>NC_091821.1:100011505-100311505 GCF_038994185.2 Dermacentor albipictus
TCTATCTATCTATCTATCTATCTATCTATCTATCTATCTATCTATCTATCTATCTATCTATCTATCTATCTATCTATCTGTCTGTCTGTCTGTCTGTCTGTCTGTCAAGTCTACAAACCGTCGTATAGACATGCCGACTTCACGTACTGTAGCAACGCCTTCGTGACATCAAGGAGCATCATGCGTGATATGACCCCCCATGATTAGACTGCGAAATTGGCAAAAGAACTTGCCCTTACTTTCATTTGTGCCTTCACTTAAAGAGAGATACTCACACATACATCAGGTGCAACGAGCATGATCTGGTAAAAAACAGCCGCGGGGTAATAAGAATAATACGATTTTGCTCGTGCCTACCGGTGCACTGTGCATGAAAGTAGAAATCGCAATAGTAGCTAGAAAAATAAAGTCAATCCTTTCAGATTTTTGCAAGTTCAGGTTCATCTATCATTTAAGATTATGTTAGCAAAATATTCGCGTTGCTGCTTTAGAGAACGAGCCATCCCCTCTCAATCACCGGCCGACATCGCCCGAACGGTCCCTGTGGAAAGGCTAAATGTATCCAGTAGTTACCAAAACGCGTAGTTATGAGCGATACTTAAGCTTGGTCTGGAAAGCCCCAGCACTTCATGATATTGAGGAAGGAAGCCACCGATGGGCGACCGTTGTGTGCTCTGGACCCTTTTGTGCACTCCTTGTTCGAGCCTGTCAATGGAGACCGCCGCATCATCCTTCATTGGACACTGCTATAGCGCGAGATGTCCAAGCACTGTTTTTGAAATAACAATTGCAATACAACGCTCTCTAGTCAAGGCAGAAGGCCCGCTCCTGCTACGTACATCCTAACTTGCAGCGCTGGACGGCTACTGCAAGCTGCAAAAATTCACTGTTCAGCTATTGTTGCGTTTATGTAACGCCGTTAAAAAGAAAGCTTAGCCGATGTTCTCTACCTCTGAGTGGCCAGAAACATTGACTGCAATTGATCAAATTTCGTCAGGGCGTCGGTGTTTAGTTAGTTTTCTGCTGTTGCAGCAAATGCCACGCAATAAGAGCGATTTCCTTGTGCATCATCATATGAAGTTGGCGGATGTGCACATATATACTATAGCACACCCTTGGTTTAAAATACGCTACGAAATTCCCTAAGCTCTAATGTATCGCCCAGCAGAAATGCAGACAACAAGGCTAAGATCAGAATATGCTAATAATATGTTTAAACAGACATATATTCACTGTAAACAAACCGCGATACCATCGTTTCTAAAGCGCACATGATTTAGTTAATTTTTAGGCTAGTTGATTGGTTTGTTGTTCAAGGTGCTTGCTACAGGCGGGGTTAGCTTGGAAGTCTGGGCTGGCAATTGCTCAGCTCTGAGAGTATATTTGCGATATTCAAAAACAGGTTACTACGCACCTGTAGGATGAATGTTTTATGGTCCAATATTGCATTCGAGGATTCCACGGAACACAATCGGGTTTGGTAAAAACATCATCAGTAACTGACCACTGCCAAAACAACACATTGACGCGTCGGGATCTCTACACATTTTGCCCCCCCCCCCCCCTCTTGACGTGTTTTCCTAATGGTGAACGAAAAGTTAGTCAGGAATGCAACTGTCGACTCATACTTTTTTTATTGGAGCTTACTACATTATAAAATAACGCGAAACATTTTAAGTGTAGTGGAATACAAGAAACGGTGGTGTGATTTTTAGGAATGTTTCCCTTGTTGAGAAGGCAAAAAAAAAAGCGTAAAATAGCTCCACAGGTACACTCACTGGGTCCTCCTTAGACAACCTAAGGCATATAAACATCGCGTGCCATCCTTTAAAATTCTAAACGGTAGCTATTTTTTCTAAACAAGCATACTCAACGTTTGTGTCAGCCGCAACTTTTCCAAATATTGACCGAGACCTACAGTGAGCCCGTAGGCTTACACTGGCAGTAGAAGACGATGAGCAAAACGAGAACAAGGCAATAGCGGGAGCCAACGTTTCGACAAGTAGACTTGTCTCTTTCAAGGCTTTGAAAAAGACAAGTCCACTTGTCGAAATGTTGGCTCCCGCTTTTACCTTGTTCTCGTTTTGCTCATCGTCTTGAATTTTCATCTCCCACCTTCCCCGCGTTTTCGCTCGCTTTGTAAGTAAGATGTCGTCTTGCACTCTATAAAAAAAGAGGTTTACATCGTTTGGGACGCACCTGGTCCTCAAACAATAATCGTTGTCTGTTCTTCTTGCGTTTCTTTCTCGAAAACTCTACGCTCGCTACTTTCCTGGAATGCTATGTCACGCTGATAATGCGCATGTCGTGTGTGACCTGTAGTTACCGGGCTCGCAGCATTAAAGAAAGGAAAGGCACGGAATATAGATGACAATTATTGATCCACTTCTTATTTTCCTTCACGCCACTTCGCTATCCTAGATGTTTCCATTATACGAAAGTGGAAGTGTAGAGTTTTAAATTTTGCCTCAGTTAGGAAGCATTGCAAGGTTTTTGTTGGCTATTCTATGGTGGTGCTTTTAAGGTGCGCTTGAAAACATGCCAATGAAATATTTTACCTAGAAGACAATGGATGGTGATACGTGGGTTCTCATGTTACCGTGCCTTTCAATTCATCGGATTCGTCTAGTCGTCATCCCGTTGCCTTACACATCCAGTTTCATAATGAAGCTCTAAGATAAAAAAGAAGGTTCAGGCCATTTCTGTATGTATTAACAATAAAAATATAAGGCACATAAGGAATTTAACGTGACCTCCTTTTCCATACCACATATGCTCAGTGTGCCCACATGCCCACATATGCCCACATGTGCATTCTTGTATAATTAATCTACCGATGACTGAATTATCCAACGATTGAGAAATTCAAGGCAATCACAATTCTACCACAGACTAGTGCCCAAGTATAGCTGCCTAACAATTGGTAATGCCAAAAAAAACGCAACACAAACACAACACAAACAAAAAGTATATCTAATATATGCGTGAACTGAAACATATATACTCTAGACACGTGATAACATACTCGCACGCTCTCCAAAGATGAAAACTATATCTAAGAATGGTTTTATAAAGATCACATATCTCTCAGAATATGCAAGCCTGTTCCGAGTATTCGACCCAGTACTGAAACATGACTTAACGTGAAGCATCGGACTCACGTCGGGTAAAATGGATCAACTAAGCAGAAGGGCAGCGTGTCCTCCTTTTCACTGCAGGACGCCAGCGTAGTCAATCCATGGCCAGTCGCCTTTGCTTCTGTAAAGTTTGCACTTTTATTAATGAAATCGGCTGAAATGCGCGTCTCGCGGTATCCCGACGTCTTGGACGCCCTCTTGGCCCTCGGCGTTCCATTCACTGGCTTGGTTTTCACCTGCATCGTCGACGCGGAAGCCTTATAAGGGTATTCCTGTTCGGAACTGTATCCCCGTGGACCGGAATCAGGCTGGCTGTAGCGTCCAGGATCCTCGTACGATCCTGTACTGGACTCGTAACGCATAGGCGCTCCATGTCCCTTTGGTGGGTACGTCTGGTAGGTGGAGCCAGTAGTTGGGCGGCTCGGGTGCTGCGCGGTGGAGGGATAGACGGGGACTACAGCGTTCGCGCCGTCACCACCTGTGTCGTAGGACCGCTCAGTGCCGCCTCGGGTCAGATTGTCAGGCACAGGGGGGTCGGCGATCATCTTGTTGAGGAAGCTGACGTCGCTACTGACGAGCGTGTCGAGCGAGCTAGGCACTTCTTTGAACGTGCTGAATCTGCCGTGAGCCAGGTCCGCGTGGAATTTGTCATTGGGGATGTCGAAATGGAACTCCAGGGCGGGCTTCGAAGAGCGTTCATCGCTTCTTCCACCCCCTTGTGCGGAGCCCGTGGGTTGCGACTCGAGGCGCGCCTGTGAGACGCCGAGAAAGCCGGTCCGAGGCATCTCAATGTCTCGGCGGCCGGGATAGGCGGACGCACCAGGATATTGAGGTTCGAGCCGTGGCCTTCGTTCAGATGGCGGAGGCAACCTGGAGGGGTAACTTTCGTAGTCTCGTCGGCCTTCATCAGCGTCGAAGATGGGCAGCGAACTATCGTGGCGTTCATCGCTGCTGTCGAAGACGGTCTTTCTTGGGAGATCCTGCTTGACTGCGTCTTTGGATTCTTCGTTTTGTTCGCCGGTGCTGTCGTCTACTTCCGAACTGGCATCGTTCTTTCCGGTGAATCGTGGTTCCTTGTAGGAGATTTTTTCTGGAGTGTCTATAGTAGCATCTTTGTCTTCCCGATTTTCAGAGTCTGGATTCCGATAATTGCCTGAAAGCTTCATAGGTACTGGGAGGAATTCGTAGTCAACACCCGGAACAGGGATCGACTGCAGGCTGTAGAGATCTTTGACAAACTCTGGAGCGTTGCGCTGAGCGTTAGGACTTCTATTAAGGCTGTCGTAGTCACGGTAGCGCACGCTGGGTAGAACGTCCTCGCTCTCCGAATCCGAGGAGAGAACGAAGCTGGGCGTGAAGACCACGGCCAACAGGAGTACTACACTGGCCTGCAAACGAAATTTGAATTATGACAGCTTCTGGCTGCGTTGGTTGAAAATTCAACACTCAACATGATACGCATTGCTAAAGAGTACAAATTCCCGGACTTAGCTGGATTGTTAGACTGTCTGAAACGTTTTTTTCTACTAGCCTACCTGTGACATCTTGCATGAGCATATCTTGATTAAGAAAGGAGAACGTTTATTTAATAGCCGGGCAGACAGGTTAGCTTGAGGCACATTCTCCTCGCTAGCCACTAGGCCCAAGAAGACGAGCAAGAAGAGAAGAGGGGGCCTGCATGCTTATATTAACGCGACAACGTTAAGGAGCTCGTGTCGCAGAAAAGGCGGTGTCGTCGGCGGCGTTGGCCGTGAGCACAAAATCCCGGAAGGCAATTCATAAATAAAAACAACTTGCAAGATGGGCTGGGTGGGAATCAAACCAGCGTATCCGGAGTGTGAGACGGAGACGCTACCACTCAGCCATGAGTTCGATGGTTCAAAGCGGGACAAAAGCGCCTCTAGTGAATGCGGTGTTGCCTTAGAAACGTGCCGTAGAAAGTTATACTGCGGTGTATATTGGTAATTATGAGCATGTAAATTACAGAAGTCGCAGTTAAACGAGTAGCGAAGTACGTTTCCGCTACATTTCAACATGATATACTATCCTTCAATATTTCTTCTGCGCTTGGCGCACACGCAGTGCCATCCTGCGGCAAACACAGAAGACCCCCTCCTCGCAATGTACGGCGCTGCCCCGACAGATGGCGCGCCACTCGCCTGCTTCTCCCCTTCGCCTCATTTGAGCGCATTGGGGCCGACTCAAGAGCATGCCGAGCGAATGAGTGGGTGGTGCGAACGGGGTGCGATAACGCTATCGCGTTCCACTCTTGAAGGCGAAGCTTAAGCGTCCTCCAATTTTTCATTCCATTATGACATTATGCCGCGTAGAAGTGCGTCACGTGTGGTGATGACATGAAGTGATCGTGGCGCACTAATATCGGCGGGCCTAATCAAAGTCTCGTGATTATTGCTGTGCTGCTTAGTAAACAAAGTAAGGCGCGGATTGCCTGGAAGGATTTACAAAATTGGCGTACCGAAGCCCCTGCAGAGCTGTTGTCGCATTTTCGTGTGGGCACAAATGCTATATCGAGTTGCGGTAGAGTAATTAAAGGACGCAGTGTCTTGATGCAAGATGATGGACAACAGTACGCGAAAACTGCTATTGGTGGCCGTCTGGAGCCCTGGGCTCCGTAGCTATTTCGTAACATCACATAGAAACACCATTCTAGGTATCATGCGGAATGCGATATGGTATAACGGGCAGTCTGCACCAGCTCTTTAGAAATATGGTGTCCGATTTTCAATGCGTTCCTTTACAGTAATCGACAGTTCCCTCACACGCAATCCTTTATATTCAAGTGGTTATGCTATGTTAACGCAGCTGAACGCATATTCATAAAGTAACAAGATTCAGTAGATAAAAATATGTGGTCAACACGTTCGGAAACAAATTCAGAAACATTCTACTACATCTTCTACTATCATGTCCGCTAACCGTCTGGAAAAATATCTGGGTTCGTGTTCATAAAACGCTATTAAGTCGGAACTGCCCATAAGAGCAGATGCTAGTCAATCGTAATGTTGGACATATTGTTACGGGAAGGAAAATACGTATAATATATTTACAGGTTATATACAGAAAGACGCTTCGGGCGTCACTCAGGATGGCTACCGAACCACGCGAACATCACCGAGCGTCGTCGTCTTCTCTCTCTTCATTTTCATCGCTGACAGCGCCTGGTAGCATGACCCCCGGCGGCGTAGGCGCCGTCCCGGTACTTCGTGGGTCCAAGTGATATGGCTTTTAGTCTTGTGACGTGGACGATGTCAGAGGCAGACCGCGCCATGCTGACATCGAGAGGTTCTATTTCCTATGTCACGTCGGTTACTTTGCGCAAGACACGATACGGGCCAGAATATGGTGAAAACTCACAAAGACCAACACGTCGTGATGGTATCCAGGGGAGGACCATGTCGCCAGGGCTGAAATGGGCATCGCGGTGGCGGGCGTCATAGACACGTCATGGCTTTTCCTGCGAAGCATTGAGGCGCCAGCGACTAATTTCACGCGCATATGCAGCTAGATGACAACACGAGAGTATTCTTACGTCAGGTGAAGAGTAGTGGGAATGATCGTGTCGAAAGGAAGTGCGGGGTCTCGACCGTACAAAAGAAAAAAATGGAGAGAAACCTGCAGAATTTCGCTGGACGTGTTGTTATAAAAGGGAAGGCGACGACCCAGTCCTTATGGTCAGCGGACACGTACATGGCAAGCATGTCTGTGATAGTTCTATTAAGACGCTTTCTTGGCCCGTTGGTCTGGGGGTGATACGCCGTCGTAAACTTGTGTTGTGTAGCGCAGGAGCGCAAGATGTCCTCAAGAACTTCTGACAGAAACTACCGTCCTCGGTGGGTAAGCAGTTGTCGAGAAGCGCCGCGGTGAAGTATTACATCTTCGAGGAGGAAGTCAGCCACGTCGGTTGCACAGCTGCTATGGAGAGCGCGTGTAATTGCATAATGGATGGTGTAGTCCATAGCAACTGTTATTCATTTCTTTCCACTGGCCGAGAGAGGAAAAGGGCCAAGGAGGTCATGACCGACCCTGAAGAATAGTTCTGCTGGTATTTCAATGGAGTGGAAGAGCGGCTGGTTTTGTTGCCGTGCTGACAGGATTTGCAGGAAGCAACGTAGCGGTTAACCGAACGGCAAATTCGGGGCCAGAAAAAGCAATGTTGAACACGGTCATAGGTCTGAAATTCCTAGATGACCAGCGGTGGGAATATCGTGCAACTGGGCGAGGACGGTCTGACGCATGTGCCTAGGAAGGAAGAGAAGCAGTTGAGGTCTGTCAGGGTGCACGTGGTAACGGTATAAGATACCGTCTTGGAGCACGAATTTGCGTAGAGAAAGGTTAGTTGTCGAGACTGAAGTTTCCAGCTTACGTATGATATCTCTCACGTAAGGATCACGCCGTTGCTCGTCCCCGAGGTTGCTAAATGCGGTAAGTGACAGTACGCAAGCAGACTCGTCGCTGTCGGAATGTTCTGTTGGATCGACCGGATGACGCGACAAGCATTCAGCTTCTTCATGTAGTAGGTCTGTCTTGTACACAACCCTGTAAGAGTACTCCTGGAGTCGTGTAGCCCATCGACCAAGCCGACCAGCAGGATCTTTTAGGGACGAAAGCCAGAATAAAGCGTGGTGATCGGTCACAACTGTAAACTCCCGTACATACAGGTAGGAGCGAAATTTTCCCACTGCCCAAACACGGGCGAGACATTCGCGTTCGGTGATTGAGTAGTTGAGTTCCGCTGGGGACAGAATACGGCTCGCGTACGAAATGACACGGTCGCAACCGTGCAGCGCCGATACCATGACCACTGGCGTCTGTGCGCACTTCTGTGTGAGCGGATATGTCAAAATGGCCGAGAATTGGTGGCGATGTGAGTCGCTTGGTCAGCTCGTCGAAAGCGCTAGCTTGTTCATGACCCCAAGCAAAAGGCACGTCGCTCTTTTAGAAGTTCCGTGAGAGGGCGTGCAGCAAAATTGTGTACGAATCTGTGAAAGTAGAAACAGAGGCCCACAAAGTTTCTAACGTCGTTGGCACAGGTCGGCACAGGAAAATCCTTGAGTGCACGAACTTTATCGGGATCGGGGCGAACACCAGAAAAATCTACAAGGTGTCCGAGAACAATAAGTTGCCGGCGACCGAAGTTGCATTTTGACGAGTTCAGTTGGAGACCAGCTGCTTTGCGGAAAACAGAAAGAATTGTCGAGAGGCGCTCCAGATGTGTTTCAAAAGTCGGCGAAAAGACGATTAAGTCGTCGAGGTAGCACAAGCAGATTGAACACTTAAAACCGTGGAGGAGAGCGTCCATCATACGTTCGAATGTAACTGGGGCATTGCATAACCCAAATGGCATTACTTCGAACTGATAGGGGCCGTCAGGTGTAATAAAGGCGGTCTTTTAACGGTCCGTGTCGTCAACAGCAGTCTGGCAGTACCCCGAACGCAGGTCTAGCAAAGAAAAATATTTTGCACCGTGGAAGCAGTCAAGGGCGTCATCTATCCATGGCAGGGGTACATGTCTTTCTTCGTTACCTTGTTAAGATTCCGGTAGTCTACACAGAAGCGCCAGCGGTTATCCTTAATTCTTTCTAACAAGCACGACAGGGGAAGCCCAAGGACTTGAAGAAGGTTCAGTGATATCTCGGGCAAGCATCTTGTCGACCTCCTTCTGTATGTCTTGGCGCTCAGTGGAGGATACACGATAGGTTCGTCGGTGTATCGGGTTTGCATCGCCAGTGTTTATGCGATGCTTCGGATCAGAAGCCTCAACGTCATATTATAGGGCGAGTTGAACACTACTGGCAGAACAGTCAATAAGGGCCGAATGTGCAGACAGAAAATTAGGTACCAAAGTGATTTCATGTGGGCACGGTTCCAAAACATAATACAGAACAGAAGTATGGCACCCAGCAACAGGAACACGGGTGGTACACATTCCAGTAACAATCAGAGTTGCACCGTCAGCTACGCGGACTACAGTGATCGGAGCGGGGGTGAGAACTTTGTTTAGACGAGCACGGAGGATGGAGCTCATAACTGATATGTGGCGCCGGTCAATGAGAGCTATTGCAGGTGTACCGTTCACGTCTATGTTGAGGTTGGGATCTCCAAGTAGTGTGCACAGAGGAATTTCGGGTCGAGTCATCATGGCAGGCTCACCTCTCGGAGCTGCGCCCGTTAATTTTCCGAGGAGCGGCGGGGATAGGCGGGAGAAGAAAACGACGGGGCTGGAGCGACCGGTACAGGCGTCGTGATGGCGACGGAGAGCGGCTCCGCCGCGGAGGCAATGAGGGCGGAGCAGGATCGTCTGGAACGTGCGTCGGCATGCGAGAAATGTCATCCGGACGTCGAAAAGTTGAGTACGTTGCGAGTTCCACGGAGTGCGGCAATAGAGGGAAATATGTCCGACTCGACCACAGCAGAAGCAGCTAGGCCTATCATCTGATGTGCGCCTTGCTGCCGAGTTGGTGTGACGAGGACGAGCGTACGTGCGTCGGTATGGATCAGGTGATACAGGTGGCCGGTAGTCCAGCGTCTTGACTGGGCAAAGCGACTGCAGTCCCACGTTGGCTAGTTCTTGCCGTACAACGGTTTGGATGAGGGAAAGTGTCGTTTGACAATCGGCGGAGGCACGCACTTGGGGCGAAACAGGTGAGGCAGCTCCAATCTCCCGTAGGACGATACGCACTATATTCTCTGGTGCAACAGGAACGGGTCATAGGCGGATGTCCTCGCACGTAGATGTCGAAGGCGTGTTGGGGAGGCGTGAAAACTGGTGCGCAATACGACGACTTTTCGTTTCTTCAAAGCGCCGGCATTAATTCATGACGTCCTGAACTGTGTCATTAAAAATGAGAAGGGTAAACGCGTCGTCCGTATACCCTTGAGGATGTGGGTGACCTTTCCAGCTTCCAGCATATTTTCATCGATTTTGCGGCAGAGCACTATAACAACTTGAATATATGTCAACTCAGTGCAGGTTTGAACCCGGCATGCAAGTGTTTTCTGAGCGTCACGACGGCGACCGATTGGCTTGCCAAACAAATCGGTGAGCTTTTGTTTACACGTATCCCAAGTCATGATTTCTTGCTTGTAGTTCGTAAACCAAACTTGTGCCGTTCCCGCAAGGTAAAATATTATGTTGGCTCGCATGAGTGCATGGTCCCACTTGTTGAGTCCGCTTACCCGTTCGTACATTTGCGGCCAGTGCTCGACATCAGTGTTGTCGTCGCTGGAAAATATACCCGGATCACGCGGTTGTATGAGCACAAGATGGCGGTTGGTGGTAGTCGGTTCGGGCACGGTAGGTGAAGTGCCTGAAGTACTGTCATCATGGTCTTGAATTGGCATGGCAGATGGAGCGAAGGAGCTTCCGCGGCGTAGATCCGTCTTGAGGGTTGAAGAACCCGCACTCTCCCCCAAAATGTGACGGGGAGGAAGACACGTATAATATATTTACAGGTTATATATAGGAGGACGCTTCGGATGTCATTCAAGATGGATACCGAACCACGCGATTTTGGTTTGGTTTGGTTTGGTGCCTGTAGATATAGCACAATCCACTACGAGGGATTGGCCATGAATCGGGCGGCAGAGGGTCGAAAAAGAATAAATACGCCAACATCACCGAGCGCCGTTGTCTTCTTTCTCTTCATCTTTATCACTGACAGGGCCTCGTAGCAATATTACCGAAAGGGGCCGGCCAATGGCAAGTAGCACTTGCAAACCAAAATCTTTGTGAATTCGGCCTCGTCTGCTGTGATTTATAAAGCCTGAACCTATATAAACTGCTGACGCTGCTGCTTCTCTTCACTTGCATCCATAAATGCTCATGCTACCAAATCAACACGTTCCGTTAGAAAAAGTGTTGGATGCTGCACTAAAGCATTTCCGTCACACTATTCCAAACATTACTCCAGAGATTCGTGTAATTACGCATGCTTCTCACGCACTACGAAGACAGCAGTTCACAGATAACACGAGTAAGCCAGGACTTTAAAACCAGCCACTAAACACCGAATCAGCACCGGTATGCAGAATACGTGTCTTCGCAGCACCTGCATTTAGAACAATTAACACTATCTATAATGGGCTGTGTTTGCGCAGCAGTCATGTCCACCAATTGCCCCGACGTAAAACACATCCGATTGTTCCAGAAGGATAAATATAGGAGGGCTAGCACATGATGCTGAGTAAACGCCCCCATAAATACTGAACTAGCCTGCGCTACGGAAACTATCGCCGCGTAAAGAACTTCGTAAAGCAGCTTACATGAGCTTCTGGAAATGCAGCCAAGGAGAGCAAGAAAATATATCACCTGTTGCAATACAGAAAGAGATACGCACTGCCTTTTTCGAAAGCAGACAGACCACAACGCGCACAACCGGAACCGTTGCTCACGCTGGTGAAACGCCCATTTCTTCCCTGCGGAGTTCTTATGAGTTGGAGAGTGAAAACTCGATCGAGAGTTGGAATCGAGTTTAAGTGCTGAACTGCAGACTAAAGACAGGAACATGGAAGCAAGGCCTAGACACAGCTCACCAATGTATAGTTCTGGAAGTGCGCGCCGTGGCAGTGCCTGCTTTCTCCATAGACTATACGCATGGTGCTGAGCAAGGAGAAGAAAAGAAAGGAATAGCTGGCATTTTGCAGAACTACAGACTAAATAGTGATTCCTTCATCTTGAGAAAAAGATGTGTTTTCGAGCGCAGCTCTGAATTAGGCGCCCGTTCCTGGGTTGAGCGTCGCCGTACCTCGGCATAATCGGGCGAACGCACTCGTGCCACTGATAGCGCGATGGTAGTCGTCTTCTTCCAAGCTCGCTCCAATGCCGCTCATCATACCAGCGTTCCCATACTGCCCCACGCGCCTTCGTCGTCTTCTTCCACAGCTGGCTCCGATGCTGCTCACCAAGCCACATTTCCCATACTGCCCCTCCCTGTGCGAAGGCGCTAACGGCACTGGCCCACTACCAGTCGGTGAGGGGAATTCGGTCTCAAATTCTTTATCTCAGTATATCGCGAAATCGAAATCGAAACACGTATACAGCTCAAATCCAGTTTTGCATTACGGAATACCCTAATCGCCGGACATTCTTTTTCATTGGGAGCTCAACAACCACGACAAAAAAAAAAAGGCCTGCAGAACATGTTATACAATCTTGGTGTGCTCCACGTACACTTTGATGGCCTGAAACATATATCGCATCTATGCCACAGTTTTTAATAAGAAACAATATGTCACCCTTTGGCAAACGCGGGCACTGCAACCGACGTTGTGCCCTTCTCTAATCTGAACAGCCCTCTGGCTCACTCTGACAGCTTAGAAGTACAGCTGATATGCCACGGAGATCGACAGCGAGGCGAAATCAAGTGTGCTCGATGCTCCGAATACAATCAACGTCGACTATAGTCATCGCGACCTTGAACTTAGTTCAACTTTTACTGACGATGGTTACCGTCTTTGCGAACGAGGCTGTGGAGCTTGAAGACGATCGTTTCGAACAACCGAAAGTTTGAGGCTTTTCTCCACAGTGAGCACATTTCACTTCAGGCTACGTTAGCAAGGTACAGCGCGCACACGAAACTGGAGCCAAATTGAAAAAAAAACTCCATTCAGAAGGAATGTTGCCGTGGGCCATGTGCCTTCGCTAATGCGCATGCTCACCATCATGATTGGCTGTAGCATATTCTTACGAACCAATGCAGCGTATGAACTACTTTGTTATCCATTGTGTTTTAAGGACCAGCCAACCCACAGACTAGCTTCTCGATGCCTTACTTTGTGGACAAGAAATGGGGAAGCTCTGATGTACTTTCCTCTGTCATTTCGTCGGACCTCCTGCGCCTCTGCCTGCACTATACACTGTCGGAGTATATAAAGATGACACGTGCAAAAAGAAAATACCTCCTTTAACGTTTGCAATTTTAAACACTCTATAGCTACATTGACTTCATGCATATCCAGTTTTCAGAAAGAGTTTTGATGTAAATCGACATCCTCTGCCTCAAGCATTTCCGAGATAAAGCCCGAGGCTTCAGTCCCTTTGATTCATCCCCGACCAAGATTCCGAGTGGGCATCGCGCAACGACCGATTGCAACTCATCCTTCACTACCCCAAAATCGATGTTCAAATAGATATGAGACTCTCAGACTCTCTCTTTCAGCCGCTTATTATTGCAAATACTTTAGTCAGCAGGCAAACGTCCTGACCAAGCTCGCAATGGCTCGCCCAATGGATCAAGCGCTAGTGTTCTCAGGACACGCATGTGTCGTATAGGTAACTTCCTACATTTCAATCACATTTCGTCACTGAGAGCGGCATGTAGAAAGGTGAATGGGAGAACCGTTCATTCCAGGCAATGTCACTGGTCTTATCCACTAGTCGACGCTGCGGACAGCGACGGCATGCCACATGTATGTGCGGTGAGCAGTCGCTGCCGCAGGTGATAACCGAAGAGCAGAGAACCATAAGCCGCTGAAGGGTCGAGCGTACGTATACCACACACAGAGAGACCAGACGGCAGTGGAGGGCGCACGCTCGAAATCGTAACTTAGCAGGAATGCTACTGACTGGGTGAGACGACAATGGTCCTTAAACAGGGCTTCGGGGGCTGAATTCACAAAGCTTTTCGTTCGTAAGTGTTGCTTAATTATCATTGGCTGATCGCATTCGCTACTGATATGACCCACATCACTATTGACTGGCTTGAACACTTTTAGTGCAAAAACGTTTTTGTGAATACGGACCCAGAAGCGGACCTTCCTCGAGGTACGCTAAGCTTGAATTTAAAGGGGATTTTCTACGCTTCCAAACGACCAGCGCCGCACTGAGCGCATTAGCAGTAGGGGGGCACTCACCATTGGAGACGGCAAACTGTTCCCGGACCACTCCAAAACCGCGCGTCCGGCTTTTCCCCGTCGGCTGGTCAATATACGAAATCCGCCTCGTCCCAGGAGCCAATCGCAGAGGCGGGCTCTTTTTCATTTCGGCTAACAAAAATGTGGACCATTCGCACTTCCCTTGCCACATTTCCTGGTGTTCTTTAGACCGAGCATTTGCTTTTAGTTTTCAGGCCAGCCGAGATGGCACCAATTCCTGCTAACGGGGTAAAGAAGCACGTGATCCTATTTTGTGTGTTCCGCGGAGCAGAGAGCGGAGCCGTACACCGTTGTCGCCACCTACCACCGCCGCCGCCTTCACGCGTGAATGCATGCCTTCAGGCTCTAGCAAAGCGTGACTCGTGTAACCGCCCTGGAGATGCGCGGCCCGTGGACGGCTTTGTACCAACCGAAGGCAAGAGAGGAAACGAACGGCCTTTCTTAAGGAGTTCCCGCGGAAAGCGTGCATTGCTGCGGTCGTTCCGCAAGGCTTTCGCTTGGCGCCTGTCGTCACCAGCACACAATTCCTGGGGTTGCTGTAAACTCGAATGACGTTTTCGTGAGGGCGGCTGTTCGATGGGACGAAACGTTGCGACGGGCAAGCAGAGCGACAAAAGCCGCACGCGTTGTCCATATCCTCCGATGGGGTGCACGGTGAAGGCATGAGCTCGTTGCGTGAGGAGGGTGGGGGGGTAAGTGCGTGCGATTAATGGGCAAGCTTTTACGTAGAGGATAATGCGTAAAAAGCATACCAACTCAGAAACCCAACCAGTTCGAGTCACGCGCCGTAAGGCAGGCCAAGGGTCCGCGACAAACATTGAGGCGATGCACTGAAGTGCCTTAAGCGCGAATGTGCCTCAAGCGCGAATGTGCTTCAAGCGCACTGAAGTACTAATGCACTGAAGCACGGCATTTTGGATGGTAAAGTTATACAGTGCCTTTGGCTGTTAGGAAGTACTCTTGATAACGTGCTATGCAGTTTTCATGCATACTATATTCTCGTTGTTGTGTATGTTATAGTCGGTCTGGTGAATTGTAAATAGCCCTCCACCTGCATGGCTAAATATTTCCTCGTCCTCCCTATCTGCGTCGCGAACGAAAATACCCCCGCGAGGGAGGCACTAATGTCGGTGAGGCAGCGTCATGAAAAGCCATTGCGTCGAAAAAGATATTGTTTTGATCGCGTGACATATATGCAATTACGTGACACCACGACTCTGCAAAGCAGGGTGCATGCCTACAAGAAAGGGGCTGTGATGACGGGGCGTAGGTAAAAGGCGATCGCCATTGACAATCAGCTTCTTTGTTTCTCGCCTGCTTGTACAGTGATCATCTTTAGGTATCTTTTGAAAACTCGCCCCAAAGTACTCTGCTTGGCCAAAATTTACGAAGCAATTGGTGTACTACAGCGGTTCGTAAGAACAGCTGCTGCCAATCGTGCTAGCGAATGTATTATTATCGACGGTGGCCGGTTACCTCTAAAAAAGAAAGGAAAAGAAAAGGAGTTCTCGAGAACGAAAAGGTACGTGAACGTGTCCTATTCTTATTTTAAAAAATACTCACGCCGGTTGCGTTTGTCGTAATGTTTTTGTTCTACACTAAAATTTAAATACCGAAACTCAGACCGTGATGTCATGCATTGCGGATTTTAGTATTTATACTAACGTAGTGCCCCTCGTCATCGAGCTTTTCATCCTGAAACACATATCCCTGACACAACCCTTTCTTCCTTTCCTTCCCCTTCCCTCGCTATCATCCTGCTTTCACTGTTGCAAACGTTCTTGGTCACACTCGACACTGCACGTGCTTGCCTGTTCGCTATTCGCATGAGTGAGTGAGTGAGTGAGTGAGTGAGTGAGTGAGTGAGTGAGTGAGTGAGTGAGTGAGTGAGTGAGTGAGTGAGTGAGTGAGTGAGTGAGTGAGTGAGTGAGTGAGTGAGTGAGTGAGTGAGTGAGTGAGTGAGTGAGTGAAACAACTTTATTTGGTCCACAATAGACGTGATTATAAACTCAACGTCACCTGGCTAGGCCCACTCGGGGACCGTTAGGTGAAACCTGACGGCCCTCTCGCGAGCCCTCTGGACTGTCAGGATTTGAGTGGTCTGGTCCTGGGCCCTAATGAGCTTCATCATTTCCTCTTGGGTGAAAGGGGGAGCGGCAGAGGCGCAGCCCCACAGGACATGCTTGAAGTCCGCATAACCACCACACACAGGGCAGTCCGGGCTTGGGAACCGTTCAGGGTACATTGTGTGCAGCGCCGCGGGGCTCGGGTAAGTGCTTGTTTAAAGAAGTCTGAGAGTGACTGCCTGGGCCCTGCACAGTGAGAAATGCGGCAAAGGCAGGAGTCTTCTTGATAGATAATTATGTTTGCAGATCTCGTTGCACGAGCAGAGAGGCTCGGGTCGCCCAGGAGAGGACGCGTTACCCGGCGCACGGTCAGTCAAACCTCGTGCAGCCGAGTGCGCCTCCTCGTTGGGGTTGAGCGAGGCACTCTCAATGGTTCCAAGGTGCGCAGGGAACCAGGCCAATGAATGATGTCTGAAGTCTTTAGCATTTCGGATGATACGTAGGACCTGGGGAGCCACCATTGCCATCTGAAAGGCCCTGACTGCGGCCTTGGAATCTGAATAAATCGTGTCATGTACACTGTCCGTCAATGCAAGAGCAATAGGAACCTGCTCTGCAACGCTGGAACTAGAAGTGCGGATGACCACTGAGGAGAAGACTTCTTCTTGACCGTATGAAGCAGCGTCTACGAAGCATGTTCTATCCTTGTTCAAGCGTGCACTGGTGAGCAGAGCTTTACCCCTGGCTCGTCTTCGTCCCTCGTTGTAGGTGGGATGCATATTGCGTGGCATACGGTGTATGGAAATCTTGGATCTTACGTCGTTGGGTAGCTTAACAGCGTCGGGACCGACGGCGGTGGGGTTACGTCCCAGCTTGCCAAGTTTGGCTCGGCCCGCTGGGGTAGCGGAGAGTCTGACAAACTGAGAAAACTCTTGGGCTTCAACAATTTCTTCGAACGTGTTGTGAATTCCCAAATTGAGGAGGTCTTTTGTGCGCGTTCGGACGGGAAGGCCAAGGGAAAGCTTGAGGACTCTTCTGATTAGGGCATTGATCTTCTTGCGCTCCGACACGACCCAGTTGGGCATAGCCCCTGAATAAGTGAGGTGGCATAGCACGAAGGCGTGGATAATCCGAATCAGATTGTCCTCTCTGATTCCGTGGTACCTGTTGGCAATTCTTCGGATCAGGCCGAGGGCGCTTTCGGTCTTGGAGCAAATGCGTTTGAGGGCGGCTCTATTGGCCCCATTCGACTCGATAAACATTCCTAGGACCCTGATAGTGTCTACCCGCGGTACTGGGGAGCCCTTACCGGTGAATAAAGTAATGTGGCTCTCCGTTGCTGGCTTCCAGGACCGGTGAGAACCGCCTTTGGGCCTCTTCTTGTAGAGCAAGAGCTCGGATTTAGCGGGCGAGCACCTTAGCTCGGTGGGGATAAGATACCGCTCCGCCACATCGATGGCATCTTCCAAAGCTCCCTCGAGCTGACCCTCACATCCGCTAGGGCACCAGATGGCAACGTCGTCCGCGTAGATCGTGTGGTTAATGTTCGGGATCTTGTTCAACCCCCTAGACAGGTTGATCAGGGAGATGTTGAACAGCATCGGGGAGATCGCCGTCCCCTTTGGCCCAAGCTGAATTTTGTGTCAAAAACTCGTTAATCTTGATTCTAGTGGGCCTCGAGGAAAGGAAGGAGCGCACGCAATTGTACGCCCGCTTGCCGAGGTTAAACTCTGTCAGGTTCTTGAGAATAAAGGCGTGCGATATGTTGTCAAAAGCCTTTTCCAGATCCAAGCCGAGAATTGCCTTAGTGTCGGCGGAGGTAGAGTCAATGATCTGGTGCTTGATTAGTCTCATGGCGTCCTGAGTCGAGAGCCCCGACTGAAAGCCAATCATGTTGTCTGTATAGCATTCGTTAGACTCAAAATGTTAGTGAGGCGGTTAAGCATGGCGTGCTCGGCCATCTTCCCAACACAGGACGTCAGGAAGATTGGTCTTAGATTGTCGATGTTCGGCGCCTTACCAGGCTTGGCTATGACTACTGTGTAGGCCGCTTTCCAGCTCCTGGGAATGAGGCCGCTGCACCAAATTTCAGTCATCTTGTGTGTAAGGAACTCGATTGAGGCGTCGTCGATATGCTTGAGCATTTTGTTGGTTACACCGTCGGGCCCAGGGGCAGATTTGCCTTTGAGGGATACAAGAACCCGCTTGACTTCAGCCACGGTAAAATCCTCGTCCATAGATGGCACGTCGCGCCCTTCGTACTCGGGAAACTGGGGGGCACCGGATCGTCCATGGCCGCCAGGTACTTGTCTATGAGCTGCTCCGTGGCCACCTCATCTGGAGTTGAGTCGGTGGCAGAATGGACAGCATCGCCAAAGCTCTCTTCTGATTGGACTTGGTGTTGTCATCGTGCAGTAGGTACCTGAGGAGACTCCAGCTTTACCGTTCTTGAGCTGGCCCTCCACCGAGTCGCACAGCTCGTCCCATTGCTGCTTGCATAGCACCTTGCAATGAGCCTCTATCGTCTTGTTGATTTAGGAAATTTTCTTGCGTAGTCTTCTGTTATGGCGCTGAGTCTTCCATCTCGCAAGCAGTGCCTCCTTGGCTTCCAACAGATGCGCGAGCCATCCTGTCCACCTCTAGATCTGTTGTCACCTCCTTGGTGGCTCTAGCCATATCCTCTTTTATCTCGTCGCACCAAGAGTCTAGGTCCATATCCTGGTTGAGGACGCGCTCGGAGCGGTTGACTCGGAACAAGTCCTAGTCAGTGAACGTAAAGGTCCTCGTTTTGTTACGGGCAGCCTTGATCACCGCTTCGATGATGCAATGACCGCTACCAAGGTCCATGGCTGTGTTGGTTCACTTGACGTTTTCACATGTGAAACTTCCTAGTGGGCAAAACTTATTACCCTTACGCACTTCCCCAAATGGGCCTCGAGCCATCATTTAATTATATTTTCTGTCTCCGATGGTGCTCTTTACATGGAGCTTATTGACTATATACAAAGGATGGGCCAAGAAGCGAGCGGATAAGGACCAGCTGAGGTGAAAGCTTTAAAATTGTCAAACGAGGGAACAGTGGAAAATTGCACAAACGACACTAAACATGTTAATTATAATGAGACTGACCCGCCGTAGTGGCGTAGTGGCTTTGGTGTTACACTGCTAAGCCCGAGGGGGCGGGAGCAAATCCCGGACAGAGGCAGCATGTTGATGGGGGCATAATGCAAAAACACCCGTTTACCGTAGATTGGGTGCACGTTAAAGAACCCCAGGAGGTCAAAATTAAACCGGAGTCCCCCCCTCATAATCATATTGTGGTTTTGGCACATGAAAACCCAGAATTATCTTTTTTTATTTTAAAGAGACTGACATTAAAAAAGTTTGGGGAGGGGGTTACGATATGAGAGAAAATTTCCTACGGTTTTTCAAACAATGGTATGGAGGACAGTAATAGCACGAAATAATAATAATACCACAGCTCGGCCGGCGAACTTAGTGGGAAAAAAACGTAAAAGGCGAAGAAGCAAGAAAAAAAAGCGCTAGTAGTACAGAAATAACAAAGACGTACTAAATATGACGAGTCTGGTAATGGTGATGTAAAACGAATGACTTAAACAAAAAGACGATTTTCAGGCATTTCAAATATGAAGTCGATTGCAGTCACGAATTTTGAAGAGGACCAAATTATAATTTCAGAAAGGGAACATGGTGATCGGAGAAAGTCCTGAATGGCCATGCAAACATTGTAGTTGTTTTAAACCTGTATTCACATTATTAATTTTAGGAGGCTGTGGTAAATGGGTTTTGGAAGAAGGAATAAGAAGGAAAGCAAGAATAAGATTTGTGGAGAATTATCGTCATCGTGGGAATCGATTCCCTGAGCGGCACTCCCGAAGCTTCGTGCCAGTGGCCAGAGCCACAGGGTCGTCCATGATAGTTGGAGGCCGCAGACTTCGGTACAGATTCGGTATTGCCTATATGTCTGGAGTAGGGTTGGTCGTCATTCTGTCAAGTGCTAAGCAACGGCCCTTGGTAAAGGGCCAGGGTGTAGCGGGCAGGCCCCAAATAGGTGTTCGAGGACCGCCCGTGTGCTGCAGGTACCTGTATACGAATGATCGAAGCCACAAGGGTCTTCGTTACTGCGATAACGTTGCACAAGGAAGGGAGTAAAGTACCTTCCAATTTGTACCTGCCGGAGCAGAACCTGCTACCCGCGGTTTGCAGCCTGAGAGGGAACGGGAGGAATATCCAGTATGTTGAAAGTGTAGAGAAGAGAGAGCTGTAGTTGGGGTATCCGGCTATATTTGGGTTGTTACTTCCATCGGATAGTACCGGTGACTATGTATTTCTATATCTTCAGGTAGGTGGTTCAGTAATTGTTCGGACAAATTTAACTGCCCTGATAGTAGCGCGGCACGTGTTAGTCGACGGGACAGTTTATTTACTGGTATGCCCGCGTGACCCTGTATCTGCTGTAGGTGACAATCGTGTCCTCGATCACGAAGAAGACGCACGTGGAGGTGGAGTTGTTTAAACACTGTGGGTGAGTGTCTTAGGAGGCACGAAAAGCATCTTTCGAATCCATGAACACGCTGCAATAATGTTTGTAATCTATTGCTGATATGCGATCTACAAATTCAGCGCAAATTTGGCCAAGTCTAGAATGGCAAACAGTTGTACCGAAAATCCGTGGACGACGTCTCCACACGGCATCTTCGATATTTGTCGAAGCCATCGTGAACATTGACTATTGCTCTTGCCCTTCAGCAGATGCACCTACATAAACTGTATGGACCTTGCCAGAGAAATCATTGCCCTCGCGTAGTTCCTACTATTTTTTATCGTTGCGATTGGCTTACGTCTGTCTCCTCGCCGTTTGACCTTGTCCTCATGTTTTTCAATAGCGGCTTACGGCTTGCAATTGGGATGCGATGCAAGGGGGTAGAGGGAAGTACGGGTAGTCCAGGTGTCGTACATAATTTTCGCCAGGGCGATCCTCATTGTGTTTGTGGACTTGAGGCGCAAAACGGGCACGATAATATTGTGCGTTGCGATGAGTTCAGCGATGTCACCCAACACATTGAAGCTGTTGAGGGCCGAGAGTGGCGTGACCTATGTCAGTCCGGTTATTACCCCTCTGGCCTCGTGGCGCTCTAGCTAGAGTGCGTAGCTGTGCTTTAATGATTGGGTGGAAGGGGTCGCCGTCAGGATACGATCATGTACCAAAGTCTGCACAAAGTGCCACGTGTCTTTTTCTTTGGCACACCTTGCACTGTGTCGGCGATCCTGCGGAGAAATTGAGTGGCATGCTTGGTAACTTGTACATCAGTTGGACCACGTTGAGGTTGCACACTATTCATTCAAAGACATTGGCGGTATGTGGGTGACTTACTTTGTGAGGATGCATGCCTGTCCGATAAAGAGATGGACGCTTGTTTTGCCTTGGTTATTTGAAGTGGACCTGAATAAAGGGAAAATCAGACATCCACCTGTTCGTAGCAATTGCTACAAAGGAAACCCAACGGGTTCCTCGAAAGAAAAGCCTCATAGTTGAAGAAAAATTCGTCCTGGTCCGGGACTCGAACCCGGGACCACCCCGCCTTTCCGGGGCAGCCGCTCTACCATCTGAGCTAACCAGGCGGCTAGCAGATGGCAGGGCGAAGTCGAATTTGTCGACAACACGAAGCAAAGGCAAGTGTACGTTTGACGTAGTAGTTCTGCGGAGACCCGCAAGGTGGAGAGAAGTAATGAATAAAGGGAAAATCAGACATCCACCTGTTCGTAGCAATTGCTACAAAGGAAACCCAAACGGGTTCCTCGACAGAAAAGCCTCATAGTTGAAGAAAAATTCGTCCTGGTCCGGGACTCGAACCCGGGACCACCGCCTTTCCGGCGAAGTGGGCCTGCTTCCACCATGGATAACCACGAACTCGGCTTCCCTTTTTTCTAGCGCTACTGCGAGCCTATATCCTTTGTGTGAATCTCTCCATGATAACTTATAAGGGTGTACGTAGGCCTCTCTTGCTCTTCTAGGGAACCTTGCTTAATTCATAGGTTCACAACCTCTGCCTCAATCGCATGCTCAGTGTTTGTGATAGATTTTTCTAGTTTTCCAAGAAGAACTTCTAAGATCGGGATTGAATAAAGTAGGAGAGATTACGGCCCCTCGGGGAGCTCCACCTCGGTTCTGATGGTCGGAACTGAGTCTTGAAATGGTTGACCCTCAAGGAAGACAGCAATGAAATTGTACCTGCTGTCTTTGATGCTCATTGCTTGTACGACCAGGATGATGGAGGAGTGTGAAAGACTGTCGAAAGCCTTTCTGGCGTCTACCCCAGTGACTACGCGAGGGCAAGCAAACGTCCCCCTTTAGGCACAACATAGCGTCTTGAGCAGAAAGGACATTCCGGAACTCGTACCGAGTGCTCGACACTGTTTTCCTCTAACTATCATATTCCATATACCATACCATATACCATAGTCTCTACATGTAAAAACAACATAACAACGGCATCCTTCAAAGCCACATCGGCATGCGTGGCAGAGGCTGCAGCCATCGCCTTGGCCATTCAGGACGCCGAGCGCCGAACCAATTCGACTGTCATATTATCCGTCTCACAAGCGGCTTGCCGCCTGTTTCTAAATGGAGCGGCACCCAAATAAATACTCAAAATTTTAGGCAATCAACTAGAAGGGCACCACACTATCATATAGTGTCCGGCGCACGAGGGACTGGCAGGAAGCGCGAAGGCTGATCGTATTGCTCGATAATTAAACGTCCTAGAAATGGCATGGCCTAGCGACGACCTTCCACCGAATTCTCGAGACGTCCTCCTACAGCAAAGGCAGGAGCGGAGACGTTTTGGACATACTCACTCCGATTTAAACAGTCAACAGGAGAGAGACTGGCGTCGTATCCAGATGAATACATACCCCAACCTGCACCACCTACACAGAATACACCCCACGAGGTTCACTGACGAGTGCCCGTGGTGCACAGACACACCAACAATAAAACACATCACAAGGGGGTGCCCCAGGAGGCCTCCGCACATAGACAGCCCCATAATACATCAACATCCGCTAATGAGGAATAGGCAGTGGGATGCATGGCTTGCAGACGAGGGTCGGGAGAGCCAATTGGCTCTTCTGGACCAAGCCCAGTGAGCCGCTCGTGCCAGTGGGGCCCTGGAATAGGGGCCCCAACCATCGCGCCTTATTTTCTTTATATTCAACCAAGTTTTTACTCACTCACTTACCATATTAATCTTGCGTTCGCCATGCTTTCCAAAAGTTTACACTGGCATGACGCATGAGAAACTGGTCCTAATGTGCACGCATATGCATCATTAATTGTACTAGCTGTACCTTTACAAATAGAACGACAAACACGAACAGCACATGTGACGCCCGCGATAACCGGCCAGTCGTCGTCGTCGTCGTTGCTGTTTCATTCAGTAACAGCTACATCTACCCTTTACGGGCTATTCATGTGCAACCACGCTGCGCATTCCTTTTCTTTTTTTGCTTCCTTGAGCTTCTGCGCGTCTTTTTCTGAACAATTTAATAAAGAAGTGTTAACAGTGGCTAACAAATTAAATGACGTCTCAGTGCGCATACTGGCACCAATAAAGACGAAAAAAATTATGAAGTACTGCAACGTTATTGACCACCTTCTTCGCAGTGGCGCTTCTGTGCGCAATATGTTTATTTCGGTAGCACCATAATGTCCTTGCGCTGTTTCCAAGCAGTGGCAACAGGAGTAAGAGTGTGAAGGTGCAGTGTTTTGCTGTCTAACGAGAAAAATGCGAGCGCATGGCACAGGCATGAAAACAAACACGCCACGTCTGTAGTAATATGTAGTTCGGCGTCCGTTGCCCATGTTGAGCTTTTTCGCGAAAGAACCTCGGACGTACCCTCAAACAAAGATTTAGAAGAGGCGATACATTCACTGTCGGATCCCCGCAGTAAGCATTTACCGGTGACGCTAAAGGTACGAACTAAATTTAACTAAATAATATAACTCTGTTATATTCAGCATCTGCGCGCGTGGCCATCCACTACACTGATTTTGAGAATTAATCCAGAAAATATGTGCCTATAACACGGAGAGAGCGTGTTCACCGCATGCAAGCTTCGAGGCAGCAAACATCATCAGTTTAAGCTCGCGCCGACAGCTATGGCGCCCATTCTCGACCACCACACTTGAGCAGAGCGATGACAGATCGAAGCAACCCTGCCTCTGGACTAGTGGGCGTAGCCAGCGTCGAACGCAGATCGCTCAAGCTCACTTTCATCGGCGACTTGGAAGGCGTGCGACGCCACTAAAGGATCAGCCACATGGCTATGCCCACCAAGTACAAGGTTTTCGTGAGCAGGACCGACATACCAGCCAAGGCCATAGAGCTACTGGAGTCGAAGTAAGTCATACTCATGTGTCTACTACTATGGACCACACTACTACTGACCTGCTAGAAGGTCAGCCCGCAGAAGCGTTGCACGCCGAAAACACAATTGCGACCTTGTTGTGGAGCGCCCGCCTCGTCTGCGGGACGGGAGGCTGTAGGTTCGATTCCCACCGCCGCCGGGCACCTACTGGTTCAAATGGTCACAAACGTACCCCCCCCCCCCTCCCCAGTCTGGCGTTCCGCTTTTTTTCAGTGGTGATAGGCTTGGGAAAGGAGCCTGGCGCCATAAATTCCTTTCGAAACCCTTGTGAGTTGAACAGAAAGGAGGTTTGGGCCACTCCCATGGCGACAATTTCTCATGTGGCGCCCAAATGCACCTCTTGAGGTGCGGATGACAATAGGGGCATTTGATTGCTGGTTGGACGCCTTGACGTTCTGTCACGGCGTCTGGCTCTGGTCTTGCCTATCTCAACGTCTCCAAAGTGCAGCTTAATTCGTGTATGCATGGGTGTCACGAAGGCAGCAGGATTGGACGTTAGCGGGGGCACAGCAGCGCAGTCGCTTATCCGCGCCGCTAGCAGCTTCCAAATTGCGAGATTGTACTTTTCGGAGTAGCTGACTGTCAATCTCCTGCCTTGTAGTAGCAATATTAATAAACGGTGTCTTGTGTCTTTTGATGCTGACAGGATGAATTTTTATGATAACAATACGAAGCTTTCTCGGATACCATTCTATTAATTCCGTCCGTCGATCATGATAGGTGAAATTATGGTGCTAAGAGATGCGTCTGCTTCAAGCAAAGCAGCGACCGCTTGTAACAACGCCAGACAGATGTCGTTGAATTGTTTTACGCGAACCTGCAGCAAAGAGGCTCAGCAAGAAGACGGGATGAGACCGTATTCTTGAGCGGAGAACCCCTACCTGAGCTGAGATCTGAGATCTTCAGCTGGGGTCGCCTTACCCCCCAGCGTTTACTTTTGAACGCGTTCCTGGTACTGACATCAACATGGCGTATAATTCTTTGACGACTGCGCACTCTTGTTCAAGCTTAACCGCGTTTACTTGCCTATTGACAAACAACCTACCCCATGGAGGCAGGTTGACCCAAACTGGGCTGACATTCCTGGCCCGGCCGGCTAGCACTCACATGAGCCACATGCACGGGCAAATTTAAGCCCTGCAAGCCGACTCGATCTGGTTTTATGAAGTTCATGCAAACGTCCGTATTCATGAGCAGAATTAGCGTGGGTAACATCAAAGTAAAAATATCAATTGGTAAGAGCAATGAATCCCCCTTCTTCATGACCGAAATATTTTTGGTAGTTTGGCAGTCCGCTGATCTCACAACTCCCACTTACACACATCATCTTCGTTGGGGTTAATGTTTAGCGAATCTCTATCGCCGGAACTTGCGCGAGTTTTGAAATCGCGGATGGCGAATATTTACATCGCAGCTCAATATTGTTGTTGTTGTTGTTGTTCTCGTGGTAGTAGAAAACTATATTTATTATTTTATAATGAAGTCCCAGAGGGTGGAGCACTCAGTCTAGAGCCCCATTGCTGCTGCTATCCCATGGGCCCGATCAATCAGGTACAGTCACTACAGTCAGCAGCGAAAAATATTCAGTACGAAAGGATATATACTATGTACTGGCCCAGTTTGCCACCCTTGTGTGTGGAATATAGTTTGTACAACATCATAGACGCTATAACGTAAAGCTATTCCAACCTGTAACCACCGTGGTTGCTTAGTGGCTATGGTGTTGGGCTGCTAAGCACGAGGTCGCGGGATCGAATACCGGCCACGGCGGCCGCATTTCGATGGGGGCGAAATGCGAAAGCAACCTTGTACTTAGATTTAGGTGGACGTTAAAGAACCCCAAGGGTTCCAAATTTCCGGAGTCCCCCACGATGGCGTGCCTCATAATCAGATCGTGGTTTTGGCACGTAAAAACCCATAATTTTTTTTTATTCCATTCTGCTTCCATTACATTTCATTCATTTCATCCACTAGCCCTCCATGATTTCTGAAAAAAATTGGGCCACGCCCACTACGCGCGTCTCTCACGCGATGTCACGAAAACCGCGAAAAATCCCCATTTGATATGACGTGTGTGATTATGCGTGATTAGATATGATTACGCCGAACAAAAGAAAAATAATCTTTTACGATTCTACGCCTTTCTCGCCTTTAGCCCTTCTCTATTGGTCAAAATTTTTCGGGCTGCGCCTACTACACCTGTCTGTCACGCGAGGTCACAATACCCCCAAAACTGACACGTCAGAATGATGTGCCAGCACTAACGTTGCATTAATATGCCGAACAAAACTGATTTTTTTTTGTGATAGCCAGAGACTGCCTAGTTCCAAAAGAAATAAAAGATGGCTACCAGCCGATCGTTGTGGCACTTGCTACTCGGAGCTGCCTAAGAGAATGACTTTCTCAGCTTATCATAAAAATTTTTGCATGTCAATATAACCTTTTCGAGCCCTTTCGGCACGCATGACATCGCTTTACCAACTCTTCTTTGCCAAGAATCTGTTTTAGTGGAATTTTTATTTTTCCGTTGCACGCCGCCGCGATTTTCGACCAGCCACCGCAAGCTAAGCAGGAGAAGCAGAATAAGTGCGGACGCCGGCACCACCCTCCCCATCCGGTTGCCCTACTTTCACTGCGCAAGCCAACCCATCGAAACCTTCTTCATTTCAACACGTTCCTCGTCTCTTGTCAGCCAATTAGATAAGAAAAACATTTCAATGTAGGCAATGACATTCACTTTGAAAGCAAACAAGACACACATCCTATAAACGAGGATAGCGTTTGATTTGGCTGTTCAAACAACGCTGCGGGTAACCACCAAATGCTTCCGTTGGCGGTTACGTGAGTTTGAAGTAAGAAGATTTGAATAACAGAATGGAATAGTTTTACGTTATATGGCCTCATAACCGATGCCGCGGTGTGAAACAAAAGTGCTAGGACAAGGTGGGAATGAAAAGAAAATAATCGTTTAGCGTTTCCTTCCTTGTTAATAAAACTGGAAACGCTACCTTCCTTTCTGAAGCGTGTATATTTATTGAAAAGTCGAGGCTGCCTAGCCAGGTACGGTATGCAAAGACAGCCAGCCGAGCGTAACTCAACAATGTAAGGATATCCTCCATTACAGCCGTGTCAGATACCTGCACCAGTATACCTGCACCAAAGAAAGAAATGTTTTGGGCTTTCAACGCACCCGACGTTCTGCGAAATAAGGGGGAAATTATCCTGCACTTTAATGCAAGTGTGTTCAGCACAATGATGAATTTCGCAGCAAATTCGTAAGTAGTCTAAGAGTCATTTAGGCAAACTCAGTTGTCACTGGCGTGGAACCACATTTGTTCTTTCCAGAGCAACAACAGAAAAGAAGTTCTTGAATCATGTCATTACTAAATAGCCATCGCCGTTGGCGACAACCGCATATAAAGCATGAAACAAGCGGCTGCAAGACAGCGAAAGCGTACCAATTGTCGTTGGAGCATATCAATGGAGAAAAGAGAAGGGCGAGGGGAAGGGACACGACACTTCGTTTTGTGCGCCTCGCAAGTTATGAAGGTGAATGAAACGGAATTCAAAACGAATGGCGCACTGTGCAAGATGGCGTTGTGACGCAGGTGCAACGTGACCAGCGTGCCTTGCACACCGACCAACTGGCTCGAGCTATGGGGCAAGTACGTGCACGGGATGGAGGCGCTCTTTATCCAGCACTTCGAAAAGATCAACGTGAAGACACTCGACATGGTCGGTAAGGGCCCGGCGCTGACAGCCCATCTATACCCAACTAAGGTTAAGCCCGCCCGAGCAACACGAATGGCAACTTACAGCTGCAGCTGTCGAATTCTGTATGCAGGCAGCAAGGCAAACTCGCAGGATGTACGTAGATCATGTTCTTTCTTTATTTCCCTCCAACAAATGATCCGGTTCAGATTAACAATATCCCGTAGACCGTGAGGCAGCTTTGATAACTCTCCAAAATCAAAATACAATAAGTTGGCTGCTGATATTGAAGGGACCATTCTGTGGCACAGGCTCCCGTCTGCGAGTGGTGGCCACCATGTCAGTGCACCACGGCAACATCGACCTAGAAGAGTGCCGCAGACGGTAAGTCCACTATTGCTAGCGTGCACTCTCTCCACAGTAAGCAGCCATTGATTCTATACATATAGCTTGACACCAACGAAAAAGCGTTGAACTAGAACCGGTGTTGCAGGCTGCGCTTTCTTATAACCGAAAAATGTAAATATAATTACGCATCTTTTTCGGGCCCGCACGCACGCACACACACACACACACACACACACCCACACACACACACACACACACACACACACACACACACACACACACACACACACGCACGCACGCACAAATGTCGGAAATAGCACTTAGGAGCGAAAATCTTCGTGAACTCGCCCCTTGGTTTGCACAAAGAGCACCCAGCAGATGTGCATGTCACGGAGCGTTCCGCGCTCAGTATTTATACCAGAAGGGCACTGGTAAGCGTGCGAGCCGTTGCCCGATGACGGTGCAGATGACTTTGTGCCCAAAAATGTTTGCCTCCAACCAGTCGTGTGCTGTTTTGTCTTCATCACAGCGGCATCCACGTCGGGAACACGCCACACGTGCAGAGCGACGCCGTGGCCGAAGTCGCACTGGCGCTCACGATTATGGCGTCACGAAGGATCGTCGAGGGATTCGACGCAATAAGGGCGTGAGTCTGAAGGCTCCTCTTTGGCGCCCTTCGTATCGGAAGAAAGCTGAAGAAAGTCATTGGGAAAATGTCTGAAAATTCGGGAAAGTGACTGAATCACATGCATTAATGTGAATTCTTTAACTGTGCTGAATGTGAATAGATACACAGCTGAGCAAAACTGAATTATTTGTGTTCGCCTGATTGTGCGATATAGGCACATGAAAGAAAGCATAGCCTGACGCTAAATTTCGAAGTTAATATAGTATAGTTGCTTGGTTCGATTAATTTTCCAACCTAAGCCTGTTCCCAAGTTTCCTATACGCCCGTGTAATTGGAATGCGAGTCTAGTTGGAACCACAAGGCATTCAACAAATTGGACTTGTAACTAGAATTTGATCGTAAAAACAACATCGAGGCTCTGATGCCTGTAAGGTACATCTTAATCGAATCTGCAGTGGATATCAGACAGCCGCAGAGGACGATAACGTCCTGTTTCCGATTTCTCATAAATATATGATGCGCTGTTCTCACGCTGCAAGAAGAAGTTATCTAAGACTTTAGGGTAATATCAGGAGCACTGCTTGTCAAAGATTGTGTCTTAGAGACAACGTCCTCGCCATCAACACACAGGACGTGCCTTGAACTGCTCTTTTGCTGGCGTTCGCATCAATTTCTGTTGATTTTTCCTGCCTTTCGGTTAGATCAATCCTTATCGCTTTCTGAATAACTTCAGAGGGTTCTTCTTCTAGCACGAGCAACGTGGAAAGCCAACAAAATGTTGTTTGACAGGTTTGAGAGTTCGGCTTACTACAGTTGGGATTGACATAGTTTTATTATTGTCTGTGTCCGTGGTGTAAAGTATGGTCCACGCTTAAAAAAAAAAAAACCAGTTATGTTATTCCGCCATCGATTACAGGCCGACTACAGATGATATACAGGGTGATAATTTTTAAGGTTTACCGAACTTTTCAAAATTGCCTATGGCAGGTAGCACAGTTTTTGTCGTTGAGCTGGGTTATTCGAAGAGACGGACATTTCTAGCGCGAGAAGTCGAAACACATAGTTGTCTAATTACCAGAAATTCACTAATTGACTTCTTAATTACTTTGCGGCACATATTGCAATTTACGAATTGTAGCCGGTCAGTTTGCAAGACGTATCCACTTGAAGTTATCTTCCAGGAGGACAACGGTTTCGAGATAGTATATCCCAATCTGCGTGGGACGAAATTCATGGGCGTTGCAGTTACTTTTGTGCTTGAATGCATAAAAGTTTTCTTAAAGAAGTACGTGAGACAACAGTGCATTTTTAAGGCGAGTTTGATGGCGCATATCTCAAACTTGTGCCGTTCTGAAAATTCCTTCCAAGTAAATTCGCAAATTACAATATGTGCCGCAAGGTAATTAATTAAGAAGTTAATCAGTGGTGTATTTTAATTCGTTAAATATGTGCCTCGATCTTCCTTGCAAGTAATGTCTGCCTCTTTGAGTAATCTAGCTCAAGGGCTAGAATTATGTTATCATCAACAGTGTTTAGAAATTCCGTAAAACTTAAAAATGATTACTCCGTATGACATGCTTATGGGATGTCTGGCTACCGCATCATATCAAGTTCTTCTTTAGCTAAGTTGAAGTAATATTGCAGTTTATTGCTTATACTGCAGTTTAAGTATTCCAACGTGCACCACACTTGTAAACATGCATGCTTTCTTTGTTTCAACGTAACGATAGCCGCTTATAACGCCATTTTCACTCTTACATGCAGCCCACCGCGGGTGCTCAGTGGTTATAGCATTGTGCTGCTGAGCATTGGCGTAGCCATGGGGGGAGGAGGGGACCCGGCGAAATTTTCTGACGACCCTGCCCCTCTTTCCCATGGAACAGAAATTTTCAGGAGGTGGGCTCCGAAACAACGACATGGATGAAAGGGAAAGCTTGAATGTCAAAGCAAGGCGAGGGCTAGTGGTGGTCTGAAGGGGGAGGAGGGAGTTGTCATGTCATCGTACCTACAACTTAAGTTTATCCAGTTTCTGCGCAACCACTGACGTGTCTATAGTAGTATCGTCACCTTTTTTTTCCCTATTCCCTCCACCCCTTGTATGGGAACAGCGAGCGAAGAGTGGCAAGGCTGTTATTCACTCGTTTCACGACTGCGTCGGTTCTACCCATTCTCTGCCTCCTTCCCACCTCTCTACCATTCTATATAGCTTCCCTCTGGATTTGGGTATAGTAGAAGGGTAAGCGCTGCAATTTCTGCAGTGGTTTTGCGGGAGGTCACGGATAATTACAGCTGTCAAGAGTAACGTTAATGTGGCGATCGACGCCCAGGGAGCTCCAGAGGGCATTGTGCACATTCGACGCGTTGCAGAGGTCCAAATAAGTTTCTCGCGTCTTCTTTCCTCTCTGCCACGCTCGTTCCATGTAGTTTACTAGTTTACTAAAAGTTTACTAAAGTTTACTAATTATTAAAGTTTACTAAAAAGCTTCAGCGCATGAGGAACAAGAAGAAACGCTTGTATAATATCGCTAAGCGAGATCGCACATCAGCAGCGTGGCAGAATTACAAAACGTACCTTAAATCGTACTGCTCAGCTTTAGGCGAAGCTAAAGATAAATATTTTTCTAATGATCTTCCTGAGCTGCTTAAGAACAATCCTGCCAAGTTTTGGAAAATAATAAAGCCTAACAACGAATCAGATGAATTATCATTACATAACAGCAGCAATACTTCTATTCCAGTCAGTGAATGTTCGGAGGTCTTTAATTCATTCTTCAGCTCTGTATTTACACAAGAGAACACTTCAAATACACCTTTTGTTTCAGAATTAGGCTACCAATACATGGAACCTATTGAAGTCACTTTGGAGGGCCTCTCTTCTCTCATAAATAACCTTAAAATGTCTTCTTCATGTGGCATAGATGGTATAAACTCAAAGATTTTAAAGAATACGGTAGAAATATCTAGCAAAATTCGTTTTTTATATTCAGAAAATCACTTGCGACAGGCCACCTTCCCGCAGATTGGAAGATGGCGAAAGTTATTCCTTGTTATTATATTACGTTTTTTTTCTTTCTTCTTTTCCCTAGTGAATCATGATCTAAATATTTCTTTTTTCATCTCAGTTGTACTTTGGTTGTATGTTGTAAACAGATACGGTTTATAGATGTCTTGTATTCAAATTATTTTCTATGTACTACCCGCCTTACTCAATGCCTCACTTTGAGGCCTGTAAGGTATTTTTAAATAAATAAATAAATAAATATACACGCTCTGAACCACCCCTGACGAGGGCAAACTTTCGAGGAAAAAAAAGCTTCGCTTTAAAAGAAGGCTGATTTGCGTATGGCAAAATATATCAAGGACAGAGGTGCTCGGCCAGGGAAGCTAAGAAACCGCCACAACAAACAGGTGGGAGGGTAGGTAGAAGAATGGCCTCGAAGTCCACGCAGAAACATAAATATAGGAATGTTAACGGCCGCCGAGCCGTTCAACAAAGAGGTGAATGTTGAAGAGTGTGACAGTGACTAACGAAAAAGAATGTTAAGAAGGGGAGGGGAGTGATCGATACGAGGAGGAGAGGACGCACATAAAAGGCGCGAAGAACGAAGTTGCCGGATAGTTATGGGGAGCATCTCGTACACTGCCCGATCGCTTAACACTGGACAGCCGTGGCCACTCGCCTAGCTGAGGCTCACCTACCACATGGAAACACGTGCTACTTACTGCGGAGAGCCTATATATCCTCACTAAACGTCTCGGCAATTTTCAGAATAGACGGGTGTCTGGAGACACGACGTTTTCAAATCTCTTGGAGCTACTAGCCCTTACTTTACTGCGAACAACGGATGCCGTATAATTTTCCCAAAGGCTTCTGAACAGGAAGCAGCCCTGCTTCGGACTGTCGACCTCATCAGTTCCCGAGTGTGATCAAATAACAATATGCGTCGCGTGATGACTACAGTACCATGATCGCAAGTTGCTTCCAAACATCTCTTTAAATAAGTCGGACAGCGGATCACCAAAAGTGAGTGAAACCTGCATCCTATGATACTGAAGTTTTAGCGCAAAGCTTCGTTCCTTTATTTTTAAGTCTAGAATAATATAGCATACCCACAACTCCGAAAGCGCGATTGAGTGATAGGAAATTTGCAAAATTGTGCCCGCCCTCTCCTGTAAGTAGCCGTGGCCGCACCACTCAATAGAAGGTCTAGCTTAAAAACAAACATGATCTCCGCTGTTACCTGGGCTGCAACAAGTCTGGCCTGCAAACGAGAAGACACACGCTAGTGCGCTGTCTTGTTTTTCTAAGGCCCCGTTTTTAACGCTGCTAATGTACCAGCTAGGTCATCGACACATATATAAATGCATCAATTCGTAAATGAAATTTTGGTTCACTTATTCTCATCTTTAAAAATACCAAAGGATGATAGCATAATTTGATGCGAACTTTGTCTTTGCGTATTGTGCGACCTCCATATATATATATATATATATATATCTATATATATATATATATATATATATGTATATATATATATGTGTGTATATATATATATATATATATATATATATATATATATATATATATATATATATATATATATATATATATATATATATATATATATATATATATATATATATATATATATATATATATATAATTACGGTGCAACCGAGAGGCGCCAGTCAGAGGAAGACGATTTGACGGGTAGAGGTGGCATCGGTCTCGACAGCCATCTTGTTTGTGCACCATTGTTCCTCTTGTCTATATTGAAAATACATACGTATATGTGACTTCTGCAACGTAACTATATATATATATATATATATATATATATATATATATATATATATATATATATATATATATATATATATATATATATATATATAGAGAGAGAGAGAGAGAGAGAGAGAGAGAGAGAGGTGAAAGAGGGGAAGGAGTGGGGTAAGTGTCGGCGGAACCCTCCTCCCCCTTCCCGAAATAAATTTCTCCCTACGCCACTGCTGCTGAGCACAGAGTCGCGGGCTCGATCCCTACCGCGGCGACCGCATTTCAATGGAGGCGAAATGCAAAAGTCCTCGTGTACCGTGCATTGGGTGCATCTTCAAGAGCCCCAGGTGGTCAACGTTCATCCGGAGTCTCCCACTACGGCGTACCTCATAATTAGATCGCGGATTTCATTTAAATTTGAAATGCACCATATGCTATAAGCGAACAGACTTGATCTTGTGTAAGGCCGAATTCAGACTGGAATCATAGCTGCCGTAACTTGCGCGCTGCCGTTTTTGGCTAGGCATGACTTTCTCACCGTTACAGGGGGAACTGGACTCCAACCGTCAATCTGTCCTGGATGGTCGGACCTGAGCTCGTAGGCAAGGTTGCCGGGATCATTGGCCTCGGAGACATCGGTGCGTAAGCTGCTCCTGGAGCTTTTGAGATAACACTCACAAGCCTTATGCAGACACTCGCCTCTACGGCGCATTTTAAGCACCGACGTTTGTCTCCAGCGTACCAAAAACGCTACTAGCAGCTCACCGTAAGTTTCCCGGACTTAAATCAGAATTTTGAGGTAGCCAACTCAGCGTATAAAAAACGATACGCTGGGCTTTATGGCGTGAAGGTCACTTGGTTAAGGTAAGCTAGGCCGCTTACCCTTCGAGAGATGCGCCAAAGCAGCCAGGTATCTTCGCTGGTATTGTGGCCACTGATGGAATCTCTGTCGCCGAAACGGTTTTCGGCCCCTCTCACTGTCGCAAACGCCGCTGTCACCACTGCTGTCCTTTTCTTTAGGTTGCAGAATGCTAAAAGCCAATAAACTGCTAGAGTTGCAAAACTGCCTTGAGCGAAGGAGGAACCCGCGGTTCAAGTGCACAGCGCTTCAGGAAGAGTATACATTGAAGGCGAATATATTTTGGAGATCTTTCGAGAAACATGTAAGTTTAAATCAGGAAGTTATTTTGGGCGCCCAATTTACACGAAGAGTCGGCGTCAGTAGCTTGCGGGACGCAATTTGCGCGATAGAGCCGAATTTCAGCCCATCTTTTGCGCGCAGTCAGTAAAGCAGTAGAGCAATATATGCTTGCCGCGTACACCACTGCACGTAATAAACATATGACCTTATTCACAAAAACGTTCTAACGCTGACACTGCTCGTAAGAACCAATGTCAGCCAATGGCAATGTTGGAGGTATTATTAGCGACGGCGGCCGGCCAATAATAAATGGCATTTACGAACAAAAAGCTTTGTAAATTCGACCCCTGCATTCCATGCTGTGCGCTGATGCTCTTGAAACATTCAGCTATTTCGCAGACCCGCGCCCCGTAAGCTTTATACATCGAGTGTCCTTGTTGATTTGGTAGGTATACATCAGAATGTCCAGGAAAGTTATAAAAAGAATTCAATAAATTGCAGCTTAAGTTCATCGCAATCTCTGAACACTGGTAACGGGTGCTAGGAAGCTAGTGCCGATTGAAAAAGAAAACAGAAACAAACAAAAGTTGTACACTGATTATATTTAGGATACAGCGGTGTCTGCTGATCTATAGTCACAAAGCCTGAATTTATAGTGCTCATCTACTCGTCGAGGTTTTGATTTCCGGCCACAGGAGCAGCATTCCAATGCGGATGGAATGCAAGAATACCCATGTATTTAAAATTCGGTGCATGTTATCAAATTATGTTGTTAGCTTCCACCACGCTGTCTCTCATCACCGTAATGCAGGTTCGGGAAGTGAATTGTCATTCCCATAGAGCAACAAAATATACGCAACTGCACGTCAAGTTGAATTTTGTCATACGATTGTTCCAGGAATGGAAATTGTCAACCGGCTGAGGGCGTTCAAAGTGCGAAGCTTTTTGTACCACAACAGGCGCCCCAAACTGGACCGTAAGTAGCTCTCGCGAGTTTATGCCATTGTTGAGAGGACAGTCATCTCGTGTACACTGCACAATGAGCGCGCTCAATTTATTACGAAGGTTCAGGCACTCCCGCCGGGTGCCACAGAGCACAGCCGAAAGAGGAATAGTGCCGTATTTTATTGATCAGGGTTCGTATTTTACAATAATTCATTTCCTCCGATTATTTTCATTTTTTATCATCTGTACGGCCCAGTGGCACATCCCGGAGAAATAGATGGCGTGCGGGCAAATCAAGACGGGTAAAAATTCTTAGGGATTTGGAGAAGTTACCATTCGTTGAAAGTTACGTCCGGGAGGGCTGTAACAGGACAAAAGAGGAGGCAGGATCGGTCATTCTCATTTCTCAGACTGGCATAAAATAGCGCTTACTTGTAACCAACGTTTCCTGTCCGGGAGACACTGTAATTGCGGAGGATAATGTAATCTGAAACTAGCTTATACTTGCGCACAAGAAATAAGCGTGGACAAGTAAACAATTAGTTGGTACAGTGTGAAGATACTAACAGTTGAGAGATAAGGTAGGAATTAGGAATTATATTGCTAAAGGATATGAATGCCCGAACTGAGGATTTGGATGGACTCGCAGTCTATCACGAGAAAGTACTGCTTGATTTTAGAGACCGGCAAAATCTGTTGATTATAAATAGGCAACCTAAATGTGATAGGAACCTGTCAACAGGCAACCGTTGATAGATTACGCTCTGATGCCCAAAGAACTCTACAATGAATTCACTAGAAGAAATATAGGCGAAGAAGGAACTAGAAGCTTAGGATGGTTGGGTGATCCTAAAAAGGTTACTTTGCGCATGGATCACCCAGCGGAGGAAAAAAAAATGCAGGAGTACAAACGCAGTACATTAAATTTAAGTTACAAATGAACATACCAAAATATAGAAGCAATCATTCAGCAGGTCATTGAAAGTAGACCAAAGGATTGGGATTACGGTGAACTTGAGAGCCTCGTGATGGGCAAAAATTAAAAGGAAATGTCCAGTGGAAAAATAAAGACGTAGTTTAGCCCGAAAGCCGAAGCATCAATTGCGATAGCAAATTGGTAGACAGTAGTATTGAGTTCTATCGGCCGTATAAACTTTGAAACATTCGCTTACTAACTGAATGAACAAGCATTGTGTCAGCGCGCACAAGCAAACATGAACACAAAACTTGATGAGCGCGGACACTCACTGTCAAAGCGCTGGTGTGAGCAAGTGCGGCAGCAGCAGCAAGCGAAGTGACCTTCGTGCCGTCTATCGCTTCGACGCAAGAACGGCTAGAACACAGCGCGCAAAAAGGTACGAGCCGTCTGCAGATCGCTTTCAAGATACGGCGCACGCGACCGTGCAAAGTACGCACTTGTTGACGCTGTTAGGGTGGCTGGGGTGGCCGTCTAGCCACCCTAACGCTGTCGAGGCCGCCCCCCCCCCTCTCCCTCCCACGCTGCCTCTCCGCTTTCCTCCATATATACCGCGTGAGACTGAGCCGCCATCGTCGGTTCCCCTGGCGCCCAGTCGCGAAATGCGCAGTTGCTGCCGGAGCACAACGCCCGCCGCCCCTCCCCCCCATCTCCCCGCGGCCTTTCGCGCGACGGAAGACGGCGCGTTTGCTCTCCGCTTTCTCCTCCGCACGCGCCAGATTGAGCGGCGATCGCCGGCTTCCCTCGCGTGCTTTCACTCGCACCTACAGCATATGACGCGCGGCGACGCTGTTATCGCCCTTAGATTTTATACGGAATATCACGGCGACGCCGACGGCAAAAATTTCCTGCAGTGTCAATATAATTGCCATCGCAATAAAACCATGCAATTGCTGGAATAATAGAATCATGGTCGCAATCGATGAGCGGTGCAACGTGTCCAGAGAACGCAGATGAGTAAAGATGGCAGGACTGTCACAAGAGGAAATAGACCAACAATGGGAGACATATCAGCGCAAAAACGGTAAATTAAGATACTTGTTCAAGGAAAAACTAACCGCTCAAGTAATCGCTGGTTCTCGGGAATGTGTGAGAAAAACAAGAGAGCACCAAAAAAATTCTGCAGCTTCGTTAAATCACTCGAAAGAATGAAGTCGCCCCTTATCATATCGAGGAGGCAGACAGAGGTACCTTGGAGGGACAAGACGCGTTTAATTTTATTGCTGAAACCGATGTCGAGTAATTTATAAACGGTGACGGAAAGATATGTAAAAAAAAAGGTGAGTACTAGGAAACGAGGCAAACGCAGAAGAGAGATTAGAGCAGATTATTCTCAGCTGAAAAAAAGGGCAAAACAAGAAATTTCGATCTCCAGCGCAAAGGAAATAGACGGAATACTCATGAGGCTAATTAAGAAACTAGGACCACATGCTAAAATTAAAAGTATTGCTAAAATCGTCAGAAACGTCATACAGGACGAGAACATTCTTGAGAGTTGGCGCCAGAGTAGAATGAGGAGCATGTGGTTGCTTCCGCACAAGAACATCGTTTATGCTTGTTTATAACGATGAATGACCTGTGTTGTGTCAAATGTGTGGGAATGGAATGTATAAAAGATGGTTTTCACGAATAATATTTCAGTTGACAGTCGAGCACCGCTCCTGTGTGTACACGTGCGCTTGCTCTTTTCGTCGTTTCGAGGTGTTCGACTTCGAGAAGAATGAAGTCAACTTACAGCAGTAATTGAGATAAAACCAACATTAAATCTTACGGACCGATTACGATGCCATCCTCAGAATTCATTCCAAGTGCCTTGCAATCTGCCCGGCTAAAATTCGTGAATTGCAATATTTGCCGTAAGTTGAAAGCTAATTTGTAAAATTTTTTTTAATTAGCTAGTTGCGCATTTCGATTTCTAGTGGAAGTAACGTCCACTTTTTCGAGCAGTCCGGTTCGAGGATTATAATCGCGCTATTTGCCACAAGCGATTTAAAAAAAAAATCATATAGTAAAATAAAGCACCTAGTATGTAAGGCCGCCTTATTACATGCATCCGCTCCGTTACAATTACACGCGTTCGCGATCAATACAAGCCCTACGCAGTTGCACCACTATCCACTAGTTGACGCTGTAGTCATCACCAGCGTGCATCACGCGGCGTGCGCACCGCGCGCGATCTCCTAGGCAGTTTACACGAGAGAGTAATCCACTTTCCTGCCCCAAGGGGAGCACATCACATAACGATATGATACATTTCTCAGACGTCGCGACCACGTAAAACTTCCACTGAAGATGGGATAGTGGTACACTAGTAACCGCATGTGGGGGTGCCGTTAGTCCGAGAGACACAAAAAGCTTCCGCGGCTCGGAGGAGATTAGCCAAGCCTTGGGTTGTGCGTCTTCTCGGCGGCAGCACGCCGCTTTACGTATTTCACGCGAAAGAATGGAGAAGAGGTTCGCTGCAAACGACGTCAGGATAACCCATCCCCTGAGCTCCGCCGAGCGAATACGTGCGTACCATTATAGCTCACCTATAAAAACGAGGCCAATCATAGAGGCGTGCTTCTCCCTGCAAGTTATTGTGGGGGAAAAAACAGTTTTGAGGACTTACACCAAAGATTGCTCGCTTTCGAGCGAGCAAAGCTATGGTCCAGCCATGGCGCGGCTCATGGTTGGACTCCTGTTAAGACACATCGCAAATGCCGTATGCAGGCTGCCTTCCGTAAAGACAACCATGCATGTTTATGCTTGTTGGCTTCTCATGATATTATTAATAAAAATCGGGCCCCTCGGTTATCCCCCTTTCTTCTCCTTAAAGAGGCCCAGGCGGTCAAAAGTATTCCGAGTCACTCTACCACTGGTGCCGCCATCATGTAACTTGGACGTTAAAATTAATCAAACCCCCTAGGAATTAGTGCAAAACATTATAACGAGCACCTTAAACAAACGACGTGCTGTCATTTTATAATTTTGCAATATCAAGAAGGAAACAATGTGTTTTCGATGGTAGAAAATATTACGGATTGCCATTTTGCTGCAGCAGCATATCAGTTAGCGATGGACTGCCTGCATTTACTAAATAAATGTAACATCAAGGACAATTTATTTGCATGAGAGTTTAGTTTTACAGCGACAGAACAAATTCGACCGTTACGCGATCAAGTTCGTCATTTCTTGGCGTAAAGCATGCTCGCATACCGCTATCTGCGATCAGAATCCATTACGCTGCCCTCTGTTAATTGTATTTAAGTAGCATGCACTATCGACGCACCCTGATTGAAAACTTACATGGCCTGTCGTTGTACCTTTGCCGAATGGTGGCCCAGCGCTGCCGCACGACATCCAGTACACCACGCTGAAGCATTTGCTGTGCAACAGCGACATCGTGATCGCGTGCTGCCCGCTCAACGCGGAATCGCAGCAGATGTTCAACGAGAAAACCTTCCACCTGATGAAGCACACGGCTGTCTTCGTCAGCATCAGCAGGTGAGCAGAGCTTGTCAAGTAGATGTGCACGGGCCGACCGCAGAACATGCGCTCATCTGGTAGAGGATAACAGTCGATTAAGGAGCCTGCATGCCGCACTGCCAAGACTTGTATGAAGGCTCCCTAGAGTCGGTTGGAATTAAGGTTTACTCACTATGTATGTATCAAGAAAAACCTCTCGATTCCCATCAGAAACAGTTTGCTTTTTTCGAGTTGGGAAGCGTTCCATTAATTACAATGCAGGGGCGCTGGCTCTGACGTTCAGATTAGTTTACTCATGCCACCGTGAGTAGGGGCGCTATAACGTAAAGCTATTCCAAACTTTTCTATTCCAATTCTGCTATCAGCCCTCCACGCCCCCCCCCCCCCCACCTGTCTGTCACGCGACGTCACGAAAACCGCGATACCACCCCATCTGATATGATGTGTACACACTGATTATGCATGATTTGACAGAAAAAAGAAAAACAGTTATTTCTGATTCGACCCCTTTTCGCCATTAGCCCTCGGCTATTGGTAAAAAGTTTTCGGGCTGCAGCCACTTCACCTGCCTGTCACGCGACGTCACAAAACCGCAAGAACTCACCGCGTCAAAGTGACGTGTACGCGATAAAGATGCATTAATATGCCGAACAAAACTGAATTTTCTTCGGAATAGCCGCAGGCTGCCCCGTTCCGAAAGGAATAAAAGATGGCTGCCGCCGATCGCTCAGACGCTGGCTACTCGCACCTGCCGGAGAGCATAGGGGTATTTGCGTATAATAAAACTTCTTGCGTTGCCGTGCAAGGTTTTCGAGCACTTTCGGCACGTTTACCCCCTCATTCTGCCAACTCTTCTTTGCTGAGGGTCAGATTTTGCGTCATTCTTGAGCTTCCGTTGCATGCCGCCGCGATTTTCGACCAGCCACCACAAGCTAAGTAAGGGAAAGCCGACCAATCCTAGACGCCGGCACCACCCTCTTCATCCGGTTATCGACTTTCCGTGCAGTGGCTCGGCCCCATCGAATCCCTCTCCGCTTGAGCGTTCTCCTCGCCTCTTGTCAGCCAATTAGATACGACAAACCACTCGGTGTAGGGAATGTTATTCGTTTTTCAAGCAAACGAAAGTGACCTCCTATGAACGAGGAGAGCGTTTGATTGGTCTGTTCAGACAACCCTGCGGCTGACCGCCCGTTGCTTGCGTCGGTGGTTACGCAAATTTGACGTCAGGAGATTGGAATAGAAACATATTGGAATAGTTTTACGTTATAGGGCCCTAGGATCGTCCCCAACTATACACATGCGGTAGTCTTCATTGCTCGTAAATGTTCTTCTCGTGTACCTTGAACAACTGAGCAAAAACATTGCGATTCGCGATGTACGCCGCACACCATCCATTTGCGACGACCACTTGCGAAACAGCCAACGCATGCCGACGGGCTGGGGGTGCCTCGAGGCACTGACGCGCGGGTTGCTGAGCTGTCTTACTGTCACCTCTGCTCGTGCGATGGACACCGTGACGAACACTTTTGCAGCTGCCACCGTTGTTGAAGTTATACACGAGAAACCATGCGACTCCATGCGCTATGGTGAGCCAGCAGTCAAAGTATCAATAGCAGAAACCGCGTTCCCAGTTATATCTTTCATCGCCACGACGTGGTGTTGCGCAGACTCACTGGTGCGATTAGTGTTACTGTGTATTCGCCCTCTGGGAGCATATAACAGTAGCTTTATAGACGCCGTTAGGGAGCATTCATACGCACCCGCGCTCTAAGACGTCGGCGTGCATATATAGGCGCCATGGCTGCGGAGCGACATCTGTCAAACGGCATCGAGAAATTCGAGTTAAGTGCGTCACCGCGCAGGATCGCGATGAGCACGAATGAGTTCATCGGGTCGAGCAAAATAAAGAACCATGGTGCCGGCGACTAGTCTCTCGCCTCACTCCGTCGTGCAGGCGAGAAGTGGTGAACGAGGAAGCGCTCTGCAACGCTCTCAAGTCCGGTGAGATCGCCTCCGCGGCGCTCGACGCTGCTGGCGACACCCCTATGGCCAAAGACAACCCGCTCCTCCAGCTCCCCAACTGCAGTGAGTACGCGCAGTGTTACCCATTTGAGCCTCTTAGAGCCTGCGCTCGTCTTCGAGACACTACGTCACGTGCGGCCTTTACAGGATATACAGGGTGTCTTAGGTAACTTGAGCAAAACATTAAGAATATGCAAATGCCACGCGTAGCTGGACAGAACCAAGGTAATGTTGTTTGCCGTCGTTTGGAGAACCTCAGATTATGTCTTTTTTTTCCAGTTCACCTAATTAGATCATTAGTCTTGATTAATTATTCAACTGCTCAAATATTATAATTAAATGAAAAGTGTAAATGAGAAAATTGTAGAGCAACATAAAAACTCCCGATACAGCTTTCTGTTGCTCGATACGTGCTACATAAAAGCGTTTTTCCGAGCGTGAATGAAGCCCGCAAATGCCCGCAAAGTGCCTCGAACGGGCAGTCGCGCGGCAATTTTGTGTATATTTGTGGGCTTCTTTCACGCTCGGAAGAATGCTTTTATGCAGCTCGTATCGGGCAACAGAAAGCTGTATCGGGAGTTTTTCATGTTAATAATAATAATAATAATAATAATAATAATAATAATAATAATAATAATAATAATAATAATAATAATAATAATAATAATAATAATAATAATAATAATAATAATAATAATAATAATCTTTATTACATCCAATCATGTCGCAGTTACAAATCCAGCCCGCATAGGCAACATTGCTTGTGTGCGAGGCTGGGCAGTCAGCGGATAGTACTGATATGGGTACAAACGGAAATAAAACAAAAAAAAAACAAAAAAAAGAAATATTGAAAAAAAAGGCATTGACGTTAAAGATAACTTCACAATCAGGTTCGCACAAAACAAGTTCGGATAGGTAACAAAATGAAAAAAAAATGGTACATAGTATAAAGCCTTCTGAATTGTTCCGTCCTTGTATACATGCTTCAAAATCCCGGAGAAAAGGTTTAACAAATATGGGCATTACGTATCGCCCATGACCTTAAATGGGATTTTATTTGTTTCAGTGTTCCTGCGATATCATTCTCATTCAAATTATTTAAATTAGCCGGCACGTAGAAAGCACGAGCCCTATTGCCGTAGTTTGTGTATCAGAATCAGAATCAGTTTTTATTGAGATGATTAGAAAGATTACAAGATGTTAATCTTGTAATCTCCAGTCACAGCAGGTGACTGGAGAAAGACGTCCGCAAGAGCTCAATCAATACTCTTCTTTGCAGGTCTCCCTATTAGAGTGTTAACCAAGTTCCACGTTTTACCGGTATTACGACTGCAAGCTGAAAACTTGCCTGTGTGGTAGCGCTTCCTAGCTAGTCTTATTTTAGCGTTTACTTTGTTTCTCATTTGCCTAATTCTTTTCTTGCATAAGCATGCCCGGGTTTATCTTGACATTTTCTAAAAAGTGTGTTTTTAACGCAGCAAAGCTCCATTATTTCGTTATCAATCCACGGGCTCTTTCTATTACTTCTTTTAAGCTTTATTTTCTTTTCGGGGCAAAGGTAAATCTCTCTAAAGTCCTTTACAAACAGTTCGTAAGCCTTTAGGTGGCTGTGCCGTGTTAGAGAATCCCAGTTAAATGTTCTCACACGTTTATCTACTTCATTAGAATTCAAAACATATTTCTCTTCAGTCTTTCTTTCAGCTGAAGCAACAGCATCTCCTGAAACTGCTATAGCGATGAAGTAGTGGTCCGATACTTTTTCCTTAATAACGCAGCCAAATGAATTACATTTGCAAATTTTTGCGCTGATATGGTCTATACACGACCTTGTTAAACGATGACCGATAATTTGCTCGCGTGTATAACTCTGAATTTTGTTTTCGAGTCCGTAGCTTGCTAAAAGTGTTAAGTAATCAGATGCTGCAGGCTTATTTGTTGCAAAAATGTCTATATTAAAATCACCGGCCAAAATAATGCTACTTCTGTCTGCGTACTTTTGGAGGAAGCTTGCCAAATCGTCTAAACACATATCTATGTTAGTGCTCGGTGGCCTATAAACAGCACATACTGTAAATTCCAGATTTGCCTCAGTCATTAGTATAGTAACTACTTCAGCATCTTGAAAATCAAAGGACACTCTTTCACAATTCCAATAACTTTTCACGTGGACCAGCCACCACCTCTTTTGTTATCCTAGCACAAAAATGTTGTTGCTCTACAATTTTGTCATTGACACCATTTCATTTAATTATAATATTTGAGAAGGTGAATAATCAATTAAGACTAATTATGTAATTCGGCGGAGTTTAAAAACAAGCTGGGTATCTCCAAGCTACGGCAAACAACATTATCTTGGTTCTGTCCAGCTACGTGGCATCTGGATATTTTTAATGCTTGGCTCAAGTTACGTAGGACACCCTGTATATGAAGGGGGGCGCGTAGTACAAGTAAGCCTATTTTTCTCTTAAGATTGTAATGTATTCATCTTCTGCTTCCTCGCGTGACGTCACATCTACAAGCGCGCAGGCATTTCATTATCAAGGAGGTGTCGGTGGCGCAGAGTTCTAGAGCAATCTCCGAAGAGCACGAGCACAAAGATTTTTTTACAAAATTCAAATACCGCATAATTTCCTGAAACATGAAACCACTGCAAAAACAATTTTCAATGCATATACACACAAAGCCCGAAGCATGGCGGTAGCTGCCGAAGTGCCTGCCGCCAGCAACTGCCGTTATCAGATATATATTGCGGTTTCTGGCCCACTCCTGTTAGACGGAAAATTCGCGAAATGCGCTAACCGTAACACACCAATTCGGGACCATTGAAACTTGGTCATCAGTCACGTGAAACGATTTACTAAGTATAAATATTAATTGAGCATACATAATGGGAGTATAATTATGTACAACATGCAATCACTTGCGTGTTTACCTTCAAATTTTTGTTCAGATATCGCGCTTATACTGCTGCTTTGTTTTCGCTCCAGTTTCGTATAAAAATAGCATATTATGGTCCCGATCATTCAGATATACTACTTGGCACTATTACTTGCCGGGTTTGTAAGACCCCACGTACTGTAGGAATTGATGTAAGCGAAGCTTTAGTCAGCCGGCAAGACGAAACCGTACGTTTTACCGCACCGATACAGCGCATCTCGATAACAGACGCCCAGGCAACGAACGCCTCCCGCAACCGTGCTGAGGCCGCGGATAAAGCTTCTCTTTAAAACGCGAATGTAATGCCTTCGTCTGCGTCTCTTCGTGGTGTCCGCATCACACCTAAGGCCATAGCAGGAGCGTTGTCATTTTTCCGGCAGGTGGGGGGTGGGGGGGGGCTGCCCAGCCTTCTGAACACCCCATATATATATATATATATATATATATATATATATATCAGTTTCTTTTTTTCGACCGGACTTCCGAACACCCCCCCCCATGTATATATATATATATATATATATATATATAAAACTCCCGAAACGACAGTAAAAACGTTTGCCTTAACGTTCCTCTTTTTTTTTTTCGAATGTTATGCCTTCGAGTCAGGCGCGAAACCTTTCGTCTTGTATTTCACAGACTGAGTCCTCTCGGTCGGTGGTGTAACCTTCCTTCGCGTAATTTTCGCATAATTGGTTACCACTAATACTGCTTCGCCAAGCTTTCCGGCGAAACTGCAGCCTCTCTTTCTTTCTTCTTTTTTTTTTCTTTTTCTGTGAGTCCGAGTATAAGAGCTGCTGCGCATGACTGCTGTTCATTGTGATTTCGAGTGAATCCAACTTGGCATAATCTCGGTTACTGAGTGAATTATACAGTGTTCCCCAACTATCATGCACCAAGACTTAAAGAAAGAGCACTTGTGTTACTCGAAGGAAACCTATTGTTTCCAGTAAAATGGAGTAGCCGCCAGTAATTCTTTCATTAGTGAGATTTAATTCGGTAATTGCAATTAATAATTAATTGCTACTCGATAAGTACTGTCCTAATTTTCAATGTGTCAATGAGGCATTGCATGCACCAAGATGACATCTGACTGCGGTGTTTTCAGCTGCGTACTAATTGCGTACAATTTTTTTCCGAATGGCAAAGAAACCTCACAAAGTATGAAAAATACCACGTGAGTCGCTCCCACCAGCATCATAAAGCAGCGCTTTCAAATAAGCTGATTGAAAGCAACCGCACTGCCTCTAGCAAGCCCGAAGAGACAGCGCATCACCTTGATAATGGCACGGAAGGAGCACCAACAGCAGGTTTCGCGGCTTCGCACCTATTTCTTCCTCTCATTTCTACGGCACACTTATTATCCGTCTCTCAAGGCCGACTGATCACATTGATAACAAAATCCCCTTGATAACGCGGCCGAAGCGCCGCTCTGACCACGCACTAAATGCTAAAAGCAATGTAATAGGCATAGAATGTTTCAAAATCCCGGTTTTGCTCGCACCGCATCGAAAGAGTGCGCGCGAAGCTATATTTTGCGCCAAAAACTTGCTTCGGACCAAAGCCAAATTAAAGTGACTGTTTTATTTTTCATGAAAATGTATATGTGCTGCAAAAACAGATTTGCGTCAAAAAATAAAAGCAAAATAAACGGACCGGGAAGCGACCAACGTGTAGGGAAAAGGCAAAACCGGTGCGTTCAAGAAAGTAAATATACCACTTCTAAATGAGCCGAATTGGCAATCACGATGTCTGCACACAAAAAAAGAACAAAAAAAAGCAATCAGATTTTAGTGTGCCTTTATTATCTATGAATTCGTAAGCTCCATTGAACACCAGCTACCGCCTAGAGGACGTCTTCCAATGAGTCTCCTTTTGCAGCTACGCAGTACTGTGTCCACTTTATCACATCTTCAGTGGCTTTCTTGATGACCGACGCCGGAATTCTACGGCTGTCATCCGTTATCCTTGCCTTGAACTAATCTGACGTCCGTCTTTATCGTGTACGCACGACCTTTCGCATAACCACAAAGAAAGAAATGAAGTGGAGAGAGGTCAGGTGACCTAGCCGGTCAATTTACAGACCCGTGCCTTCCAATCTATTGTGCATGAAAAGTCGTATCCAGCCAGTTTCGTGCTCGGCTGCTGCTGTGAGCTGGCGACGCATACTGCTGATACCACAAAAGTGGAAGATGTGACAGCGGTACTTCGCTAAGAAACTCATCCACCACTCCTTCAAGTATTTCGTCCACGTAACCCTATCCTGTGAATATGTGATCGACGAAGATGGGACCGATTATAGCACCGGCGTAACTTCCGCACCACATATTGGAAGACCTCTGGTACTGGTGTCGAGTGCACTTTACCCAGCGTGGATTGGAGTCACTCCAACAGTGTGCATTATGTTTAATTTACCTGGCCGTTTCTGCAAAAATTGGCTTCATCTGCGCACATGATGTTGCTCAAGAAGTCCGGTGATTCATCGGCTTTTGTGAGGACCCAGTTCGAGAAATTTAACGATTTTACAGGTCCCTATCTTCTAAGCACTGGTGCTGGTTAAGGTTGTACGGGTGAAAGGCCATCGTTTAGAACCCTCCAAACTGATGACTTGGAAATTCGTACCTGCGCGGCCACGTCCCGCACGCTAGCATGAGGGTTTGAGGCCATAAATGTTTGAAAATCCGTGCTTAAGTTAGGACTCAAAGATGCAGTCTTCCGCAGCTGTTTCTTGAAGCTGCCTGTTTTTCTCTGGTTCTCATAATTTCTGATGATAGTCGATGCGTTCGGTCTACCGCCACACTTCCATGACTGATATATATATTTGCGGCCTTTATCTTGTTGCCATTTGCAGATCCCAAGGCAAGGATCATGTTTACCTTCTGCTCATTAGAGAAAGACATGGCGAATGGGACAAAAGAAAACGTACCTTTAAACCTTTGTACTGACGTTGTCAATTCGCTTTTGTTGTGGTTGCTTCGGCCGGGGCGCGGCAGATAAGACACTAGCTCGATCACAATGTATTTCTTCATTTCCTTCATTTCGTTCTGGATAACTCAGAGGGAGCCTGTTCAAGGGCGCTGCATTATGATCCGGGTGTGAGCGCAGTCACGTGGTATTCTCCATATTTCTCGGGGTTCACTTATCAGTCGGAAAAAAAATAGTAAGCAATTAATACGTCGCTGAAAATACCGCAGTTAGATGTTCCTTGGCTGTGCCATCAAATGCCTCGTTGACACTTCGATAATCAGGAAAGTACGTCTCGAGTTAGATAATTAATTACAATTACCTAATTAAATTTCAACAACGAAAAAAATTACTCGCAGCTACTCAACTGTACTGTAAACAATATGCATTAGGTTTTCTTCGAGTAACGCATTGCTCGCTTTTTTAAATCTTGGTGGATGATTGTTAATTGGGACACCCTGTATATATTTATGACCTTTGCATGTAAGTGACGATGTTTCCATCCCTAATAAATGTTGTAAATTATTAGAAATGCTTTTTTCCTGAGTCGGTAATATTACTTACTGGAAAGAGAAGCGAAAGTGAGACACAAAACATTCACGAGCATTTCACACGCCATTGATGAGACTCTCCCGAAGGGGTCACTGGAGTCTATAGGTTTTTTTTGTTCATGGTCAAAAAGTACGCAAAGCAACTTGAAGCGTGGCGAACATACCGCAACATATTCATTCTTTAAACATAGGCTATCCGCACTTCTCGAAATAATGTTTAATTGGCTACCTCCATTTCTTTCAAAAATATAATAAACTTAGTCCTGTGTGTATATTTAAATATATTGTGTATGTGCAGTGGAAATTTAAAACAAGGTTGAAGTGAGAAAATACGTGTGAGGCAGCCGCCGCTAGTGTTTCTAATGCGCGTGTCCTCCTATTGTCAGGAGTTGCAGAAATAAAGCGAAAGTATGAATTAAAAGCCGTGCATGTCCTCGCCAACAATGATGAAGCAAACCCAGTAAAATTGCAAGTGAAAGGGTCGCGGAAAGTCAAAAGAAACCTCAAATGATGTGGGTGACAAAGCCCTGGTAATGACACTTTAGGTCTGTGTGTCAGGAGGGGGGGGGGAGGCTTCGGCATCGCCCTGGGGTAGGGGAAGGGGCCCAGCCCCCGCCCGCCTGAAAACTCCGGAGGGGGCTCGGGCCCCTGAGGCCCCCGTAGTCGGCGCCTATGCCTAAGACCATGCTTTGCCTCACTGCAGCTGTCGGAAGCGACCGGTGGCTGGCGTCATTGCCGCTACGTTTTCGACTCCACATAACGCGAGGGGCGCAGAAGAAGGCAACTTCGAAAGTCTTTCTTGCCAAATCGGTCAAGTAACCGTACCGAGTGTTATCTCACTGCGAAACTGGAGCACGAACAAAGCAGAGGTGCGCTCAAAAACTTTTAATTCAAAAGAATAAGCAAAAACGCAGGTCATTGGATCGTAAAGCTTAATTTTAGAGCAACTGGTTCACGTCGTGCCGTCCTAAAACGCCTGATCTGCCTGTTGCCATATGCAGTTCAGGAAATTTCTGCATACAATGTTCCCAGTTGATTGTTTACCCTTTGATTGGCAAGATTGGCAACAGCTAGTTCCGCAAGACGTCCGAATGAGCTGTCAGAATTTTATTTTCACTGATACCATGCGAAGTGGATAATACTTTGCGTCTTCCATATTCGATAGAGAAAAGTTTTATTGATTCATGGAGTTGACTCTTTCTTCTACCGAATTATTTCTTACTCCAGGTTCTTTAAAAAAAATATTTGCCACACGGCAGCTTGCGCAATCCTGATACTGCTTAAGAGAGCGATTAATACTTGTAAGAGAAATCGCCGTGTATATCGTCTCATATTTAGTAAGGTTCTATAAATCAATTTTTTTAATCATTTACTTATATTTTGCAATTGCCAAATTACGTCGGCCTTACAAGGTGGCGTCACCGTTCTCGCGCTAGAACCGTTTGTAAGAGCAGATACTAGCCCATCGTGATGTTGGACACACGAAAGACTCTGGACATACTATCAGCGAAGGTGGCCGGCCGGTAGCAAACATCACTTACAAACAAAAAGTCTTGTGAACCTGCTTCTCGAAGCAAGAAATGTGCCCGGTCGATGATTATCCCCGAGCATCGTAGTGTAATTTCTGAAACACGCACGGTCGTCATTTATTTCCAAGCACTGTCGTCATGAGTTGCCAAGTGAATTGTTTTGGCCGTTCTTTTGTGTGTTAAAAACGATACACATTGAGAAAAGCTGCAAACCTAGGATGGACGGTCGAGACATGACAATTTCAGCAGTGCCGATTGCTCCGCGGCTGCCGATGCAAGGCAGTTTTTTATGTTATTTTCCCATTCTGCATGGCGAAACTAGCCGCTGTCCGTCGCAGAGAAGAGGGGAAGCCTGCGGTAACTAACTGAAAAATAAAAAGGAGACCACTGATACGTCATGTACAGTTATACCTTATCGGCTGTCGTTTATGGCCGTCCCATCCGCGTTCGACATCCAAATACCGAAGCCTGCTCACCAGGCACGGTGCTTGGTTGAGAAAAATTATTGATAGGATTTTACTCCCCATAGATTCGTGTAGGCAATGAAAGGCATCTCTCGTTTCAGTTACATAAAGCTTTTTTTTTTCCTTTGCGCGACCGTCGGAATGCGGCCGCAGCGACTGGCCATGTGACACACGACCTCGTGCTCTATAGCACGACGCCGTATACGCAGCCATCGTAGCGGGTGGCGTGGGTGAGAGTAGAGGCACGTGTACGTGCATGCGAACACGTGATTGCCACCTGAAACTTGCGAGGCTGCTGGCGCAATAGCGACAGAGAGGAAAACGAAAAGCACATACAGCGCACTCTTGCAGCTTAAATGGGTACTGCAACATTTTTTGAAAGCAGTAACAAAACGTTTGCGATCTGTAGACAATGCTGCCACGAACGTGAGAGCCAAATATTATTTCGCTGCATGCACGGAGCAGAACACAAACTCGCTCAAAAGATCACGGTTTTCGAGGTATTTTGCCGCGGCCGATGACATCACAGATCATACGAATGCCATGGACACCAGTCATTGGCCGATTGTATATGACCATGAGTTTACTCCCGAGCGAAAGCATCGCGTGTGCTGCACACTCCTCTACAATCTTCTAGCAACTGGGAAGCGGCGGTTGTCAACGCATCCCGCCGTTCTGCCACCGCTCCTTTGTCACTATCGGGCAGTTTTGCCAGACGACAACCCCGAAGGGTTACAAAAGTGGACCGTGGAAAGAGGTAAGAAAGGAGCAATAGGCAAGACATTGCTATCGACGCCGCCCTCCCCCCATTTCCCCAGGTGAGAGGTAATGGGGAAAGCAAACAATGTGCTCGTTGTATGTCCGTTATTGTTAAGTTGTTTTCAAAAATTTATTCTGAAATACATTCATTTAAAGGCATCGCAGTCACTTCAGTGTGTTCTCCCTTACGACGAAAAGATTTTGCGGGACCCATTTAAGGGGGAAATAAAAGAAAGAGTAGGCAACTTGTGTAGTTAACCGTGAGAATAAAATGATATAGTACTCACCTTAAATATTTAAATTATTAGCCTTTTATACCGTCCCGCTTCGACGCTAGCTCCTGTTCACAAACCCATTGTAGCTAATGAACTGATGTATTCAACGCAGCGCAGATTATATAAAACTGCACCCAACTGCTATTTTACTGCGCTAAACAGTCGTGGGGCAGGAAACCGGGTCACCACTTCCGTGACTCAGTAAGTCTGTTACGCTCGCAAGGTGTCCGCATGTGGTGGCTCTGGTTTAACGTACGATGCAGCAGCGAGGAAGTTATGGTTAATAGAGTCTGACTACAGTGGCTAGAATATTCTAGCCACTGTAGTCTGACTGAGGGTAGGCGCAGTGGTGTTCATACGGGGCGGCGCTGAAGTCAACGCCGAACGGGACGTCATCCAAATTTCGTCCACTTTGTGCCCGCGTCCAAACGGTGCAATTCGCCCGCTCCTGTCTAAGCGGCCGTAAACGGCAGTAGTAAAGCAGCGAGGCCTTAGCATGAGAAGTTGTGGGGCATGATGAATCCGAGGAGGGCGATTCGCACTGGCTTGCCTATGCTGGCAAGACGAGGTGCGTCTTGCTACTGAGAGTGTCAAAAGCGTCGCATAGAACTTGCGCATCGTCGCGGCTTGCCCGAAAGATGCGTCGAGCGAGCGTCTTGTGGGGTCGAGGGTGTATGTGAACAAGTTGTGCAACAATTACGCAGATCCAACTCAAATGTTGGTATAAGCGTTAGGAAAGTGGTAAATCCTATGCACCTAAATGCAATGCGTACAATTACGTTTATTTTCATTTCATGCAACGCGTAACCTCATGCAATGGTTATGTTCATGCACTGCACCATTCACAATCTGTGGCGAAACGCAAGCACCAAATCAGGCGCATGCATACGTGAAAGCATCGACGCGGGACGCCCCGAAGACGAAGGCAACGTGTGATGCTTGTCGAGGGAAGAATGACGGGTGTATGCACAAAGTATGACATACCCCTTGTGTCACAAGAGGCCAACAAGCGGGCCTCTTGTGACACATCGGGCCCCTCGGTTAACCCGAGGGCCCCTCGGTTAACGGGCCCCTCGGTTAACCCCCTTTCTTCTCGTCCCTTATGTCACAGTAGCGCATATCCATTTTACCAGGATTGGCAAAGAATGGGCATATACCCAGTGGTATATACCCAACGGCCTAAGAATAATGTATAGCTCAAATATAAGAAGTTAAAGAAAATAAAAGAACTCGTTCAATATCATGATCTGTGCTACTAAGATGTCTACGTGCTTTAGAGGTACCTATGAGCCGAAATCACGTATATAATTTTTATGCCACGATTTTTTTTTATTACGCATAACAGAGGTGCGCTCACTGGCGTTACTTTGTGGTTCATAATTCCGTGCTATATTTGTCGGAGCATCCGGTGGCGCATACACAATTGCCAGAGAATTCTGTAGGCCAATTATAAGAAACTTGAGAAAATCAGAGAAGCCTCGAATATATCATGCGCTCTTCCAATAACAGATCTATGGTTTAGTGATTACTATGAACCGGGATTGTGTGTACAAGTTTTGTATAGCGATTTAATGTTTTACTACGCCGAACACAGATGGGCTTACTTACACGATTTCGTAAGTCAATTCCTAGCTGTATATATAAGCCGATTTGCTGTGTCCTATCGCGCAAGATACCGACCAACAGGCACGGCACTGTTGTCGGCTATTCAAGGAAATCTCGCTTTAAAAGGTGGTCGAAAAAATGTGTCCGGTGAGGTACGTGAGGTAGAGATGGAAGTGGTGCAGGAATCGTCTGTGCTTGAGGTGTGACATCGAAAAGTGAGTTGTCTAGCGCAGTACTTGACTCGGCGTTTCCATAGGTCTGCCACCTCCGCCCCCTCTCTTTCCATGCTTATGTGTTTCACGACTCGAGCTTTGCAGAGAGTATTTAAGCGTGACTCATTCTCATCTTAAATTTCCCAGTCATCACGCCCAACATGGCCTCGGATGGCAAGGACGCCAAGGTCAAGACTGCGGTAATGTGCGCTGAGAACATCCTGGCAGCACTTGAGGACAAGTACCACGCCGCGGCCAGCCTCCTGTGCTGACAGTCGGGAGACCTCAGCTCCTTTACAAGTGCCGTCTCAGTGACTTCAAGCGCTGAGACTATTGGGGATCACGTTAAAGACAGAAATTAAAGGTCGGGAACTTTGTCGCGTGATATTTCTTTACAGTTCACTTGCATTAAACGACTTTAAAAAACTCAAATTCTGGGCTTTTGCGTGCCAAAGCAACGATCTGATCATGACGCCACTTGGGGGTTCATTAACGTGCACCTATGTAAGTACACGAGCGCTTTTTCATTCGGGCCCCGTCGAAATGCGACCGCCACGGCTTGGATCGAACCAGCGACCTCGAGCTCAGCAGCGCAACGTCATAGCCACCGGGCTACCGCGACGGGCACTAAACGACCACGCCGTTATAGTAGATGAAAAGAAAACACAGCTGCAATCGTGTATGCAGGTTGGCAGATTGTCCATGAATATCGCAAGCTGCATATATTAACAGATTCGATATAAATAAACCTGTGTATTTACTAAGGTAATCGCAAATAGAAGGAACACCATAGCCTTCTGTCAATCAAAGGACCAGGCAGGATTCCGTAAAGGCTATTCAACAATAAATCATATTTACACTATCAGTCAGGTGATAGAGAAATGTGCGCAATATAACCAACCCTTATATATAGCTTTCATTGATTACGAGAAAGCGTTCGATTCAGTCGAAACCTCAGCAATCATGGAGGCATTACGGAATCAGGGTGTAGACGAGCCGTATGTAAAAATACTGAAAGATATCTATAGCGGCTCCACAGCCACCGTAGTCCTCCACAAAGAAAGCAACGAAATCCCAATGATGAAAGGCGTCAGGCAGGGAGATACGATCTCTCCAATTCTATTCACAGCGTGTTTTACAAGAGGTATGCAGAGACCTGGATTGGGAAGAATTGGGGATAAGAGTTAATGGAGAATACCTTAGTCACTTGCGATTCGCTGATGATATTGCCTCGCTTACTAACTCAGGGGACCGATTGCAATGCACGCTCACTGACCTGGAGAGGCAAAGCAGAAGAGTGGGTCTAAAAATTAATCTGCAGAAAACTAAAGTAATGTTTAACAGTCTCGGAAGAGAACAGCAATTTAGAATAGGTAGCGAGGCACTGGAAGTGGTAAGGGAATACATCTACTTAGGACAGGTAGTGACGGCGGATCCAGATTATGATACGGAAATAATCAGAAGAGTAAGAATGGGCTGGGGTGCGTTTGGCAGGCGTTCTCAGATCATGAACAGCAGATTGCCATTATCCCTCGAGGGAAAAGTGTATAACAGCTGTGTCTTACCAGTACTCACGTACGGGGCAGAAACCTGGAGGCTTACGAAAAGGGTTCTACTTAAATTGAGGACGACGCAACGAGCTATGGAAAGAAGAATCGTGGGTGTAAGATAGGGTGAGGGAACAAACGCGAGTTAATGACATCTTAGTTGAAATCAAGAAAAAGAAATGGGCATGGACAGGACATGTAATGAGGAGGGAAGGTAACCGATGGTCATTAAGGGTTACGGACTGGAGTCCAAGGGAAGGGAAGCGTAGCAGGGGGCGGCAGGAAGTTAGGTGGGCGAATGAGATTAAGAAGTTTGCAGAGACAACATGGCCACAGTTAGTACATGACCGGGGTAGCTGGAGAAGTATGGGAGAGGCCTTTGACCTGCAGTGGGCGTAACCAGGCTGCTGCTGCTGATGATGATGTGTATGGAAGTCCGGAGAATGTCGAAAAATAAAAACAAGCGTTTTTTACGTTGCGACAGGTTGCATATCGCAGGCAGCAGAAAGTCATGCTCTCTTTCCACCCTCTTTCTCTCTCACCGACCTTTATGGGAGAAGTTGCTACGCGTAAAAGACATGACAATGTGCAGAATTCAAAATTGATGGTCTAAATGTTTGGCTCAACTGCTTACTGTGTCTAAAAAGTGGCTTTTCATATTCAGATTCAGGTTGACAAGCCTCGCTCGAAACGTTTCATTTAAGCAGCGCGCACGATAGTGCAGAAATAGTATATACCTCCTGTCACACATTGCATCATACAAAATAAGCAATTGTGATGTAACCGATGCTAGTGGAACGAAATAGACATATGCATATATGCACTGTAATAATGAAAGCAGAGACAACTAACGCAAATCTATATTTCAAAATATCTGCCATGATATGTGGAAGACAGCACTGAAGTGGGAATATTATGTTTCGTTAAAATTATTTTAGGCTAAACGTCGCCATAATAATTAGCAGTGCAGTAACAACCAACAGGTCTGGATAAGCAATTGTGATGTAACCGATGCTAGTGGAACGAAACAGACATATGCATATATGCACTGTAATTATGAAAGCAGAGACAACTAACGCAAATCTATATTTCAAGATATCTGCCACGATATGTGGAAGACAGCACTGAAGTGGGAATATTATGTTTCGTTAAAAATATTTTAGGCTAAACATCGCCATAATAATTAGCAGTGCAGTAACAACCAATAAGCATGGTGTAGTACGCGTAAAACATAGAAACAAAAATTACACCTGCGCCAATTTATATATATACGTAACAGTACAAAAAGTGAGTGAGTGAGTGAGTGAGTGAGTGAGTGAGTGAGTGAGTGAGTGAGTGAGTGAGTGAGTGAGTGAGTGAGTGAGTGAGTGAGTGAGTGAGTGAGTGAGTGAGTGAGTGAGTGAGTGAGTGAGTGAGTGAGTGAGTGAGTGAGTGAGTGAGTAAAGACTTTAATTGGAAAACAAGGTATTGACCGGTGACCTTGTGCTTAGGAAGCCATGAGCCCCTGAGCCCGGGCGGCTTCTTCAGCTCTCTTGATGACCTTGGCCTGCAGGTCAGGGTCGGAGCTGATCAACACGGCCTCCCACTGCTCACTATTACTTATTTCGTGATTTGTGTGATTTTCCGCATGGCACAACCATATAATCTGGAACAGACCCGCTTTTTTCTTACAATGGTTACATGTATTAGGGTATTGGTCCGGGGTAGTAGTAGTGACAGGCTACGAGGTTGGGGTAGGTGTTCGTCTGAAGTCATCTCCTAGCTGCTACTTGTCGCTTGTTAAGCGATTTGTGTGCTGGCGGGTACACTGCCCTGGATAACCTGTAGTGCTGAGTTGTTTCCTGATAACTGGCCATGCGATCCCTCTCTGATCCTAGCGTGAGCCTCCGGATGCTCGGTTGGCGAGTCCTCGAGCGGCGGTGTGGGCGGCATCGTTGCCGGGTAGGGAGGAGTGTGCAGGTCTGGATTGGTCGTGATCTGGATTGGTCGTGTGTGTTGGTTGGTGTTTAGTATGCGTTTTACGGGAGCCGAGACCCAACCTTTCGCAAAACTGCGTACTGCTGCTCTGGAATCGCTAATAATGTAATGACAATGTGTGGAGGCTATTGCCAGAGCGATAGCCACCTCTTCCGCTGTTTCATTGCTTCTGCTCCGGATTCAACCACCAGTGCGCATTTGACCTGAGGAGTCCACCACTGCGAAGGACATATAGTTGCATTCTATGTATTCTGCTGCGCCGACGTAGACTACGCCTTTGAAGGCGTGGAATTTCTTATGTAGAGCTTTGGGCCGTTCGGCCCTCCTTGTGAAATTCGGTGTGCATGTTTTTAGGGAGTGGATTAATTTTGAGATGGCACCTCTGATCGTGAGGAATGTCTGCTTTAGTGCTTTGCATCGACTCGTAGTTGATGCCGAGATTCTGGGGGATGTTTCGCCCGGCGGCACTCTGAGCTAGCCTTTCGTATTGAGATATATGGTGCGCTTCCACAAGTTCATCGAGGGTGTTGTGCACAACTAGGGCTAGCAATTTAGGATTGGCCGTTCTTATAGGCAGCCCAAGAGCCTGTTTATAGGCCCTCCGGATAATTCCCTCTGTTTTCTCTTTCTCATTCGCTTTGAAGCAGAAGTAGGGGGTGATGTAAATGATGCGGCTGAGCACGAAGGCTTGTACCAACCGTATGAGGTTGGCTTCTTTCATGCCAGTGTGTCGGTTGGCAATTCTTGAGAAGAGTCACATCGTCTGTTGGACGCACGCTTCAAGTTTATGAATGGTTTTGCCGTTGCGCCCATGAGCTTGCATGAAGACGCCGAATACACGGATGGTGTTCACCACCGGGATCGCGCCTCCTCCGGCTTGCACAGTGATCTCTGGGGGTGGTCCAGTGTCAAATTTGCGGTTTGTAGGGGCTCTGAGTAGGAAGAGTTCCGATTTTTGCGGGGAGCAGGCGAGGCCTTTGTCAGACACTTTTCAACCGTGTCTACAGCTTTTTGTAGCGTGGTTTCTATATATCCATCGCTACCTTTAACCACCCACAGGGTGATGTCGTCGGCATAAAGAGTGGTACAGATCTGGAATCTGATTAGGTTGTTCCGGTAATCGGATCATTGCTAAATTGAAGAGGAAGGGGGACAAGACTGATCCCTGCGGCGTGCCACGACTTCCGAGAGGGATCCTGTCCGATTGTAGTTCCCTATTCTTAGTACGGCTGTGCGGCAGTTGAGGAAATCTTTGATGTAGTTGTAGGTCCTCTGGCCTACACCTAGGTACTGCAGATTCTCCAGTATAGCATGATGCACTACATTGTCGAAGGCCTTTGTAAGATCAAGGCCCAAGACAGCCCGGGTACCATTCCTGGATATGTGGTCTAGAACTTTATGTTTAAGCTGAAGCATGACGTCTTGCGTAGAAAGTTTGGGACGAAAGCAAATTATGGAGTTCGGGAATAGGTTGTTGTCCTCCGCAAAATTGTGGAGGCGATTCAGTATGTCGTGCTCCACGAGTTTTCCTACGCACGAAGTCAGAGAGATTGGGAGTAAGTTCTCGAGCTGTAATCGCTTACCATGTTTAGGTATGAATATTATTTGTGCAGGCTTCCATTGCGAGGGGATAGAACCTGTTTCCCAACAGCGGTTGAAGTTCTCTGTTAGGGCAGTGATAGATGCGTCGTCTAGATTTCGGAAGGTCTTATTGGTTATGCCATCGGGGCCTGGTGCAGATTTAGTTCGGAGTTTCAGCAAGACGGCTCGTGCTTCAGCCTCTAGGATGGGTGCGTCTAGGTTAAGATTTTCCGTACCAGCGTATGGCTTCTGGGTGATTTGTGCACTTGTGCCTATGTACCGGGTTCTGAGCTCTGTCAGGAACTCATTGTCCGTGCCCTGGTAGTGGTGGGTGATCTTACTGAGGTCTTTCCTCTGCTCGGATTTACTCTTATCCAAGTCCATAACATATCGGAGGAGATTCCACGTTTTGGCTAGGCCGAGTTGTCCCTGCATGCTGTCTCATACCTTCTCCCATTGGCGTTTGGTTAATTGGTTAGCGTATTCTTCGATTTCCATGTCGATTTGCGCGATGCACACGCGGAGTGTACAGTTCAGTTTATTCTTATTCCAGCGGGTTTGTATGCTCTTTCTGGCTTCCCACAAGTGTAGGAGGCGGCTATGCACCTCCACCAGACCATCGTCTTCAGAGATTTCCCTCGTGGTGCTTTTCACGCCATCTCTGAGATCTCCGATCCAGGCCTCGAGATCGTTTACATGCTCGGTGGCGGTTGCCTCCCGAATCTGGCGGAAGCGGTCCCATTCCGTGAGCGTGACTCGTTTGCCCTTCTAGCGGGGTGGACACGCCTGAATGTGGATTTCTACGATATAATGATCGCTACCGAGGCTTTCCCTGGTGTTACTCCTATAATAGTTGTCTATGTTTTTGATCAAATTTAGATCGGGAGTGGTGTGACACTATTCTCGATACAGGTGGGTGTCTGGGGGTCTGTGATGAGAGTCATGCAGTCCCTCTTGTTGGGCTTCTAGCCAAAGATTACGACCTTTGACCACCTCTGTGGTGTATCCCAATGCAGTGTGGCGAGCGTTAAAGTCACTTAATAATAATATGGCCTGTTGTTGGGAGATTCTGAGAGCCTTCCTGAATAGAGTTCCGAACTTGTGGCGTCGGCACTTTGGGCTACTGTAGACATTAAGGATGAATATGCTTCCATCCTCCTTACCTTTAGGGATGAGTTCAAGAATGACGTGGTCTATTCCAACTTCTTCAGTATCATGTTTAATGGCTGTAATATTTCTGTGAACTAGAATAGCGGTGGTAGAATACGACCCGCAAGCATTATAGAATGTGTACCCTGCCAATTTTACATCGCTTCCCGTCTCCCGAAGGGCAATGATATCCGGGGTTTCCTTGCACCGAACGAACTGCTGAAGGTTTCCCCATTTCCGGCAAAACCCATGGCAGTTCCACTGCCAGATCTTGTAGCTATAGGAGTGTGAGCCATGTTGAGGTGGCGGGGGTTCAGCGGTCGGTTTAAAGACTTCGGATAGGGATGGGCGATCGCAGGGTTTGGATGCCATGCCCTTAAGGGAGCTGGATGCCGTGGAGGTGAATCTCGACTCTCAACGGAGGACTTTGGCTTCGGTCCCAGCTACTCGGGACTCTAGGTTGGTGGTTCTGGTTTCCAGAGCGTCTAGACGTGCGCTTATTTGTTGCAAGTGGGAACCATTCTCCTGCTGTTGCTGAAGCATTTGGTTGGCAAGTTCAGTAACCATATATCTTCGAGTTTCTCGAATCTTGGGGATATGTCTGAAGAGTTGTCTGTATGTTCTTCTGCCTTACGTTTCTGTGGTGGTGCTGTGGTGTTGTGCGAGGGAGTAGATGGTGGGGTTGGGCGCGGCGTTTGACTGCGCTCCTGTTGTCTTTTTTGTAGTCGGGTGATTTCTGCCCGCTGCTTAGTGGTTTCGGTTCTCTGTTGTTCTATTAACTGCCTCCTTTGTTGGAGTTCTGCCTCGAACGCCTGCATCTTAGGATACTGAGCATTGGGAGAAGAGACCATGTTAGCCCAGCTCACCTGTGGAGCGCTGTGGAGAGAAAAATATGGTCAGATAAAAAAGTACAATGCTCAAGAACACTAGGAGGTAAGGATCAAGAAAGACGATACACCCACTGCACAATAAGTACGGATAAACTATATAGCATTAGTTGAGAACAAGAATTACTTTTAACTTACACCGTAAAGAACATTGAGAATACCGACTTAGTATTTTAGGAAAAGTATTATTAATCACATGGCCGAAGAAAAAAAAGCAATTAATTTTTTTTTGCGTCATCTTTCAAGCGTAAAATACCATTTTCTTCAAAGAATTCTGTATTGCTTGTGTTGTAAGGGTTTCGAAGAGAAAGCGTATGAGTAAGCACACCTGTGTCCAGTGTGTGTGTATATATATATATATATATACACACACATGGGGCCAGTGGCGTAGCCAGAAATTTTGTTCGGGGGGGGGGGGCACGTTGCAGCTCGGCCTCCTCCTTAAGAGGAAGCTTTAGCTCGGGTGCTTCTGTTTAAATACATGTAGAAGGGGAATTCGTTTTTCCTTGCAACCACTTCAGCAGATTTGAGGAGGTTTGTTGCATTTAAAAGAAAAAGTTTAATTCTAGTGACTGCTGGTTTCGAATTTTTCATTTAGTAGGTCAATTATTTAATAAAAGTTGGCCAAAATCGAAAATTTTCAGAAAACGAAACTATCAAGTTTAAAACTCCATGACTTAACAATGAAAAATGATATCACAATTCTGTAAATTGCATCTAATAGTGCATCTACAGCGGACAAAATAGATATGTTACACATGAATCTCAAAAAAATTTAATATTGTGGAAATACGGCTTTTGCAGAACCCTTGTACACAATGTAACCAATTCACGTAAGATACAAATTGACATAGCAAACTTGTCCGCTTTGGCTGTTATAATAGATGCCGTTTACAGAACCACAATATCTGTTCTTCATGCATAGCTATTAGTTTGTAAACGTCGTGCTTCTATTTTTTCAACCTTTCGAATTTTTCAAAATATTTTAAACAAAATTCAGGCCCTAAGTCGAAGTTCTGTTTCCAACAGACACTAGGATTTAACTTTCTCTTTCAAATGCAACCAATTTCAATAAAAGCGATTAGCAAGATTATCTCAGAAAAGCGTTTCTGCGTTTTACAAGTATTAGAATAGACCGCGTCGGATTGGGCCCCAGCTAAAGCTTCCTCTTAAACAATTTGTCGAGGGATTAAATACATGAATAATAACTGCATTGTCATTGCCAAAGATGCTGCAAACGAATTCTTGAACGCTACGCACTGCCAAAACAATAAAATATGTATTTTTTCATAAAAGAATATACTCGTATGTGCCAAAAATTTTGCCCAATATAACTGATATCAACGCTTCCATATTTTTGTCTATTTATTAAGAAAAGAAAATATCACACGAACTTTAGAACTATATCAGTTCGAAACCAGGAAAGCAGTGCATGCCGCTGATATGAAAAATTAAAAGGCAATGAACTGAACAAGTTGAGGACAAATATGTTAATGAAACTTTGTCATTCAAGAACCGTGCTTGCATTCTTGTATATATGCAATGGCCAGGGAAAAATCTCAATGACGCTGTCGTTTGTTCCAATGTATTACGCAGGAGTAGCTGTCCCTTGTCGTGTATCGTGAGTTATTGCACCGAAGTTATAGTCGCGACAGAGAGCACGTATAAAAAGCAGCAGTTCTGCAAGATATACGAGGGCAAGTCAAATGAATGTGAGCCAACAACGGGGTACTTTATCTAAAAGTAGTCTTCATGAGAATTTAGACATTTGTCCCATTGACTAACGAGTCGCGTGATTCCCGTCTTATAAAACTCCTTGGGTTGCTGCTTCAAAAAGTCTGTATCTGGTTCCCTTGAGCTGTTTTTTCGGTTGCCCCAAAATATAGAAGTCGCAAGGTGACAGGTCTGAGCTGTATGGCGGATGTTGCAGCGTTTCCCACTTGAACTTTGCCAGTTTTGCATCAACCGCATAAGCGACGTGGGGACAGGCATTGTCGTGGAACAAGATGACCCCATTCGTCAATTTTCCACGTTGTTCGTTCTTGATTGCGACACGCTGCTGTTCTGGCGTTTCACAATATCGGAAACAATTGATAGCCTCTCAAGATTTAGCAAATTCTATCAGTAATGGACCCTGAGGATCGAAAAAAAGAAGTCAACAACACCTTTCCAGCGGAAATGATGGCCTTTGCGTTCTTTGGGCGTGGTAAATTCGAATGTTTCCACTGTAAGCTTTGCCGTCGTGTTCGAGGCTCGTAGTAGTGGCACCAAGGTTCGTCCCCGATCACAATTGCAAACAAGAAGTCGTCATCCCCATTGTGATACCCGATTAGATGAGTCAAGGCAACGCGAAACTTCTCCGTCTTCTCGCAATGGATCAAAATCTTGGGGATCCATTGCGCACCAAAGAGCCGATAACCGAGAAGCTCATGAATTATGGCGTGAACCGAACCGTGACTGATGTTCAGACGGTCTGCCAGTTCATCGATGCTTATCCTCCGTTCTTGTTTCATCAGCTCATGAACCTTTGAAATTGTGTGGGGGGTGATTGCACGATGGTTTTGGCCCGGTCTTGGAATGTCTTTGCAACGTCCTTGGAACCATTTGCTCCAACGCTTCACAGTGGTCAATGAAATGCAGTGTTCAACGTACACGGCAGCCATACGGTGATTAATTTCTATTTTGGAAACACCTTCAGCTGTCAAAAACTTCGCGACTCCGAGCTGTTCAACTTTTGAAGTGTCCATTATGTGACGCAACCATATTCAACCCAGTGTGTGAGAGCATTAAAGAACATTTATCTTCACACCTGCGTGTCACTTTTGTAAATGAGACATGCCGTTCTCCTACGCGCATGCCTCGCAGATAATGAACCGAACCATTATTGCGCGGTTAGGGTAGGCTCACTTTCATTTGACTCGCCCTCGTACATTAGAAATGCAAAGATACAATGGGATATACAAATGCGAAAATACGGCTTGATAAAGGACAAAAAAGTGTCACTGGAAACAAAGTTCACTGCATGTATACACAAAACCTCGCAACAAGATATTTAAGTATACGTATAAGTCTCCAATGAGTCTATGTATGTAAGAAAAAGTAACTGTATATAATGCGTCAAACAATGCAAATAAACATGTTGCACAATCATAGATTCACAGAATCCTAGATTCCGCCCCCATTGCATCCACTCCCCTCGATGTATTGCGCGCGACAGAAGGCGGCGCGCTTGCTCCCCGCTTTTCTCCTTTGCGCACACAAGACTGAGCCACCATCGTCGGCTCACCCATTCCACCTCCCCTCCTACGCTTTCACTCGCACATACAGCATGCAGCGCGTGGTCACGATGTTATCACCCTTGGACTTTATACGAAACGTGAGGGCGATGGCAGGAATGCGCCTGGAGTGTCCATATAATTGCTTTCGCAATAATATAATAAACGTATCCGGCAACTGAAGCGTCCCGTCGCCCATTACTTTCCGCAAAAGAAGTATCAAAATCGAACTTTCACCATGCGACAATTCGCTGCGCCGCAACAATGTATTTTTTTTCTGTGGGGTGGAGGCACCGAAATGAAAAAAAAAAACGCATAGGAAAGTATGTTGGCCAGAATCGAATGCCTACTTCGGGCACCTAATGGGACTACGGAAGGAATACCGAAGAAAACATGAGACGCTTGGTCCACTAAGAACCATACGCATACTGCTCAGCATCCTACACCGGCGAAACAAGACTTTCCGGAAAGGTTCCGCTCAAGGAACGCGTTGCAGTCCTTCGAGTCCCCACAGTGATGGCGGCGAGCGACCATTCTTTTTTTTTCTCGTCTGCTAGCCAGAAAGCGTCCAAAACTCTGTCAGGTGAAAATCCACTCGGCCAGAGCAAACCGAACGCGCACCGAAGTGCACCGCGCGGTGGACGGGGCCATACGAGAAAAACGTACGCGCTCTGGCTGGCTCTGGCAGCCCGCGGGTAGGGTAGCGAGAACAAAAAAAAAAAAAAAAAAAAAGAAGAAGAAGAGGCTCAATGTGTTCTCGCGAATAAAAGTCAAAGTAGAAAAAATAAATAAGAACGTAGTTACTTTGGCTGGCTTTAGTGTCTTGACATGGATGTTCTGGCGTAGGCTAAAAAAAATGTTGATATTTTTTTATGTGACATGACGGCACAAATGAACCATCCCGAAGCTTCGTCTCATTGGACCTCGCTGCGTGCTTTGTCAACTCGTCTGCTAGTGTGTTGATTTGGCTTGTCTCGTTGTATGTTCCGATGTAAGACTTTAGAAAAGTCAATGGACCTTTGGCGTCAAATGTTTATAACAACATTAAACCCACAAAGTTCCGCAATTGAAAATCTAAAGCACAACTTTGGACATGTCAATGCACCTTTCACATCAAGAGCTTATGAGATTTATACCCATAAAGTTTCGCAATTGATATCCACGCGCTCCATAGATTCCATGGCCTCAGTGAGATACCGCGGCGAGCCCGCTCACCATCAAAGCGCCCTTGAAACTTTGTGCTCGGATGGGACTGCTTGTCGTTATGTGACTCCCGGTGTATGGGCGTTGCCACGAAATCCAGCCCGAGTTCGCAATCTTCGCGGTTAAATGTCTTTTCGAGCGCCAAAAAGATATTCTAGGCAAAATCCAGAGTGATTTCCGGCACCGGGGGTCGCTTTGGTCGGCGGTGCATGGACAGCACGAAAAAATTTCGGGGGGGGGGGGGCTGAAGCCCCATAGCCCCCCCCCCACCCCCCCCCCCCCCCACCCCCTGGCTACGCCCCTGCTGTGTGCATTGCTGCTTTTGAAGGCTTAAGTTCGAATGCTCAGTGGCAAGAGATGTTTCGAGGCTAAAAGTGATATTCTAACTTGCTGGCTTTGCCACCGTAAGAATACTTCAGTGAACTGAAGCGCGTTATATTGATGTGACGAGAAATCTTTCGGACGCGCACTTCATGATGTATTTGCTGCTGCTTTGCAACGGGCACATTTTCAGACGCCCGCATGCCAATCTGTCTGAAAACGTCACTTCCTCAGAACCAAGTAAATGTTGACAAACTTGTCAGCATAGTGCTTCTAACTCTTAATATTGGGCGATGTTCTCTTAGATGTTTAGTCCCATGCCCCAACTCACTATTTGTCGTCAATCATTAACGAGCACAACTTGTGCGGACAGCAGCAATGTACGTTGAGGACGTCAGGTTAAGGCTAAGCGCTGTTATAAAGCATTTTTATGTCCGAGTTCAGTAAAATTCATTTCTAACGAGTATAAACAGCATAAGACTATTTGATTTATTGCAATATTTCACTAAATTCCGCGTGCTTGCTAAAGACTCTGCTATTAATACCACACACATTCGGTCTCGTAGTGATTGCGGTCATTATATTGCACATGTCGTTTTCAGCAAGCGTCATCGGATTTTTACGCAAAGCGACAGGCGAATAACATTTTTGGGTATACCAGTCGTGAAAACTTTGTTGTACATGACTTCAGTCTGTACGAAATGTGTTGCGAGCGATAGCCGTGCCTCTTTCGTGTGTGTTCTTCACCACTGTCACGTGACTACACCGCCATCGGACGCTACACATGATCATCGCCGAGTATCGTGTGGGCGCGCTGCACTGTGCATTTACCGCTACCACGGCATCGTTCGTGCTTGCATGCATACATAAGCAGTTCGAATATGCCGGCCGGCCATCGACTGTGAAACTCAGGGTCTCCCAGAAGCGGGCTTCTTTGCACTGGGTCTCTGATTGCGGAAAAGCCAGCTTTAGTAGGAATTTGCGACGTGTTGTAGATTTGCGCATACTCAGGCAATTTCTGAGGCGCCGTCTCAGGTACCCTCTAACGCTAGAGTCTACCTCGTGTTCTTTACTCCTGCATTTCAATCACCGCAGGTATATTGACGCTTCCAAGACATCCGAATTCGTCGTTTAGCGACCGCGTAACTGCCTCGGCCGAGGCGGTATGCCGAGCTATTCCGCGGCAGAAGTAAGAACCAGCACGCGAGGATTCCCAAGAGGTCTACCTTAACAGTACTCTCGGTGGTGGTCTACCATAGAGTTCCCTAGGATAAATTCTTGTAAGAAACTCAATGTAGTCTATTTTCCCAGCCCACTAATATTCAGCTTCCAGTATTTTGCGAGAGCGGGCGTATTCTGCATTGAATGACCGATGATCAAATGTGATGCTCATTTTACCGTCTAATAAGCAAAAATAAGTGAACCTACGGCACTAGTGACAGCCAGCAGTCGCATTGGAAAAAACGTTACAAAGCCAAGGATCGCTCCTATTGGAGCTGAGAATGCAAACAAACGAACGCACCAAGTCATCGCAGTACTATTCTACCGTGCCTGCCGCTTCTCACCATCGGCAAGCGGAAGAGATATATAATCTTTACGAAATGGCTCTACACCTATTCCGGAAAAAGGCAAATACATAAGATAAAGCTCTCAACGTACCCCTCCCTCCATTTTTTTTCACTTTGAGCGCGATAGAAAGGCAGAAAGCAGCAGTCGCGTATAGCTATGTTTGCACCTTGTCACTGCGCTCATGCCTCGTGACAGCTTACAAGTCAATTACATCAGACGTCCTGGAGGTTGATGCTCGGTATTTAAAATATTTCAATTCCTGCCTAGCGGACTCAACAGCATGGTTATCTCCCATTTTAGTTAATGTAACACTGGTTTAACACAACAAATCAAGCGCTCTCATAGATATCAGTCAATCTCCAAATCAGGATCCCAGTCACAGATGTAGTTCAGTTGCTTTCTGAATCTGCTGCTGCACCCTGGTATCCTTGCCAACTCTATAAACTATTCAAAACTGTCTAGCTGCCAATGATAAAAATTAGGATCTATCAGGCCAGGACAACATTCTTAACACTACCAAGCTATACCATGACACTGGGAAGGGTTATGTTCCAAGAGTTCAACTAAAGTGCTTAAAAGGGGTTGGTGCAATTGTGTGGGTTGTCTGCTACAAAAAAGGGAAACCGTCCCTAGGTAGGAAACTGGCAGTAATCATAAATAGTATATTACAAAAGGTCTGTGCACCCACTCAAAGATAATTTAGGCCTCACTATATGCTGTTGCCAAAGGTATGGCTTAACTTCAGGCAACTTTGAAGAGTACCTGTTCAATGGTAGCTCCAAGAACAACAACACTGAGCTGAATCCTGTGCATATTAGTATAACACAGAAATTTCGTATGCCACTTGTATAGTTCCTTGTATAGTCAAAACTTGAACATAAAACTAATCGCAAAAAATTGGTGAATGCAAATAAAGATTGGATATTCAACTCACCAATCCAAAACAAAATAGACGAAAATAAAGGCAACCCCTTTAGTATTTCACTTGCCCACCCAGTGATGAGATAACTTGCAAACCAACTACAGATGTATCCTTAAATTACACACTAGAAGGTTTCATTGCAAGGTGGCCTTATCACCAGCCACTGCTCATAGTTTTTTGTACTTGTCTTGGGGTGCAGGTGGTGGAAGCAACAACTCCCAGAGCATATCAATGCTTTGGGCGGATTACTTGCGTGCTGAATAACTAATGGCATATGACACTTCTGGCAATATTTAAACAAATGGTTATCTAATAAGCAAACTTTAAAACTTCAATGGACAACCACCATGTGTTGCAACAAGGATTGAGAAAACTCGTGAATGCTGACACCAAGTGCAAGTGGATAAAGCAAGAAAGGGTGAGGACTCGAAAAGATAGGGCCACACTTATGCAGTACATTTACAAACTGAGATTGAAGTACAGGTGTTCACAATGGGGCAATGTGAATGGCCTTGTTTATGGTGTTTGCAAAGTGAAATTAGCCATAATATTAACATAAGCTTGTCTCACATGAACGCAAAGAAAGGGGTTAACCAAGGGGCCCAATTTTTATTAATCATATCATAAGAAGCCAACAAACAAAGACACCAAGGACAACATAGGGGAAATTATGCGAACTTAATAATTAAATAAATGATAAATTATTGCCAATGAAAGTGGATGAAAAAACAACTTGCCGCAGGTGGGGAACAACCCCACATCTTCGCATTATGCGTGCGATGCTCTAACCAAAGAGCATCGCACGTATAATGCAAAGACGTGGGATCGTTCCCCACCTGCAGCAAGTTGCTTTTTCATCCACTTTTATTGCCATTATTTCATCATTTATTTAATTGAATTATTAAGCATGTGTAATCAGTACTATGGAGTTTCTCTGTCAACAATGTTACAGATCAACATTTGGCCATGCCAAGGGTACAGAAGCTGCATATTGTACAGACAACCTCATGACCTGTACTCGCAAGATTACCCACACATACCAGCAGTGCTGCGTGGGACCTACACCGACACAAGTCACAGGTGCACCTCAAGCTAAGGTCAAGCAGCATCAGTTTCCGTGCAACTGTGGAAGGAAACAAGTGGTAAGCTGTGGATAAATGGGAACTACTAACGAATTGGAAAATAATCTGCGAGCAGTAGACGAAAATCTAGCAGGTACAATTTTTCAAAGCCACACAAAGTAGCACGTAAAAAAAAAAATAAGACACTATCCTTCCCTAGAGATTCCAGTAGTTGTTTATGGGTCCATAAGTCATGCCCCTTCACCAGTTGGTCACACTGTGGTGTTGCATATGTTAGCGTAGATGGCAATCAGTCGATATGGCCAGGCAAAGCAGGCTGTACACTATATTTCAGGACTGAGAGGCAAACAAGCAGGTGACCAGCTGATATTTCAATGATGCTTAGTGGTCTGGTGGTTGTAGGGGGTGGGAAGTGTTTGAGGAAACATAACATGCATCACAAGAGGCATCGTATGAATACGTCACGGAATATTCCCCAATTTGAGCTTGGGTAGGAAAGAGCTTTGTGAGATGCAATGATAATAACTTGAATGCTGTCATACAAGGCTAGTGTACCTTGACCAGCTGCACCACACAACCACCACATTAGAAATATACCAGGTGTACAGCATTTTATAGAAGTCTAAAAGCCACTGCACATGTAATTGGAAGTTTTGCTAAGTACCACATTGGTCCTAGAATTACACCTTTGGTGTGCCAAGGCTCTTAAAATTGGTGGGCAGTCTATTTCACTCTCTTAAGCTTGGATCCCCAAGAATTCTGGAGAGAACTGTACTACACAACTGAGCAACAGCTTCTATCACTTGAAAGTGGATTCAGAACTTGAATAGGGTACCATAGTTGCCTACAATAACTTCAACACCCCTCTTTCCTGTCGCCTTAATGATTAAAGTTGGGGTGGGTACTTGGATTCAAAGCCTACAAACAATATTTACAGAGCTTAAGCAGGTAATAGAATTTTCCTAAGGACTCAAGAACTTCAAGTAAGTTAGAATGTGAGAAAAGAATCTCAGGAAAAAAGGGACACTCTAAGGAAAGCCTGAAATGATACTGAAAACAATGTAGCTTGCCCAATGACAAAGACGAGAATTATGAGTGCTACTGGTATGATGACAACATTAATGGCATGAAAATGATATCTTGGAAGAAAAAATTTCGAAAATGCTTAAGCTTTGCCTTTAAGAGTAGAATGTGATAGCATTCAAAGATCCCCGACTGCTTATCACACCTCCCGGCAACTGGAGCGTATGTAACCACAATGTTTATAGGGAAACGCTAGCCACGAATGATATGCACAAAGGCAGGCGTTGTGGTAGAAATGCAGCCTCTTGTGTAGGCCGTGATGCGACTGAGGCGAGCGCCAGATGGAGGTATTGCAAGGAACCAAGCGTGCTGCTCCGTGGGCCCCAAGACACCTACGCGCCGGCACGCACAAATGGCAGACGCTGCAGCTCGTCTGTAAATGTTAGAAACGCTGCAAAAGGGGTTTCTTTGAGTTTTTGCATAACATAATTGTTTTCCCTTATAGTCAAATTACAATCTGAGAGCTACTATGTCTGTAGGTTGTGTGTAAGTCATAGTGTATGATTCTTCTACATATTTTAGCTTCAGAAATTCAATTATTTCAGTAGTTCCTTGCGTCACATGGAGGGCCTGGGTATGGGTGGTTCAAAAATCTTTTTGCCGAAACACCGTCCGACGCTAGACGCCGACATGGGGTGCCAGATTTTCTGCCACATGGGCTCCTTGACGCTATCGCATTAACACAACGGAACAGCTTGCATGTTGAGTACTTGGGATCCAGTCCTTAGTGAGGACAAATAAACATATTTTTTACTGGTGGTTTCTTTCTCGAAGAAAACATAATAATAAATGCAGCGATGATACCTTCTATAAACAACACAAAAGATCAGCTGCAGTACCCTTAACGGCTATATTTGTAAAATAATTGCCGACTAGGTAAATTGCTACTTGGTATGGTAGCATCATCATATTTCTTTATAGTCCCTCACAAGAGCTGTAACTTGACATGGAGGCCTCCAAGCCTCTGCTCCAATTGTTACTCGTGCTGCTTGCAGTATCCCATAACAAAAGGTGCTTACATCCATGTCCATTTCTCATTCATGGTATTACATCCAGAGAGTGGAGCATGCACTTAGCTTCTGGTGGTACTTACATTTCACAAAATACAGTTAGTGCAAGCAAGCTGATGTAATGAATGACAACCTATTTTCCTTTGACATTCTTCATGCAAAATTTTGATATATTCACACTATTACAAGGTTTGGCAAACAGTGTGCTGCTCTTTTTAACATAGCACTTCACAAATGTGGCGACTGCCAGCGTGTGGTTAAGTGATTTATTCCTGGAAGCCTTCTTCTGATGCACAGTCACAATCTTCCGTTGACAGAAGATGCACACAGCAGCTAACAGCACCACCTATGTGGTGCATTTTGCTGCAGCACCAGAGGGTAACAAGGCTGTGCCAGCACAATGTCAGATTTCCTGCCTGAACTTGTTTGAGAGTTAGAAATTATGTTGTATAAATATGTTTTCTGTCATTAGTAGACCTTGCCTTTCTTTGATCTGCAATATATTGTAAATTGTGCAAGCCTATAGGTTAAACATAGGTCTAACATAATGCTTTACAGAAACCAAATTAGTCTAATTCAGCTCCACAATGACAGCAGACTCTTAAGGTAAACTAATAATTTATTGCTCTAGAGTAAGCAAGGAAGGTATTTCTCATCAACATAGCAACAGTCACTGGACCAACACCTCCAGGGACTGGGGTAATGAAGCTGGCTTTTCTTGACACACCTGCAATGCAGCAAAACAAAAAAAGAAAGATGTAATGTATGGTGGGGTAGGTAAGGTAATTTCTTAAAGCTAAGTTATAAGAAAAAGTGAGTGAAGAGCGCATTCGCTTGTAATGACAAATATATAAATTTTGCACTCCCTTTAAAGGGGCCCTGCAATGTGGATTGAGCATACAGATTTATTGACTGTTACCATAGTATGTCTTGGCAATACCTCAAATGCTACATTAATGGAGTATTTAGAATCAGAGTAATCTGAATTAATGGAGTTTTGAATCGAAGTATTTAGTAGTTTAATTTGCTCTAGAATGGTGCATTCCTCCCTGATCACAGCAGCATGTGGCTGGAATTTTTTGCAGTGGATATGACGAGTATGCTGTCCACTGTGATTGGTCTGGCACGAAGTTAGCATGTCTTTTCTTTGCAATCAACAAACAAATGGAAAAAAATCAATGTTTTGGAGTTTTACAAACCTGAAACAAGCATTACAGTAAACTATTTAGGGCACTCTGACATCTGCAAATATTTTTTCCGGGGTTTAGAGGGTTTGAACCTTCATTTAACACAACAAAGAAGAGAATACCAGTAAAAAATATGACATGTTGTTACTCCTTTTAGGCAAGCTTTGAATAAATTTGCACTCTTGAGGGAACTTTCCCAACACAACAACCCACATCTGTGAAGATACTGTGAGATTTATGACGTCACATTGTTTAAGCCTTTTTCTGCAGTACAAGTACAAACGCAGTTTAGAAAGAACATTTTACCAGTTTGAACTTATTTATTATCTCTAAGTGCTCCTTCAACAGCTTTCCATGATAGCACTGTCCCGGTGTGGGCGACGCTATCAACTGCGGGGGCGGGGTGCATGCGAAAACGTGGCTGGATCCGCTTAATTTGTACCGCTGATGTGAAGATATTGTCGAGATGGCAAGAAAACACATCATTCGTCGCCGACTCCTAAATTCATCAAAATAAATTTTCTCATTCAAATTTGCTTTTTTTTTTCGACTGTCCGATAATTCGGGAAATTCTGCGGCCCCTTTCCTTGTAAGAAATCAATGGGTGACTGTACTTATTTGCATAAAAGGTCGAATTTCAATACAACAAAATTTCGATATAACGAAGCAAATTGCTGATTTTACCAACTTCGTTATATCTAGATTTAACTGTATTCAATTGCTCTTTCAGACGAGCTGTCAATATAAAAAGTCATAATCCTGTTTTTCACCCTAGTTTACTCTGTTATGGGTAATTCAAGCGTTTTGTAATTAACCATTTCATGGACACAAGAAAATATACTGCTTTATGAGTGTGCTATTGATCAGGGATTATTCACAAAAAGTCAAATCTGAATGTTCAGAAACATTTTGAATAGGAGAAGAAGTTTGACCTTATATGTCCCACTATCCACTTAAGCCATTTTCATCAAGCAAAGCCCAAATACTCTCGCAGCCCACTTCTACCTCCTCATGGCTGCCTGCAAAATGATCAAAGCAGTCTGTGTATGCTAGTACTTGAGCTGATATTGGGGCTAGTTGATTATTCATGATCATCAAATAACAGCGTGCCAAAAACAAGGGAAGAACGTAGAGCATAGAATGCAGCACTGAGTATATCTCTTCTATGTTCATCCCTTGTTTTTTATGTGCTATTATTTGACGGTACACTAGTGGACTATACAAGTACCATGTGCATGCTTTGCATGTATTTTGTTGAGTTTACTGAGCCCCCTTTGGACAAGCATAATCTCAGTGCTGCCCAGTACCACAAGGAAAACAGATGATCTTAGAAAGCCTCAAAAGGCATGCATTTCTCATAGATAGCACTGTGATATAAAACTATTTTTGATAGAAATGGATATGGTGAATTCAGATGCATAACATTACCAAAGTCATAAAAAGCACACAGCTGTAACAAATACACATATTCAAGTAATTTCAATCAAGACATATGAGGGAAAAGTGGCTTGGGCTTTTCTTGTGTCCTTACCCCAATGTCAGAAAGAAATTAATCTCAAGAGGGACTTAATTTATTATTGTGATAGCAATTATATGGACACTCCAGGTGAATTTCTGTTATCAGCATCGGCGTGATCTTCTGTATAATGTTCAAGTGCGATAATAGGCCACGAGAATATCCATGAATGTGGGGTGACTGCTGATGTTTTCATCCAGCTCCTTTACGCCTTCGATGTCCTGAGCTCCGTTGAGATCGGCGTCGATGTCTGACAGGTGCGGCGAGTTGACCGTTTTCAGTGGCAATATGTAGCAGTCAACATAGGTGCCACAGCCAATGCCACGTTGGTGGTGTGCCGTCACACTTTATGAACATAACAACTGGGAAGTGAAATGTGACAAATGAGAAGCTAATACACCTGACCTTGCGAGAACTAAACAGGACCGGAAGTTTGAGAGCACATGAGCCGGTAAAATGTAACAAACATGAACGTATCAAGGAGGTTTTGCTCTAACAGTTTGTTTTATTGTGCATGTCTGCTTCTCAATATAATTCTAGGAAAGTAGACAGAATTGCATTATGTGTTAGAAGTTTTCTTTAATTGGTTTGAATTTACAGCTTATGTGCCGTACTGACTTGTGCAAGTGCCATAAACAACGGGGAGCCAGAATGATTTAGCATGCTCAGACAAAACGACGTAGAAGTGCTCCCATAACCATGTAGCTGTGGGCTACGATGTTATCATATACTTCATTCTGTACTTCTGCCAGTACAAATATTGTTTACTCTGTAAATGAGTTTGCCGCAGTGTACCTATGTAGAACGGTTGCTTGCTGGGTTAGTTGGTTCATTGCAACTTCTGCAACAGTGAAAAAAAAAATAAGGAAGGGACGACGATAGAGACCGAGTGAAAAGAGCGCTGTTATGTAATAGCGCAAAAAAAATAAGGAACGGACAATGATAGAGACCGAGTGAATTCACTCGGTCTCTAATAGTCATATTTTTCTTATTTTTTCCGCGATGTTACGTAAGTACATACGTAAATAAACTCCCTGCTTGCTACTCCAACCTCTACTCCTCGCAACTCATCACCAAGGAAGCAACTCTCGTCAAGAAGGTACGGACGATGGCGTAGACCGGCTCACCCTTCATGTGATGCCCCAGTAGCATAAGCCAGCCACTTGTTTTGAGACGCTAGAGCACGACCATTTGTGTGATGCTCGACTCCGAGACCACGGTACCGAAACACCACACCGTGGAGTGAGACTAAGCAAAAGGAACAATACAAATTTTTATGAATATGGCAAGTAAACTCAATGAGTCATTAGACCGCATGGGTGTGAAATTACATTAACCAAAAATACTCAGCTTATGCAGAAAAACTATCCGCAAACCTCCCTCCACCCTTCATAAATTCATAAGTATCAGTTCATTTGCATGGGCATCATATGGGACAAATGATGGCTATTTTCCTGATGGTCCGATAGAGGAATAGCACAACATTAGCCCTGGCAAGACAGAAATTGGATGTATTAAACTTTGCAGAGAAAGGGCAACGAGAGTGTCGCGAATACAAGCGAAGTACTTGATAACTTAAGAGAATTACAGAGACCAGAAAGTCAGATGGCAGGAGTGGAGCATGACTCTCCACGGGGCCACCTAGAAACTTCCGCATCGATGAAGACGAGTCACCACCGCAGGCGTCGACTATGACAGCACGAGTGAGGAAGGTGAGGGCAATGCCAAGACACAGTTATCGTTTATGCACAAGGGCGAATTGTCAGGGACTCGCCAACACAGAACAACTCCCGAACGGTGGGCTTGACTTTGAGTGCTTAGTCTCTTCCTGCTTTTATAGTTCTTTTTTGTGGGTTGCGGTGACCTTGGGAGGAAGGAGACAATAGCCTTCTGGGGGAGGCGAGGCTCAAGCAACTCCCCCTGTCGTGTAGTTGTGCAACTGATTGTTTATTTACTCTTTAAAAATATAGGTGGCACTTGCTATGTTACAAGAGTATTACCAGCCTTTTACTTTCTAGTTTTTTTACAGCATAAATTTGCAGTGTGTGTGTGTGTATGCATGATGGTTGAGCTGTGCAGGGGTGGTAGTCTTAGTGATCCCTTCTCGAGTGAAGCTCACTTTCACATGACTCGGCACAGGACATGTCAAAGTATACAGCTGACAGCATTTCTGGCACTCGAGGAAGACGGTGAGCTCGGCACAATGCCAAGAATGCATATTTCCGTTTTGCCATTGGGACAGACATGCGAGAGCTGCGCTGCCTTTGCCCAGTGCTTGTGTGCATGTGTGAGCTGCAAGAGAGAAATCTGGGGACTGCACCTAAGTACTGCGGAGGAATACACGCGTTGCTTCGTTACTCTCAAGCCAATGGCAATGAGCACCAAGTGAGAGCCAGCACCTAACTTCTGTTCAAATGGGATCACAGTGGCCGATATAGAGTCCATAATGGGGAAGCATACAAAATAAGTACCACCAGCACTCACCTACGGGGCAGAAACTTGGAGGCTTACGAAAAGGGTTCTACTTAAATTGAGGACGACGAAACGAGCTATGGAAGAAGAATGATGGGTGTAACATTAAGGGATAAGAAAAGAGCAGATTGGGTGAAGGAACAAACGCGAGTTAAGGACATCTTAGTTAAAATCAAGAAAAAGAAATGGGCATGGGCAGGGCATGTAATGAGGAAGGAAGATAACCAATGGTCATTAAGGGTTACAAACTGGATTCCAAGAGAAGGGAAGCGTAGCAGGGGGCGGCAGGAAGTTAGGTGGGCGGATGAGATTAAGAAGTTTGCAGGGACAACATGGCCACAATTAGCACATGTCCGGGGTAGTTGGAGAAGTATGGGAGAGGCCTTTGCCCTGCACTGGGCGTAGCCAGGCTGATGATGATGATGACACAAAATAAGAAATTTGTGGTAACAATGTGTCATTATTCATTGATCTGCGGCCACTAAAGTGGCATCTATTAAGACCCCCCCCCCCCTCTTCTTCACACTTCATGCAGGGTCACTCGCTTTGTTCCCCTTGGCAAGAACCGTACGAGTCAAACCTGTTGGTAAAGCTTAGGCAAAGAACCTAACTATAAAAATGCGTCCTTATTCATTGGCCTGTGACTGCTAAAGCAGCACCTACTTAAGTCCCCACCCCCGTGCTTTGCACCGGATCGCTTCACTCCCCTTGGCAGGAACCCTCTGTGTCAGGGCTGGTGGCAAATCATGGGTAAAAAACAACTACCTTGGAAGTGAAAAGGGGGAAATGATATAATCATCATTATCATCTGCCCATTTTTATGTCCACTGCAGGATGAAGGCCTCCCCCAGTGATCTCAAATTACCCATCTTGCACTGGCCGATTTCAACTTCCTCCTGCAAATTTCCCAATTTCATCATCCTACCAAATTTTCTGCCATCATTGACTGCCGTACCCTCCCCTTGGCACCCATTCTGTAACTATAATGGTCCATTGGTTATCTGCCCTATGCAATACATGGCCTGCCAAGCTCCAATTTTTGCTCTTAATGCCAACTAGAATATCGGCTATCCCTGTTTGCTCTCTGATCCACATCACTCTCTTCCCGCCTCTTAACGTTACCCTTAACATTTTTCATTCTATCACTCCTTGCGCGGTCCTTAACTTGTTCTATAATTATATAATAATGCAGATTTAAAGAAGAAAGGGGGGGGGGGACATTCGAACACACACTCGAACTACTGACCTACCAATCACAAGTGCAGTGCTGTGACTGCTACGCCACGACATACTTTTCTTTTTTTTTTTCCATGGCAGTATTTATTACAATGAAAGACAAAGGGAGGGAGAGCTTATTCCGGAGTACTTATCGGTGGTCACGTATTGCAGCTCAGCTAGAGACAAAAGGGCGAAAACGTGTTTGGCGTCCGTAGTACTTACGTGCAGTCCCCACATTTTTCTCTTACAACTCATGTACACGCATGCCAGTGGTGTAGACAGAAATTTCGCTCGGGGGGGGGGGCTCAATTTGCAGCTTCGCCTCCTTGTTGCGGAATTTGTCGAGGGATCAATTACATGAATAATAACCATATTGCCATGGCCAAAGATGCTGCAAGCAAATTTGAATGCTACGCACTGTGATGACCAGGAAAATATGTATTTTTTCATGAAAGAATATACTCGTATGTCCCAAAAACTGTACCCAAAATAACTGATATCAATGCTTCCATGTTTTTTATCTATTTAATAAGTAAGAAAATATCACACGTACTTTAGAACTATATAAGTTAGAAACCAGCAAAGCAGTGCATGCCACTGATATGGAAAATGTAAAGACCCTGAAATAAAGAAGTTGAGGACAAACATTTTAATGAAACTTTGTCATTCAAGAACCTTGTTTACATTTTTGTAAAAATGCAATAGCCAGGGGAAAATCTCAATGACGTTGTTCTTTGTTCCAATGTATTGCGTAGGAAAAGCTGTCACCGGTCGTGTATTGTGAGTAATTGCACCGAAATTATAGTTGCAACAGAGAGCACACATAAAAAGTAGGAGTTCTGCAAAATATACGAGGGCGAGTCAAATGAAAGTGAGCCAAGGCAAATATATGACAAATGGCGTACTTTATTTAAAAGTAGTCTCCATGACCATTTAGACATTTGTCCCACTGACTAAAGAGTCACGTGATTCCCGTCTCATAGAACTCCTTGAGTTGCTGCTTCAAAAAGTCTGTAACTGACTCTTTCACGTCATCGTCTGACACAAGTCTAGTTCCCTTGAGCTGTTTTTTCAATTGCCTCAAAATGTGGAAGTCGCAAGGCGACAGGTCTGGGCTGTATGGCGGATGTTGCAGCGTTTCCCACTTGAACTTTGCCAGTTTTATGATAACTACATCAGCGGCGTGCGGACGGGCATTGTCATGGAGCAAGATGAACCCATTTGTCGATTTCCCACATTGTTTGTTCTTCATCCGGCATTTCACAATATCGGAAATGATTTATAGTCTCTCCAGGTTTAGCAAATTCGATCAGTAATGGCCCCTGACGATCGAAAAAGAAAAAGTGAACAACACCTTTCCGGCGAAAATGACGGCCTTTGCTTTCTTTGGGGGGCTGTGAATTTGAATGTTTTCACTGTAAGGATTGCTGTCGTGTTCCAGGCTCGTAGTAGTGGTACCATGATTCGTCCTCGGTCACTACTGCAGACAAGAAGTCATCACCCTCATTGTGATACCGGATCAGATGACTCAAGGCAGCGCTGAATCCCTCCGTCTTCTGGCTGTGCTTCAAAATCTTGGGCATCCATTGTGCACACAAGAGACAATAACTGAGATGTTCATGAATTGCGGTGTGAACCGAACTGTGGCTGATGTTCGCACGCTCTGCCAGTTCATTGATGCTTATTCTTCTTTCTTGTCTAATCAGCTCACTGACCTTTGCAATTGTATTCGAGGTGATTGCACGGTGGCTTTGGCCCAGTCTTGGATCGTATTTGCAACTTTCACGTCTTTCTTTGAACCATTTGCTCCAATGCTCTGCAGTGGCCAATGAAATACAATGTTCAACGTACACGGCAGCCATACAGCGACTAATGTCTTTTTCAGAAACAAGTTCAGCTGTCAAAAACCTCACAACACCATGGTGTTCAACTTTTGGAGTATCCATTATGTCACACAACTATGTCCAACCCAGTGTAAGACAGCATTAAAGAACATTTATCCTCACACTTGTGTGTCCCTTTTGTAAATGAGAGATGCCTGTGTGCTACGCGCATGCCTCGCAGATAATGAACCGAACCATTATTGTGTGGGATGGTTCGTCTCACTTTCCTTTGAGTCGCTCTCGTACATTAGAAATGCAGAGGTACAATGAAATATACAAATGTGAAGATACAGCTTGATAAAGGACAAAAAGTGTCACTGGAAACAAAGTTTACTGCACGTATACAGAGAACCTTGCAACAAGATAATTAAATATAGGTAAAAGTCCCCAATAAATCTACGTATCTAAGAAAAACTCACTGTGTATAATGCGTCAAACAAGGCAAATAAACATGTTGCGCAATCACAAAATCCTAAGGCTCGCTCCCCCCCCCCCCCTCGCCTCAATCTACTCCCCGGGACTGAGGTATCGCGTGCGATGGAAAGTGGCCGGCGCGCATCCTGCCCACTTTTCTCCCTTGTGCACACAAGACTGAACCACCATCGTCGGCTCACCCATTTCCCCTCCAACCCCCCCCCCCCCCCCCAAACGCTTTCACTCATACATACAGAATGTGGCGTGCGATCTTGATGTTATCACCGTTGGACTTCATACGGAACATGAGGGTGACGGCGACGGCAGGAATGCGCCTGGAGCGTCCATATAATTGCTATCACAGTATTGTTACGGAAGGATGAAATAAGGGAGAGGAAGAAAAGCGAAAGATGCTGGCTGCCGCGTGTTGTTGGTGGTCAGCCATCTGAACTACTCTGACTCATCTTGTACATATATACTGTAAATACAGTCTCTCTATACTCCCAACATCCCCGTAATATATTGGTGGGAGGTGTGGGGTACCACAGCTGGACCATGAATGACGCGGGATCGATGTCGTTGCCACCTCCTACGTCACTGTCGCCAGCTACGTCGCTATCAACCTTCGGTTGTGGTTGTGCAACCCAAGGATCCTGGAACTTTTTGCAGGATCGATGGCTCCGATGTTGAAGAGTGGGTGGCTATGTACGAACATGTGAGTGGCATTGTGAAGAAGTACACACAAAGTACCGAGCGCAAGAGAAGACGACATTGCGGCCGTCCTCAACAAGAGGAAAAGAAGGACTAGGGAGGCTCGTGCAGCGCATGTGAAGGGGCTCGCGCAACGGGGATGGTTGGAACGCCGGCGCGACTGGGGCCACCGGGCCTATGGAACCCATATCTACCGGTGAGATTCACTTGACCGGGCGTCCGTCTTCGGGACAAGGACAAGCACGAGACCTCGGAGCGGCCTGCTGCAGCCTCAAACCCACATCTACGCGCGAGGTTCGGGAGAGCGAGCGTCCGTCATCGAAACGAGCATCTTGGGCCGTCTTCTTGCTGGAGACTACGGAGTGGCCTGTTTGCGTCTACGGAGCTGTGGGCCGTCCACCTTTTCCGGCCCCGTGCTGCTGCGTCTGCTCTTCCATGCCGGTCCTCATCCTACCAACGAGTGTTCCACCTCAAAGACTAATGGAATCTCACCACGCTCCGGACTTCAATCGCAACCTCGTGAGACATTTTTTTTTTGTCCTCTTTACGAACAGCCTGACATGCGTGGTTCTAGTTGAAGGTGTTCTTCGTGATTATGTGCCGTCTAATATAATTGTCGTGTGTTTGCTAATCATGCACCGTCTCCTCCATCTTCCTCCGTCAGACATGCATATGCAATGTGATGCTCTTCTCTATAGCGTAAGGGCAGTCCTGTCGTGGACGCCAGACATGTGATGTGGTTAGGATCGTCACGTTGCGAAGCGTGTGACGCGAAGAAGATGGAGGAGACGGTGCATGATTAGCAAACACACGACAAATATATTAGACGGCACATAATCATGAAGAACACCTTCAACTAGAACCACGCATGTCAGGCTGTTCGTAAACAGGACAAAAAAAAAGAACTGTCTCACGCGGTTGCGGAGCGTGGTGAGATTCCAAGAGTCTTTGAGGTGGAATACTTGCTGGTAGGATGAGGACCGGCGTGGAAGAGCAGACGCAGCAGCACGAGGCCAGAAAAGGTGGACGGCCCACAGCTCCGTAGAAGCAAACAGGCCACTCCGTAGTCTCGAGCAAGAAGACGGCCCAAGGCGCTCGTTTCGATGACAGACGCCCGGTCGCCCGAACCTCGCGCGTAGAAGTGGGTTCCAAGATGTCAGCAGGCCGACCTGGGGCCTCGAGCAAGGCGACGACCCGAGGCGCTCCTCGTCTCGATGACGGACGCTCGCTCTCCCGAACCTCGCACGTAGATGCGGGTTTGAGGCTGCAGCAGGCCGCTCCGAGGTGTCGTGCCGTGCAACGACCCGAGGCGTTCCTTGTCCCGAAGACGGACGCCCAGTCAAGTGAACCTCACTGGTAGATGTGGGTTCCGTAGGCCCGGTGGCCCCAGTCACGCCGGCGTTCCAACGATCCCCATTGCGCGAGCCCCTTTACATGCGCTGCACGAGCCTCCCTTGTCTTTCTTTTCCTCTTGTTGAGGACGGCCGCAATGTCGTCTGCTCTTGCGCTCGGTACTTTGTGTGTACTTCTTCACAGGCATCAACAGATGGGACCCTATGCTTATGCTAGCTAACCTGTTGTTCTACCTAAAAGGCACGGTAAAGGTGTGGTATGAAAACCACAAAGAGGAGCTAACCAGCTGGGACCAACGCAAGGAGAAGTTGACAGAGTTGTTTGGCAAACCAGCCGGCCATAAAATTGCCGCAAAGCAGGAACTGGCCTCCCGTGCCCAATCCCTCATGGAGTCCTATGTCTCGTACATCCAGGACGTGCTGGTACTTTGTTGTAAAGCTGATCATGACATGACAGAAGCTGAGAAGATTGGGCACATGCTTAAGGGCATTGCTGACGACGCCTTTAATCTGCTCATGCGCAAAAGCTGCTCTATAGTTGATGCTATCATTAAAGAGTGCCGACAATTCGAGCAGGCCAAAAGCCGACGCGTCTTGCAACCATTCGCCAGACTTCAAAATACTGCCGCAACATCGACGTGTGAAGGTCAACCTGTGCAGCAGCATGCGTCGCCATCAGAGGACGTGGTGTGAATCGTTCGTTGTGAACTGGATACGATGGCACCCGCAGCTTTCTGTTTGTGTAGCCCTGATGCTATTGCTTTTTCAGTTCCCCTCGTACAAGCCATTGTTCGCCAGGAACTTGAAAACATTGATTTACATTCTGTCTGTGCTGTCGCCAATCCCAGAATTAACAAACACCCTTCTACTATTTTTGCTTCACCACGACGCTTCTCTCTGCATTATCGCAACCCAACTAAGTGGATAATTGAGGAAAACCAACCGATACGTTTCACCTGTCCCCGCATTGGTCATGTCGCCCAATACTGTCCCAACTCATGGCCCTCAATACATCGCACGCCAACCAACCTGAGCCGTTTTGATGGAAATGTCCGCAATGATCTGCCCACCGCCAAGTCTTACAGTGCCGACAGCTTTGCTAGGTACATGTGGTACAGTCGCTCACCATCGCCGCACGGACTCGCTCACCTCGTCTCGTTCACTATAAGCACGTCGCCCACCTTCCCGTTCGCCACAGCCAGGTCGCCTTTCGTCCCCTGTGGCTTTTGGCCACACCCTTTCGGAAAACTGAGAAATGCAGCCCTCAGAGGTGGTACTGCATTGCCGACTACTGCAGCAAATCCTCTGTCTGTGCCCGCAAGAAGTGTAATTGACGTTAAAATAGATGGCGCACCTGTCCAAGCACTTGTCGACACTGGAGCCCATGTATCTGTGATGAGTGCTAGACTACATAGACATTTAAAGAAGGTCCTCACCCCAGCAGCTGCCCGAGTGCTTCATGTGGCCGACGGTGGCGTACTGGTTGTTCTTGGAATGTGTACTGCGCGTTTAAGCACAGCCGGCCACCCTGACTTCTGTTCTCTTTGTTGTGATTGACAGCTGCCCTCATGATGTTATCCTTGGATTGGACTTTTATCCACTCATTCTGCTCTCATTGATTGTGCTACTGGCATTCTTCAGTTAGAACTGCCTCAACTTTGCCGATGCTCCGAACACTGCTCCACCGCACTTGTGCTTGCTTGCCAGTGTTTCTAGTGGTTCCGAATTTGACATTGAGAGTCTGAATGCCAAGAGTGGTTTATTAGCACCAACTGCAACTCACAGCTCTGGTTCCTTAACGGATTACTTCGCGAAAATGATTGCACCTGACCTCACCTCTGCACAGGCCACAAACATATGTCTCCTGCTTGAATCGTACAGTGACATCTTTGATTTTGGCGACAGGCGTTTAGGCCAAACATCTGTTGTTCACCACCGAATAAACACTGGAGACACGAATCCTATTCGTCAGTGTCCCTATTGTGTATCGCATGCTGAACATCGAGTCATCCAATCAGAAGTGGACTAAATGCTCTGCAAAGGGGTCATTGAGCCATCAGCCAGCCCTTGGGCTTTGCCTATCGTCCTTGTGAAAAAGTAAGATGGTACCTGGCGTTTTTGCATTGATTATTGCCACTTAAACAAGATCACGCGAAAAGACGTCTACCCACTACCACAGATCGATGACGCCTTGGACTGCTTGCATGGAGCTAAATACTTCTTGTCCATCAACCTTCAATCTGGCTATTGGCAGATTTCAGTTGATGAAATGGACCGCGAGAAGACGGCCTTCATCCCGCTGGATGGCTTATATCAGTTCAAAGACATGCCCTTTGGCCTTACAATGCTCCTGCGATATTTGAACGTATGATGGACTCTCTTGTGCAATGCTACAAATGGACAACCTGTCTCTGTTACCTAGACGACGTTATTGTTTTTTCTTCCACGTTCGGCAGCCAACTTACCCGACTCGCTGCCATTCTTGCGGTCTTCCGAAAAGCCGGCCTCCGACTGAACTGCACGAAGTGCCAATTCGGGCGCCGTCAGAATACCGCGTTGGGACACCTCGTTGACGCATCCGGTGTCAAACCAGATCCGGAAGAAATTCGTGCTGTACGCAGTTTCCCTGTGCCATGTTCTGCTTCTGACGTGCACTGCTTCATCGGCCTGTGTTCTTACTCTTGCCGTTTCATCAAAAACTTCGCCGACGTTGCTCGGCATTTGACAGATCTTCTTTAGAAGAACACGCCATTCTCATGGGGCCCGAAGCAGGCTCACATGTTCACCGCTTTCGTCGGGTTTCTGATCATCCCTCCCATACTTGCCCACCTTGATCCATCTGCACTGACCGAAGTCCACACTGACGCAAGCGGCCATGGCATCGGCGCAGTTCTCGCTCATCAACAGAATAGTACCGAGTGTGTGATAGCTTACGCCAGCCATCTGCTGTCCCCTGCCGAGAGAAATTACTCCATCACTGAGCGGGAGTGCTTGGCTTTAGTTTGGGCTGTCGCAAAGTTCCAGCAATATTTGTACAGCCGCACGTCTTCGGTCATTACAGATCACCACGCATTCTACTGGCTGTCTTCCTTCCAGGACCCGACAGAATGGTTTAATCGCTGGTCTTTGCAGCTCCAGGAATTTTTATTTATTGTCAATTACAAAACTGGATGCCTTCACAAGGACGCTGACTGCTTCATTCGTCACCTCATGGATCACCCTGATCCTGCTGCGCATGATCCGGTGACCTGCGTGATGGCTTTTACTGACATGACTTACATGCGTGCTGAACAACAATGCGACGAATCCTTACAGTCCATTATTGCCGGAGTGCAATCTGGCAGCACTGATGACACATGCCGCATGTTCGTGCTGCATGACGGCATCCTCTACCATGACAACGTAAACCCTGACAGCCCTGAGTTGCTCCTTGTCCTTCCTCGTCATCTGCGATCTGTCGCTCTCGAACAGCGAATGAGGCTGATTCTTCTTTGTGTCAGCGCCGGAAGAAACCTCCCCTGCCACCTGTCAGACAACTCCATCCTATTGAAGTTGCCTCTGAACCGTGACCTGCTTGGCCCTTTTCCAATGACAACTAGAGGGCATAAGTGGATCGCCGTCGCTACCGATTACGCGACACGCTACGCGATAACAAAGGCGTTGCTGGCTCTTTGCGCAACAGACGCCGTCGATTTTCTCCTCCAGTGCACCTCGACAGTTACTTACAGACCGCGGCTGCTCGTTCTTGTCTCGAGTTGTCAACGACCTCCCCCGCTCTTGTGCCACTGAGCACAAGCTGTCCACCGCCTACCACCCACAAATGAACGGTCTTACGGAACAACTCAAATGAACAATCACAGAGATGCTGTCAACGTACGTCTCCAACAATCACCGCGACTGGGACGCCATGCTGGCCTACATGACGTTCGCGTATAACTTGTCCCAACGTGACACCACAGGATAGTCCCCCTTCTATCTTTTGTTTGGTCGTGACCCCACATTGCCCTTTGACACCATCCTACCTTCTGTGCCATGTGTTGCAACTGAGTACACTCGTGAAGCCATCGATCGCGGTCACATGGCACGTCAAGTCGCCTGATCTCATTTATTAGCCTTGCAGCATATACAAAAAGAGCGTTATGACCGGTGCCATTGCGATGTTAAGTTTGCGCCAGATGCCTGGGTGCTCCTTTTGTCACCATGTCATCAGGTTGGCCTCTCCCAGGAACTTCTCTCTCTACACAGGTCCTTATGAAGTCCTACGTCAAGTTAACAACGTAAATTACGAGATTTCGATGCTACAGTTTGATGCATCCTCATGTCCAACGGCTGTTGACGTCGTGCATGTTTTGCGGCTGAAGCCATACTTCACTCGCAATTCTTCGCCTACCATGCGCCGAGACAGCGCTTCACCACGCGGGGTCCTGTTATGGAAGGATAAAAGAAGAGAGAGGAAGAAGAAGATCATGAGATGCTGGCTGCTGCCTGTTGTTGGTGGTCAGCCACCTTAACTACTTTGACCCATCTTGTATATATATATTGTAAATACAGTCTTTCTATACTCCCAGCATCTCTGTAACAATATAATAAGAGTACCCGACAACTGAAGCGTCCCGCGGCTCATCACTTACCACAAATAAAGAAATAACAAAATTGAACTTTCTCCATGTGACAATTCGCTGAGCTGCAACAATGTCTTTTTTTCTTTTGTGGGGCGGGGGCACCGAAATGAAAAAAACCCGACGGAAAGCATGTTGTCCACAATCAAATGCCTACTTGGGGCATCTATTGTGGCTACCGAAGGAATATCTAAGAAAACGTGAGACGCTTGGTCCACAGAGAACCATACGCACACTGCTGAGTATCCTGCACCGGCGAGACAAGACTTTCCGGAGAGGTTGCGCTCAGCGAGCAGATTGCAATCCGTCAAGTCCTCACAGTGATGGTGGCGAGCGACCATTGTTTCTCTTTCTCATCTGCTAGCGGGAAAGTGTCGAAAACTCTGGCAGGTGAAAATCCACTCGGCCAGAGGAAAATGAATGCCCACCAAAGTGGCCGCACGGTGGATGGGGCAACACGAGAAAAATGCATGTGCTCTGGCTGGCTCTGGCAGCCAGAGAACAAGAAAATTGAAGAGGCTCAATGTTCCTCACGAATAAAGTCAAAGTACAAAAAAAAGAAAAAGAACGCAGTTACCTTTGCTGGCTTTAGTGTCTTCACATGGATGCTTTGGAGCAGGTGAAAAAAATTTTGATATTCTTTTCTGTGAGAAAATGGCGCAAATGAACCACCACAAAAGCTTCGTCTCATCGGACCTCGCTGCATGCTTTGTCAACTTGTCTGATAGTGTGTTGATTTGCCTTGTCTCGTCGTACGGTCCGATGTACGACTTCAGAAAACTGAATGCGCCTTTGGATGGCATGAAATGTTTATAACAACATTAAACTCACAAAGTTCCGGAATCGAAAATCTAAAGCATGACTTTGGAAATGTCAATGCACTCTTCACATCAAAAGTATATGAGAACTTTACACATATTAAGTTTCAGAATTGAAATCCACACGCTCTATAGACTCCACGGCCTCTACAAGATGCAGCGACGAGCTCGCTTGCCATCAAAACACCCTTGAAACTTTGTGCTTGGATGGAGCTCCTTGCGTTATGTGACTCCAGGTGCATTGGCGTTGCCACAAAATCCAGCCCGAGTTCGCAATGTTCGCGCCGAAATGTCTATGTCTTTTCGAGTGTGAAAAAGGCATTCTAGACAAAGTCCAGAATAATTTCCGCTGCCGGGCGTTGTTTTGGTTGGCAGTGCACGACAGCACGAAAAAATTTGGGGGGGGGCTGAAGTTCTTGAGAAAGCTCTTGTTGCAGATACCTTATATCGAATATTTTTTGGTCATTCAACAAGAACGCCTACCTTTAGACAGCTTTTTATAATTTACAAGCTCCTCAGTTGAATAGATGTATAGTTGTGAATGACATTGCATGAATTGTATAATGTAAATAAGTCTCTTGATCAAACAGACTGGACATAACATATATATTTCATTTGATTTAGATTCTATACTTGAAAGTCATTTTTGATAATATTTGTATTTGATTCGAATAGAAAATTTCACATTCAAACACCCCTTGTGGTGTCATGGATTTCTAGGTCAAAGGTTTTGGTTTTAAAGGATGGTACAGTGCACCAAAAGTGTTCATGTGACCATTCACTGCAATGTCACTGAACTCCGTACAATACAGACCACCTCACAACGTGGCGTGCAAGACAGCAACAGCAGCAACAGCAGCAGCAGTGGAAAAGTCGAAGCAAGAGGCAAAGAATGCTTAACTTTAAAGCACCACATTCTACTACACTTGCCACCTTCTGTATTGTTTCGGGTTTCATATTATGCATCATTTGATATCAGTGACGAAGCCAGAAAGCGTTTTTCTTTTTTGCTTCTGCTATCTCCAGTGCCGATGAATGGGCATTCCTGGTTTACTTTAAGCACCGTGTAGCTGTCCTATGGTGCCAGACAGCACTGTGAACCGCACCACCAGTAGCGGGAATTTCAGCCACGGCATGTGAAGCAGACAACATTCTAGAGAAGAAATGCTAGGTGCATGCTATGAGCACTGTCTTCGGTGATGGTTTAAAAAGTTCCCATTTCTTAAAGGGACAGTAAAGGCAAATAGTAAGTCGACAAGGGCTGTGAAAATACCGTTCCAAAGACCTCGCAGCACTTGTTTCATGCCAAGAAAACACTTAGTTGATGAGAAAATTGTGTCTGAAAGGTCTGCATAATTTTAATGCAATTCAAATAGCCTGCCCCTGAGAGGGGTGTGGTGATGATGCATATGCCATCACCGCCCTTTACTGCCGTCTGCGAGTAAAATGGTGGCCGACAGACAGCGCTATGGTTTTATGGGCAAAACTCAAACACGTGGCCATAGAGAAAGCGAGCCATGACAGGGCATTGGCTATGCCGCTGCAGCTGCTCCTAGTCAAGTGCCGTGAACCATTTGGGAATCCTGCGACATCACATGTACACGGCATTCTCTGCCACTTGCAGTTTGTGAGAGTCTTGCGAGCTGGCAAAACCAGTGCAGCACTATGCGATAACCAAACTACTGAAGCACGAAAGCGCGGGCTGTGCAGAGTGGGGAAAAAAACTTTTCGACTGCCCGCATCGGTGCCAAGGGTAACGTCAATGAGTTCTTTTTTCTAAATATTAAATAATGAGGACTGCCTTCATCATCATTGTCATGTTCCAGGAGCACCTCTAATTTTGTCCTGCATTTACCTCAATTTCTTGATTACTAAAGCTCTGTTTGCGATAATATTGAGGCTTTAGACCTCCTCAAGGCACATTTCTGCATTTTCATAGCTGTGTTTTCATCTCACCATTTCAACACACTCGCTGAGGCCACCTTTTCTGAGGTCTCGATTTCTGCCACAGCATGCCCTATCGCAAGCAACAAAATGTTTCCCTTTTGTTGATTTTCCACAAAGATGTCACTTGCACATTGCAGCAAAGCCAAGCACAGACAATCAGGAAGAATCACTGCCATGACCCACCTGCGACCCACCTAGCAGTGAATCTGTTGACATGAAAACACCCACAGTGCTTTATATTACAAGCATCTGCGGCAGCTGAGTGGTGATAAGCTGCCATATTGATTGTGGGAGCCAGCCTGGCCATGGAAACGGGAATGATGGTGATGGCTGTGGAATCCCATAAGATGGTGACTGCCCAGCCAAGTGCCAAGCATATTCGCCTAATGACCTAGGTGATCTCCAACCTTGCTATCATTAGAGTTACAGTAACTCCACCATCATTTCAGTTGTACTACAGGGGCCCCACCAAGCACAAACTAAGAGTTCATGCAGTAAAAAAGAATGTTAGTAAAGTTAGTTTCTTAAGGAAGCAAAAAGTTTGTTAATAGGTCAGGAGAGTAACAAGCTTGTTTGTAAGACAGAGGGTGAGAACAGTAGGAACACAGGAAGGAATGGGCTATGGATAAAAAGAAAAATGTGAGGCAACACTGTGAACCCCATGTACAGTTAGAAGAGCTATATTTCAATGTGGGTTGATGTCCATGTGATAAGGACTGTCCATGCCAGGATAAGTGTGGCTTATGAATGCCTGCGATTGTCTCCCAAGGTCGGGCTCTTGGGAATGAAGCAGCAGACAAGGTCTCAGTGGCAGTGGGATCGTGAATGAAGGTGCAGTGACTTTGGTGCTTCAGAGTGCACAAGGAAAATGATGGCCATACTGTGTGCAGCTGCTGTAAACTTGGCGTATGCTATCTGGCAATGCATGCCTCTTTGTGACACCCGACAGAAAGCGGGCTGCCGTATGTTGTTGGTGGTAAGCTTGTGATAATTGGACTGGGCTTGTTCAATGAATGTAGCCATGGCACCAGTATCAGAACGTTAGTGGGTCTTGGGAAGATTGATGCAGCATTACTCTTGGGTACGTGCTACCAAGGTGCATGGTGGCAGCATCTGACAAGGTGTTTGCAAAAGGTTCAGTGGAGGTGGCACCAGTGAAGCAACAGGAAGCTGTGGTGCTGGTAACTGTGGTATGCAAGATGTTTCCAGTGCCATGTTTGTGTGAGCTGAGGAGGCATCTGCTTGCACAAACATCAAGCCAGTGCCTTCGGATGTGCGAGCTGAGACAATGGAGGTGAACTGCGAGTGGGATTAGAGGGCAAAGACAGCATGGGAATGAGGCTGATGCAGCATGGATGCGCAGGGGATGTCATGGCAAGTAGACCAGTCTCAGCATGGTGTTGCTTTGTGATCTCACTAGCACAGGCACTGCTAGCAGTTGTAGCATATCCAGTGTTTGCACCACAGATGCCACAGAAAGTGGGACAAGTGCATACAGTGACAGTGGTAAGCATGGGTGTTGACATATGCTCGTCATTGCTGAGTGATTTATAGCAAGCTGCCCAAATGTGGACTTGACAGGGGTAGCAGTGGAGCATAAGGTTGTTAATTTTCAGAGGTGAATGAGACAAGAAATGCGCGGTGGTCATGTTGTCTCCACATCATGGCTCCTTTGGCATCACTGCATCAGTCGACTCGGCATCGGTGACACAGTGCTCACCAGGTACTTGTGCAAATCAGAAAGTATTTGCCCCTATTTTTTATTAGCCAAAATAAGACACACAAATATAAGTACTATTCTAGGTACATTATACTATTTTTCCACATAGCCCCCCCACCGGTTGAGACATTTGTCTCATCGCAGCACTAAATTTGAGATGCCCCTGTTGTAAGCCAGCGACGCAGGTGGCCTCCCCAAATGGTCATTGTCATGCAAGTCTTCACAGGTTTTTGCGAACCCACAACAGCACCAGCGCACACTTCTCAAAGCGAGACACCTTTCCCCATATGTGGGTGCATTTCCCTGTGGATATTGATGGGCGTTAGCCCCTTGCTCCATCAAAAACGAATCACGCCTTTTTGCTTGTACGCCCTGGACGTTTGAAGCACAACCACCATCTTCGACAACTGACAGGAGCACCATGCCACAAAGCTACCGGCAAATAAGGGTGAGCTGTTCCAAGAAAGATCCACCGCTGGGAATGGATATGCTTACTTCGCATTTACAGACATAATTTGGCTAAAAAAAAACAGGGGCAAGGAGTTTCAGATTTGCCCTCGTACAAATGGTGAGGAGTACAACAAGAATAGAGGGGCTACTTCAAAGAGTGAGCCACTGAATGAGAGTGCACTGGTACACTGAGGAAGTGGAAGGGGGAATTCTTAGGGCCATAGTTATGTTTTCATCTGGCAGTGAAAAGTCAAGCCGAGAAAGAAACGTTGGTAAGTATCTCTGTCTTGAAGAGCTGGTAATGCCAAAGCTGTGATGACATGCCACTGACATATGGCTGTGCCTCCACTTGAGGAAACCAAATGACAGAGCTGTGGGGACATAAAGCCACAGTTGCCGATGCCATGAGTGTATAGCTGGGGAGGGCACAATTGCTTGAGCACTAGTTCAGTTGTCTGTGGTCACCAATTATGTGGCAACTGAGTGGCATTGAGCCACCACATTTATTGCTGGAGCCACCTTGGCCATGGACATGGGCATGATGACCATGGCTCAGGAATCCCCTAAGATGACAATAATACAGCTGGGTGCTGAGCATGTTCCTCTCGCAAGCAAGGTGATCTTGAACCTTGTCATCACGACAGTTACAATGACACTACATGTCTCTATCTGCTAAAGCTTCTTGGAAGCAAGAAGCAAAGCAAAACCACTACCAGCCACTTTATACTTATGATTTTACCATGCATTCTATGAGAGCCTCTCTGGTCTCTTATGTCTTTTTGCTATGCTTTGCCTCTCTACATTGCTGTTCTCCTGCTGCTTGTCCCTCAATGGGAATTCAAATAGCGAGTGCAAAACATGCAGCACGTGGAAGCTAGCTGGTTTATGAGTAGGCATATTGAGTCTTGATTTCAGTGGCAATTTGAAGTAATAATTGTGCAGTTAAACCTCAATGTAACAAAGTCGGTCAAATTGACACTTTGCTTCGTTACATCAAAATTTTGTAATGCTGAAATTCAACCTCTTACGCAAATAAGTACAGTCACCAACGGATTTTTCTTGCACAGAAGGGGCCGTAAAACTTTCCTAGGTATCGGGCAAACGAAAAAACAAAAACAAATTATAACTAGAAAGAATGTTTCATTTTGTTGAATTCTAGAGTTGGTGACCAAAGATACAGTTTTGTGTCGTGTCAACGATATCTTCACATTGGCGGTATGAAGCAAAGCTTGTGAAGCTTTTGCATGCACTCCAGCACTGCGGCTCATAGTGTCGCCTGCAGTGGGACAACACTACGTATGCACTCTACAGCATGGACACCTGTGCACAGCCACAGCCCACCTAGAGGAGCAGATGTGTACTCACTTGTCCCCTCTGTCTATTGTGCATTCGCCCCCTCCCTTCCCTGCTCGCACAGAAAGATGGTGTGCATCAAGCCTGCATCCTTCTCTGCTCCCCCTCACACGCGTTCCCTTGCAGCCACAGCATACGGCACGTGGGGTGCAACAGGATATCATCCCACTTGAACTTTATATGGAACATGACAGCGAGAGGGTCTTGCTATCACTCTGCTTCACTTCGGCAGCAACTCTCTGTCACGCGGCGCGCAATTTGAGAGGTGCGTCTGCAAGCAGCTGCATGTAATTGAACCACTGAATCATCTGTGTCCATGCCAGTTTCCATTTATTGCTCTGGTATTTTTTTGCAGCGGCAGTGAAGTTTCGTTATATTGAAATCATGTACAAACACATTTTGTTATGTTGACGTTCAAAATACATGGTGTTCTATGGCCAAGATGTTATAAAAAGGTAAATCATTTGTTAAATCAAGAATTACGTTACATTTAAGTTTGTTATATCAAGGTTTAACTGTATTTGCATTCAGAATGGCCATCAAAGCTTGTCATATGAAATCAGACTTTTATAGTAGGCAACATAAATGCACAGTGAGAAATCAAAATAATGTTGTGCTTCAACAATACCTGTGCCACCCTTCTGAAAGCAGTTACATGTTTTAAAATCAATACCACAAATACTTATGCGAAAGACGCAAGAAACAAAGGTGTCTGCAAAGGGCTCAAGAGAGGCGCATTTCTTGCTATGAACACCATAACCCTTACATTCGTGCCCTAGTAATGCCTACATTGATCAGACCAACTTAATCCTTTTTCATATCAGCAGTGATAGCCTGAGCTTTTCCATCATAGAAGTGGAGCTGTTAGCGCTCAGCACTCTGAAGCAGTCTACTTAACAAGAAGTGATTCCAATGCCAGTTAGCTTCAGAGATAATAGGAGAATAGGTGTGTTGAGCAAGGCATGGCTGATGGCCATAAAAGACAAACAGAACATGTCCCAATGGGCGAGCATGCTTCTTGGCATAGAGGGTTACGCTTGTTCATGAGATGAATATTTCGTTGACAATACATTCGGTGTGTCCTTTGCACACCTAGATCTTGTATACATTCAGTCAGTTGTGTTGGTAGCAGCCTTACTACTATTTAATGTGAAAAACGTCGTTTAACTGCAAGCCTTCTAAAACCACGGCAAGACTGCTAATCAAGCCTTGTGCCCTGTGCTTCTTCTCTTGACTTCTGCTTGCTACACATGCCATAGATGAACTGGTGGTGTTTTTCACTAAAGCACTGGTGGCACCATGCAATGGCCACAGGGTATTTTATACCCTTGTCACAATGAACATTTTAATGTCATCAGATTCGAATGACATTCAGTGCAACAATTGCCATTCTTCCTGTGGTGGTGCTATAGAGGAAAAATTAATGTCATTTGGTCATGATATCAATGGCGATCACTGCAAAAAAATTGGTGAGAAAAGTAGAACAAGGTATGTGTAGAGTGTATGAAAAGTAGATCTATCTATTTTAATATAAATATGAGGTGTCGCTTCACTGAAATAATACGCATATAAACCTTCTACTCCCATAACGTCTGGGCCACCATAAGCCAAAACAAGGCTTAGCCAGCTTAGTAGCCATAGCCGATAAATTGAAGACAAACAATATGTCTGACATGGCAACCCTGAACGACGACGCTCAGTTGCAGAAGGTGAAGCGGTTAGTTTATGCGTGTTTTGCATTGTGAAAAAAGCATACTAATAAGAGGAAGAGGCTCAATCGTGAAATAGATGCAGATGCCATTCCAGACAGCGAAAACACACATGCACACAGACACCCGATTGTTTACAGTATGGCTGACTAGTAAAGCGATGGCAGCCAGATGCCACTGAGGTGGAAAGTAAAAACATTTTGTGACAGCCTGCTGTGCAACTTTTCTCTAGTTAAAATGGCGGATGTTTTGAACCAGGCCAAAATTAATTACCGTTTTACATTAATGCTTCTCAAAATATGAATGCTCAATGTCACATTTTGCCTTGTTTATGGGGTAGGAAGTATATGTTCGCTTTGAGTGCAAAGCCGAATGAGTTTCTCGAGCTCATTTGATTGCGGAAGTCATTCGATTCTAATGGCATTAAATCACTCTGTAGCAGTCGAATCATATCATTCTATGCTAATGCTATTCGATTCGAATGACATTAAAACGTCCAGTGTGACAGGGGTATTAGTATAGGTAGGGTACTTCATCTTCGGGCTTTATATTTTTTTTAAATTTAGGGAGTAAAATTTGAGTGTCATCTTTAAACAAGAAAACCGGAGAGAAAACGGGTTTTTGCTGTCTGGCAGCTTGAAATTAGGGCCTTCATGGCAATTTTCACAAGTGATTAACACAAGCAACGGTCCTTTTTTTTTGATGCAAACATATTTAAAGGGGCCTTAAACCACTTTTAATCAAAGTGGAGAATGGCAGTTGAAGTGAAACTAGGCTATTTCAGAAATACTTTGCTTCAAAAAGTACTTAAATGCATTCAGCAGAAGTGGAGTTACTGGCAAACACAGCCTTCGCTGTGCTCCCGGTCCTTCTTCAATGCCTTGCACTGCAAAGGCCAAGGCGCAGTGGGGCATGCCCACAACGCTCCGCCTTCTAAATGTCACCGTGGCACGCAGTTCAGATTTCATTTTGGATGTTACCGTAGACACCACAACTTCTGCCTTTGGTGCCTACGATATGCTAAACATAAGCCAAATGCAGCTGTCCTCAGTGAGCCGCAGTGCGCTTAGCCAGTGGACTTGTGGCAGCACCTCACAGTGGTCGCGGTATCTACGCCATGTAGCCAACTGCAGCTTGATGTTGGCTATCGGCCAATAGCAGCCGTCTAAGGGAATGACGAAACAGTGCGTCCGATGATGAAATAGTGCATCTATAAGAGAGTGAGGACAGGGCCTTCTGCTTAAAAGAGAGAGTTTGACAGAAAGGTGACTTCGCGATCAGCTTGCGAGCACCACGTACCGCATACGATAGCAAAACTTGGCTGAGATGTTCACAGCAGAGTATAATACCCGCGGACTATTTTATTTTACCAAGACCAAGGGGTGGTTCAGGGCCCCTTTAAACAACAGAAATCACTCACAGGAGTGATTTCTGTTGTGGCAAAGAAAGCTACTTGTAAGTCATGTGACAAACTCATCTATACAAATCATCATTGGCAGGAATTATTTATACTTTTAAAAGAAACCACATGAACAAAACAACTAAAAGAGACATGTTTGGTGATCGTTTCATTACTTTGTTCTCTGCACTTTGTTTAACTAGGTAAAAAATTATACTAGTGAACACGGGCATGCTTCGCAAGAGGTGACATGCTTTTCCTAGTCTAAGCCCTTGTTGATGTACACCCGGCCACAAAAAATGATGGACAATGAAATCTGAGAAAAACTTGAATATCTCCGCAACCTCACAACGCAGCCTGGTATTTGCATTTCAGGCCTCGACTAGAAAATGCTAATAATATTGTCATATACAGTTTTACTGGCTACCGCTACAGGCTGCTCAGGAATGAAACATTTTTTGAGATCCTGTGGCCCGTAAACTTTTGTGGCCGAGTGTACATTATCATGCAATTTGAGCATTTCTGCGTCAATTATATAACTGTTGATCCTTTCTTCTTTGGCTGTTATTGTCCTGTTCTACTGCATTGCATCATATGCTCTTGTAACAAAATTAATGGAATGCCAACTAGCACAAAATTGTGCGACTCTTCTTTGAACATAACATAGTTCAGCAGATGTCCTCTCAATGTCACAGCTACCATTTGCAATGCAGAGTAACACCAGCATTGTGTTTGCTTCCTATTGCCTTAACGCCATTTGCATGTATGCGATATGCGGGAAGCACGATGCGATGTGCCGTCGTCATGTTCATGTAAACGTGGCTAATAACAGGGCAGCAAGCTTCCGTTCGCTCAAAATGGGTAGGCACTCAATATATTGTATATTCAGAGGTTTGCTTAACGGTTAAGGAAAAAGAAAGCATATATCATATACATACATGATTAATATTAATATCATATTTGTTGGCCACTTGCTCGCACAAGGCGGGCAGTGTTCACTGGTTTTTAACACCTGCATTTATTCTTACCCTTTATGAAAGGGCAGACTTCGGGGAGAAATTCGGTCTGACCCAATTTTGAAAAAAAAAAAAAAAAACTTGTTCGGCATGCAAACATTGGGAGTTATTGGGTTTTACCCCAAAATCAAGGGCCCTATTTATAGGTGCTTAACCTCTTTCAAGATGGTGCAGTGTGCTTATCTATCTTCTAGGAAAGTAGAGTAACATGCTGACAGGGTGAGTGGCATCGTGGCTTTAAAACCAGCTTTTGGGCAGTTAAAGTGCAACAACTTTATATTCCTTTGATATACGCCAGATATGTATGCTAAACAAGACTCCAGTTGACAGTACAACTTGATGGCTGCTCAAGCAGCATGTCAGGTGGCAGCATGAGAAGGGGAAGTGCCAATTGTTTGCAATGAAAAAGCAGTCTTACAAATAATTAAATATGTTATTACCAGTGAAGTCAACATCTCCAACAAGCTTTGTCTTGCCTGAGGCTTCGTCCCACACCCTTGTGACCCCTACATCAATCACACAGGCTCCATCTTTGATCATATCAGCAGTGATAAGCCCTGGCACACCAGTGGCTGTGATCACAATGTCAGCCATCTTGGCCAATGCTTTCAGGTCGGATGGACGGGAACGGCTATGGCAGCTGGACACTGTTGCATTGCCTGAATGAGATGAATGAGAATCAGTCTCCCAAAAAACATTCAGCTCTATAATTTTTCAGTCGTGAAGAAAGAAGGCACATGGAGGTAATGACAGTGTAACAGTATTCAGAACAATCAGGAAGCTGAAAAAGGAAATAAAATGTGCATGTATCGCATTTGCCCATCTGCTCTTCTGCGACTGAAATATGCAACTAGATTTTCACTTTGTTTTTTTTTCACCTTCCTGTTGTGCATGCGTCAATATCAGAGGGTTTCAATTCAATATCACAACATACAGATTATTGCGAAATGCGAAAGCACCCGTGTACTTAGATTTAGGTGCATGTTAAAGAGTCCCAGGTGGTCCAGGTTTCCGGAGTCCCCCACTACAGCGTGCCTCATAATCCATAATCAAATCGTGGTTTTGGCATGCAAAACCCTATAATTTATTATTATTATTATTATTATACAGGTCACTTCATTGTAAAGATTGCGCAGCGAACAGCTCACACAAAAAAAGGGAAAGAGTTATTTCTTCGCTATACAGGTCATTCCATTCTAGAGACATTCATTGTAGAGGTGCTCAAATGCACTTGGCATTAACATGAGAGAAGCCTGCGTACTGTATGAACATCATGCTGCTGTGCCTGCGGTGTCAGGGGTTTGATTTAAGCATCTGTTTGAAACGTCGGTAGCATATTGCAAAGGGAGAGCCTCACATATGGATTGCGTAGAGAACATGGTGTTTACAAATGTAGCAAGGAATCTGACCTTTAGGTGAGCAAAGCTGGGGGTAGCGACACACCCCAGCATTACATGTATAGTACAGTCATAACTACAAGCCCAGCCTGCTTTGGCCAACTTGAGCTGTGTGCAGTCTTCTCCACAATATACAATGTGGTATCGGGAAGATGGCATGCAAGTGCCACATGGTGCACAAGCAAAAGTGAAGCCAAAACTGATACACCATGACGGAACACACAAGATTTGTGAACTAGCTATAGAAGGCCTGCATGAGCTGACAACAGGAACATCCTTAAGTGACTTGTGGGAATGCCAAGTGTTGCACAGCACTTGGAGACAAAGATTCAAAGCTGCAGGTTCCCCAGTGACCATGACTTGAGGAAGTGTGAACGGACTGGGTACCAGAACTTGTGTGCAGTGCTAGTAACAAGGCCATAGGCATGCTGACAATTGAGTATTAGGCAACAGAGTGCTCTGTCTCAAACATTACTGTCCAGCTCACACCGAATAGCACATATCTGGCTGCACACTTCAGTGTGGCCAAACAGCACAAAAGTGCTCTTGCAACGCAAACCTCAACCAAAGGCCACCTGCTACCGTCAAACCTACTACACAATGCCCGTGTCCTAAATGATAATGCACGCACTGGCTTACACCCTGACAGAAGACATGTTCGCCAAAGGCGTAGCTACAAGAAGAGCACATACCATAATGCTTTGGACAGCTATGGCAGTGAGGAACCAAACAACACTAGAATGGAAGTTGACAGTGAAGCCAATGACTTACAGGAGTCCCTTACAACTGTGGTCACTACTTGACATGCCACGCAGGCACATGACTGACATTTAAACACATTCGGAAGTGTTCTAACTACTACAACTACATGAGGCACAAATACCTCGTGCCACACGTTAATACCTCCAAAGAATGTAACACACCCAACAACGATGACTGAGCCCATGCCGCACTGCTGTTACTCTGACACTTTGCACACAAGGTGGGAATTGACGGTCACCAATAACCTTTTCCACTTTCCCTCTTCCATACTATTTACATCACTCCCCTATATAGGCTTTTGGGCCACTTTTTCCCGTATAAATGTTTATCACTGAAACTGTCTCCCAGAATTTAAATCAGTGTGCACTGACTATGAAAGCCAGTTCTTTCTCTGATGATGAGGTTATTTTCATGTGCCAAGTGGTGAAAAGGGGAATTTTTTTGGATTGTAAGGTATTCAAACTAGTGACAAAATGAACTCAGGTTAAAACCATTACACATTTGCTGTGAAAATTTTATATTCATATAGTCATCTTATTGTTAAAAGATTTACAGCACCCTATTAGTTATACCCATAAATATATAGCATATACTGATGGGTATGTGTGTCTCAAAGCCATGGATGGGCTATGAGGCACTGGAATAATTTTGGTCACTAAATGTGCTTTAACAAGCAGTCTAATCCACAGGAGTGATAAAAAAAAATTTGGAGACTTCAGCGATTCCTCCAGCTCTGAACTTATTTACTGCGACAGCACGAGGGTTCTCACAGTGGACACTGCCATCTACTTAAGAACAATTTCCTTGCGATGTGCACAATGTTGTCCTTGTCTGTTACAGTAAATGCCTGTTGTGGCCTCCAAAATACATGCACAGACACCACCATTCTTAGAGTCTGTGTGGTACAGAATACTCAAAACAAATTACCATGCACAAAAACTACTATTTGAGCAGTGGTTAGTGGGTCAGGCTCCAAATTGTGCATTGCCCCACGGACAAGAATCTGAAGTTTAGTGGCGGTGGACTAAGTTTTGTTTTTATTAGCCTGACGACGAGGATGATGACCATCGTCATGATGGCATCAGCATAGCAAACCGCTTCAAGCTTTTAACTTCTGTCGCAGTAAAAGTTCTCTGCTCAACCAAGAAAGCAACGACATAGAGCCATGAAACTTTTTTTTTTCATATCCACGATGAAGTTCAATGAACTGATCATTTATAGACCCTTCAGCAGAACACACACACCCAAAAAATGTTAGCACTAGCTACCGAGACACTGCCCTGCTGCAGCAATCCTTTCAAAATTATATTAACAATTTTTTACTTTTGTTACATTTTTCAATACGAAACTAGAGTAGGTCAGACAGAGCAAGATAGTCTATCTAATAAGTTCCTTAATCAGTCATTGCCGTTGCATAATTGTCAGCAGGTGCACAGTCCAGCAAAGTGAAAACACCGTGTCAGATATTGATCCATCTTTTTTTCTTAACCATTGTTTTTGCATTCACTTTACAACATTTACAAAGGTCAATAACTGTTGGGGCACCTTTCTTGTTCCAAAGAACTTTGGACTTTTCACTTTGCGCTGACCTTTGAAATGCGCCCACCTTCAGCTGCAGAGAATCAGACTGCCACTATAAGAATGACTGATATTTGCTTTTGTTATTGTAGTGATATAATCATCCCTCATTCATGGCAATAAATCACTGCACAGAGATATGAAGAGGATGCAAATTTTTGCAAAATAAAATTTTATTAGCCCACTCCATGCTGCATTTTATCAGTGTCCAAAGATTTGTACATAAAGTTGAGTGAAAATATCTGCATCCCAAAAAGCTCAAAGATTTCATACACTTGGCATATCAGCAAACAATATAGTTGAGATTTGGCAGGCTGCCGATATTATGGCATTAGTGTGATTAACACTTTTGTGGGCTGATGCTGATGAATTTATAAGTGTGCCACCTATCTCGTGCCAAATCCTCCAAAACTTTACAAACCACTTCTTAACACTAAACAGTGACAATGAAAAGCCCCCTTAATGGTTCCAGAAGAAATTCACAACCCAGGTTTTTGACAGACAAATGGCAATTTTTTTTTGCTGACACATTTATGCAATTTCTCAGAGGAAAAAAATCACAAAAAGTCCTCATCAGAATTTTAGAAAGAGCCACATCATGATAAAAAAGGATGCTTCTCAATATATTAATGAAATAGTGCCATAAAACATTATTGCAAAAAACAACAAATCAAAACAATAAACTCTGGCATATTTGAAAAAAAGACAAAGTTATGACTATTGTCTTAGTAATTAGGATTGTCACCTCAACTAATGTGAACATGAACAAGTTGCGTGAATGCATGCAATTATTTACACATTTTTTGTTGTCATTATACTTTTCAGCATCCTGATTTTTAATTTGTCCTTCTATGTCCTTTCTTTACAACCTCTTTTATTCTAACTATCCCCCTTCTTAACTTTGTTACCTTATACCTTTTTCATGGCTGCAAAACAGTTCAGGTGTCCATAGAAAAGCAATACTACTACAATGACCATTGCCTTCCCCATTCCTTTTCTACAAGAGAAGACAAAAGCAATAAACAGCTGCTGCTACTGCTACTACTACTACTACTACTACTACTACTACTACTACTACTACTACTACTACTACTACTACTACTACTACTACTACTGCTACTACTACTACTAAGTAATACTACTGCCACTGTTTAAAAACTAACACAAGATAATATCAATTAATGTCTCACCCAACAATAAAGTACACACAAAGTATACAAAAACTACAAAGCCAGAATATGTTTTTCCCTTTAGAGGTTAACATGGTTCACAAATCCAAAATCCATTTGCGACATAAAACGCTAGAACTAAATATTGTTCCTTTTATGCTTTCATTTTCACTACGCAGCGACAATACCAGCAAAAAAAATATTGGCTAATTATTGTTCTTGTTTTCTTACGATGGGTCTTCGTGCCTTTTTGAGGAAGGGCTTGCTATGCCTCTCATAAGGCAGCAAAGCTGAAAGCAAAACAAATGCCATAAAATCTTGCAGGTATAATATGAATCCAAATGAAGGGCATCTTAGAGTGCAGCTCATAGGTCGCCCATTCATGGGGCGAGCTTCGACATTGTCCTAAGGCATAACCAAGTGGACAAGCACAGCGAAAGATGAGAGCGAACGCGAAGCGCAGGGGGGTTGAAAAAATCGGAGAGCAGAGAAGCGCGAGGAGGAAGGCAAAGAGGAGGGTGCAGTGGAACCATCAGGTGGAAAGCAGAGGAGGGTATGGCAAAAGCATGAGAAGAAAAGCATAGTGCCCATAGCGACGACCGCTACGAGATGATGCCAGAGGAGGGTGCTGTTGTCTGTTCACTGACAGCATGCGGCAAGCGGGTCGCACATTACCATATAATAAAACAACGCGCTGTATGTGCGAAGGTCTGTCTGAGGTGGTTGCTGTGAATCACGCCCACGTGTCATCCACGAGCTGCCTGTCATGATCTCCCAATTAGCGAAGCAGTCACATCACACTTCGCTCCGTTTGCAACGCGCAACACAAGACAGATTGTCCACTCCAGCCAATATATCATGAAATGAAAACACGTATAGAGTTGCGCTCAGATTTCGCATTAAGGAGTGTTGTAATCATCAGTGAATTTTTTGGGGCTGTGAAATAGAAATTTGTTCAGATATAACACGAATGAAAAACACTACAGATACTTCTTGTCATATTAAAAAAAAAATATGTACTACTAAAAACTTTGGCACTTGAATGTAATATGATGGACAAATTTGATGTGCTAAAATCCAGGACGACACCTAGGATTATATGAAGGTTTCACAGTATACACATAGCACGTATATAGCGTGTCAGTGCATCATCTTTTCATTCTGGTGTGCTGAATTTCCCAATGCCTAAGGTTTACACATGCGTAGTCTAGCACATGTAATCGAGAGTTCGATGGAAGCCCATCTGGTCTGGATGAGACATGCAAAGAAAGACGTACACTGACCAAGTAAAACTTATTAAAAGACAAGACGTTCCGGCTTCTATATGGAAGCCTCGTTCACAATGGGGCAAAAAAGGTTGAAGTGCCTGTTGAAATAGGTTTTAGCATGTGGTGCAAGCACCATGCTTAAGACAAGGGGAGGGCTCCTTTGTTTCAATTGAGTGTGCGTTCTCTTGATTGTATCTCAAGAGACTCCAGGTACAGACGTGACTTCCAGTTTCTTTCCTGACCAATTAGACTAGACTTCATCCATGTAATATTGTGCTTAGTCATGGCTGCGCGTACGGCCAAAGCATTTGAGGCCACTCTTCTCTTATCCACATTGTTTTGATGTTGGCACAGCCACTGTTTAAAGTTGCCCGTCTCCCCTACGTAGATGCAATCGCATTCCGCACAGGGGATCTTGTAAACAACGCCAGGAAAGGCTTCCTTCGGCAGCTTGACCTTCCCACTAAAGAGTGCATGCCTCAGTTTGTGCACACGAATGTGAGCCACCTCAATGTCATATTTACGCAACGTGCATGATAAGGTCTCGCTTATCCCGGGCACGTAAGGAATGGAAGTGCATTTCTTTGGACGAGCACGGCCAGCTTGGGAAGGATTGAACAAATGGTGTTCCTCAGCATTCATGAACGCATGGGAGTAACCGCTCCTAGAAAGATGTTTCCAGATTGTCTGCATGTCAGAATTTAGGTCTTCAGGTTTCGTAGAAATACGGCTCGCACAACCCAACCGGGAGGCAATGACTGACCTCTTGTGAGCGTCAGCGTGCACAGAAAAGCAATTCAGGCACCAGCCAGTGTGTGCACTCTTTGTGCTGCTTAGATTGCTGCTCTTTGTGCGTGCTTAGATTGACCAGCAAACAAAATCTGTCAACAAATGTATTTGAAATAAAGTCTGATTGATTGATTGATTGATTGATTTCAGAAAGTATTGAAAGAAAGTGCACCATTGCTTCTTTTCACTCATACATCTGAAAAAGGCAGTTCCCGGTCTGTGTCCATCTCAACCATGAACTGAATGGAATCCACTTGATTGTTTAGATGCGTGGTGAAAGCTTCCAAAGCACAGCGCTTGATTATGCAAAAACAATCATTGACGTAGTGTAGAAAAATTCTTGGCGATGGGCTGAAAGAAGCAAGCGCGCGACTTTCTAGCCATTCCTTTGTCAGATTTGCAGCGGTCACCGAGACAGAGGCACCCATTGGTGTGCCGTGGACTTGCTTGCAGATGGCTTTATCGAAACATAAGTAGGTGTTGCCCAGGCAAAAATTGAGGAGACTCTTCAAGCCGGGGACATCAAATGGCGACCGTTCCGGTAAAGCTATATTGGCATCAAGTGCAGCAGAACACGTTTCCTTGGCCATGTCAGTGGGAATGGAAGTAAACAGAGACACAACGTCAAACGAAACCATCAGTTTGTCGTCGTCGAGGACGAGGGGACGTTATCTAGCACATACAAGGAAATAATGTGAAGAGCGCATGTAAGGAAGTTTATATGAAGACCTGTGCTCCTATGGCTTTCATTACAAACTCTGTGTGCATACAGGGCGTGTGGCAAGACCAGTGTCCTGTCAGCCCCAGTGCTACAGGAAGGGGTTAGCAGGCTTATTTCATGTGGAACATGCAGAATATGCAAGCATGACTGATATAGACATGCAGCTGAAAAATAAATTTGGGTTCTCAAACGTACCAGATACATGGAACGCCAGCGACACTAGTGAGACTAGCGATATCAAAATAAGCTGAGCTGAAGAACTGAAATCAGTACAATTTAACACATTCTTGCAGTTCTTTAAAAAGATAGGCTGCAATGATGCCAAATTATAGCAACTAAACTGTGCTTAAGTGGCGAAATATACTTTTCACCTATTAGCATGGATTAAAATACTTCTATAAAACTCATATCACGCAGGTGCATAATGTTGGGGGCACATGGCATCGAACTGTGAATTCTCTGTTACAGTAAAAGCTCGTTAATTCGAACCGCAAGGGGAAGCCGCTTCAGTTCGAATTAACGAAAGTTCGAACTAACAAAAGTGAAGGAGAGCAACAGTACACTGCTATTTGGAAGCAGTAGGGCGTGTCAGAAATTTGGCGTGTCAGAAAGTGATAGCATGTGTCGCGGGCACACGCCATCTTCAAGTCGAAGCTCTGGGTCCAACTGTGCCACACCACCGATGTCCACCTAAACGAACGTTAGCCTAGGCTTAACACCATCACAATGAATTGCGACGGCCGATACCTCCTAAGCTGAAAACAGAGGTGCACAACCGATGAAGACTGCCGAGACAAAGACGCTGAACATGTGAAGGTGGCGAAGGCCCCGATTCGGTGGTTCTTGATTGCAAGCACAGCTGTGACGTACTTGATTCGCTGTGTTTTGGCGCTTGCCGTGCCGTCTCCGCACATTAGCAGCTGTACAAGATTTGCAAAGCCTCCGAGATTTGCAACGGGCAAGAAGTCTCGGAGGTTACGTAGAACGGAGAGGCGGCAGCCGTCGCTGCCTTCTGGCTGAACCCGCGCCGGTTAGATTTTTTTCAGATTTTGCCTTCTCTCGCCGTTCTCTCCGTTTCGGAGGCAATACAGCCTTGTGTGTAGGCAGTAGGCACGTTTCTCTGGCTGTGTGCCAGGCGAGCGTAGTTCGAATTATCCGTGAGGGAACCTTCTCGCGTTCGAATTAACTGACTTTTTTATACATAGACTTCTGTGGAGCTTGGCCGGACCAAATCGTACAGTTCGAATTATCCATAAATTCGAATTAACGAGCTTTCACTGATATTTAAATATTTTTAGACAGTCTGTAGATTGTGAAGCTCCTGTCGAAGTCAGGTTCAGACCAGGCATTGTATATGGTAAGAGTCTATTTCATCTTCATTTATTTTCACCCTTGGTCATTGGCTAGGCCACTCCCACGCTGCTATTATCACTAGGATTGGCCAGTCAGTACAGAGAATGGTAAAAAAAAAGAATGGAACGCTAAATGAAATGTTACAAATTTTGGCCCCATATTAGGCCAAGCATTTTTGGTCTATGGCAAAATACTGCACTGTATGCTATTGTATAACATAAAGTGGTACTGCATTGCATGCTACTGCATAATATTGATATGTGCACCTAGTTCAATACTATGCAGCCAGAAAAAGTTAGTCAGAGGCAATGAAGTTTGTGTATTTTTAACATGCCTCTGTAAACAAACGTAATCATTTCTTGTGGTTTTTTTTATGCCATGCCATTAAGAATGTCAACGAAAATGCCCCATTATTAACAGCTTGAATGTTACAAATAAATTAATAATAGCACACTTAATTATTGCAAATATATTCTATACTGAGTAGTTATCTATGTTTATTAGAGGTGTGCAAGTAATCAGAATTACAAATATGAATTGAACAGTCTATACTATTCAATCTATATTCATTTGATAACTTCAAATTTGAAGTTGTAGAATATCTGCATCTGTCCAAATATAAGGGTAAATAACAACACTTATTAGAGTCCACAGGAAGAAAGTCAGATGCATGTGATGACTGTCCTGAATGATTCTGTTGCAGGTAGCTATAGTTACTGTGGAAAAACATCAGCTCCAGTATGAACACATGAAGTAGTTCACTTCTGCTCAAAAATTTCCATTCATTCAATGACGATGTCTCTCCTTTGACCAGCCTACGAATCATTTTATCGATTAGGTGGCACAATTTATTATTTTGACAATATTATCAGATTTCATAATTGCCATTGTCTGAATTCACCAGATACTATCACCTTTCAGTTTGTTATTTACAAGCTCCTCTGTTGTTCAGATGTCCAGTTTTGAAGGACATATATGTATCAAATAGTGTAAGCCTTTTCTTTTTTTAACCCATGGAACTCTACGTGCCCTTAACATTTCAGTGTGTTTAGAAATGAAAAAATATAAATATATGTATACGTCTTTTGTTCGATTCAATATTCGAAGGTAGTTTTTCTGTAATATTCATATTTGATTTCATTAGTATATTTTGGTATTCAAGCACTCCCCTTAATCTTTATTTATTACCAATTTATAGCATGTTCATGCTCAAACAAGATGTGACAAAAAGAAACGCACTTCTTTTAAGGGAGCAGGTAAGAAAAAGCAGCTGCAAAACACTGGTGCTATTTGCTATAGTGACATGTATAATGAAGCTACACCCCCATAGCTTTGTCTAAGATACCAGAAAGTTGATTTAAAATATCATATGTGTTTGTGCTATGATTATTAAAGTCAGATACCTACCATAGTCTCTTGATGAGCCAAGCATAATGGAAAGAGGTAGTCCAACTATTGTTGAACGGCCACAAACTAGCACATGCTTGCCGTAAGTACTCATGCCTGTAAGAAAAAGGAAAAAGGATTAAAGGATTATTAACACTAAAAAATATAGATTAAAACACTTTGCAGGACCGTTGGGGGTAATGCAAGTTCCATTATTTGACCTGCCTTTCGATTTCACTGTACTCAAAAGCCCCAAAAGGTGCCTGTGCTTTCAGGCACTTACATTATTGAAATGTTGAGTCATTTATTTAACCCAAGTTTTCATAACTCAATGCAGTTTTATTGACAGAACTTTATTGTATAAGTAGAAAAGAAACAAAGGTGTAAAATAACAGCAAAAAGCAATTACCGACATGAGAGTAAATAAAACAATCAAGACCTCTTGTATGCATCTCTGATGGGAAAAGCAAGACAAATGATAAGCTACGAACTTAAATTGGATGGTGAACAGAATACGAGAATAATGTAGTTAATTGTTTTGATGATAACACAGTTATGCTTATGTAGGATCAGTTGAACTTCAGCTAGCAATACTTTTACACACATTATCTTTTAGCTTTTGGCTAGCTCTATACTTCTGGATGATTCACTGCCAACTTTTCACACTTAGCGTTGCTAACATTAGGCTTGCATACGTGGACATTTTTGTCTCTGTTGCATGATGGGTATCCAAATATTGTGTGTTGTTTCACTATGGAGGAAGGAAAAGAACGAGAAGCACTGATGTTACTTTCCGTAGTGCCATGCCGAATCATAGTTGTTTATGGGGCAAATTCTTCCCCCCTTAAATGCCTGCAGCCAAAAGCGCTTCCTCCATGGTTTCCAATCAATGCCAATAAAGGCTGCAAGTGTGGCAGGAGGGATTGGAGCTATCTGTCTCAGGTGCTTTGTTTACACCATGAGTAACTTCTCCGTCCACATCTGTACAAGGATGAAATCACAGTGATCACCGAGGTAGCAACAAGAAACGCCACTCAGGACACTGAGGTAGCTGTAGCAACGTAACTTTGAGTAATAGAGAGCAGCCAGCACCATTAGCAGCAATGACACCATTGCTATTTGCTGCATGAATGACATACGACATCCACCACACTTTTCACAATGCATCTCAGATTGTTGGGGCCTCTTAGTTTTCTTTCCATCAAGAAGTCAGGCCTTTCTTATACAACTTAGGGAAACATCAATTATGGATTTTTTTGTGTGTGTGTTACTCAAAATTTGACAAGTTTCAGTAATTTGTAACTGCAGCTAAATTTACTGTACAGCATCACGCACTCTACTATAGACTGTGGTTTGAAGTGGTGGGCAGTTGATCCTTTTAAAGGGGTCTTGAAACATTTTTCTAACTAAACATACAATGGACACGCTATTAAAGGTTGCCACCTTACGAATTCCCTGCTGCAAAAATTGTTCAAATCCTACAAGTAGAAGGGGAGTTAGATGTAGTAAACGCACTTATGAGCGGCTTTCTCTCTCCATTCATCTCCACTAGTGCGCTGGAAGCTAGACAGTGAAGGTGGTAAAAGGGCAAGGCTCCACCCAAAAGTTGAGCATGTCACCGGCGAGAGTGCTTGTCGCAGCGTCTATGCTATGCAGCATGCCGCTGCTATCTCGGAAGCCATACAGCTATGCACAACTGTTGTGTGTAGACCAGCAGTGCAAAGGTGAAACACTTTTTCTGTCTTTTTTGAAATCAAAGACATATAATTTTCACTGATTTACTTCAAAATTAGCAATAATAGCATTACTGAGAATGTTCTCACAATCATGAAAACAGCCAATAATTGTTGCTGGGCTTCATTGTTAGCGATGATGACATTGCAAAGATGACAGCAAGCGATTTTTCATTGTTTTTGGAAGAGATTGTAAGTTCCCTACTCTGTGCACTGCAATAATATTTGACTCGCATGTTCACAGAGCCTCTTTTACAGATCAGCAACATTTTATTACTACGTTTAAAAAGTGTTTCAGGGCCATTTAAATCTTGGTGATTTTCTTTTTGGAAAACTAAGCTCCAACCTGTGTGTTCAGCTTTAAGATATGCAGCATACATTAATATATTCATATAAAAATACCAACTTTCATTTACTGATGGCTGCTGGTAACATCCTTAAGTAAATGTTTAATTGGTGGGTTTGTTAACCCATTAGCAGGCTGTTCTCTATGCAATAGCTTTTCAAGTAAGGTGTGAACTTGTCAAGTGTCTAAAGATTAAAAGACAAAACATAAGGAATGGTCCCTTCGGACCAGATGACACTCTATACTTCAGGCCATACAGTATGACCTAAAGGTCAGTCATGCTCACATTGCCAAATATGATTACTGTATTTATTCAAATATAGGTCGACCTTTTTTTTCTTTAGAAATGTTATCAAAATTACCCATCGATCTATACTCATGGCCACAGAATCTCAATCTATATTCGTGAACAAGTCTAGCAGAAGTGCTGAACTAACAAAGTTCCTCCATCGCGCTCACCGTAAAGCAGGTCTGGAGATTATCTAGGCTGGCTTCAAGGAATCCTGCATATACAACGCACTCGATGGCGTTTAGGGTGATGACATTTGGGTTGCCGAGGGTACCTGCGAAGCATCTTATGAGGACGAGTTCTCTGGCAGTTTCGACGAGCAGGCCACCTGTGGCATCGACTATCGAGATTCAGTTGCAGAGCTTGCGGCAAATACAGGTGTGTCATGTTCAGGATTGTACAGCAAAGCTGTTTATGGCTAGGTTCTGGCAGATCTCGTCTCCGTGGACATAGACCAACAATTTTTCACATGTGGGCTGATCCCGAAGCTAGTGCAATACCGGGTCAACCCGCGGTAGAGGTGAAGCAGGCGTTAAGCACTCCCCATATCTGGGCTGATCCCGAAGATGGTGCAATGCCGGCGCAACTCGCGGCGGAAGTGAAGCAGGCATTAAGCACTCCCCATACGTGGGCTGATCCCGAAGATGGTGCAATGCCGGCTCGACCCGGGGCGGAAGTGAAGCAGGCATTAAGCACTCCCCATACGTGGGCTGATCCCGAAGGTAGTGCAATGCTGGGCGGACCCGTGGCAGAGGTGCAGTTTACTATTAAGGGGCCCACATTCACAGCTTCGCTGGTCATCCTTCTTCAAAGAGTGGAAGGGTACTGAATTTTTAAATTTTTATAACAGGATATGGGTCGACCTATATTAATGTTAATATGGTAGATGCATATTATTACAAGCTACATTTTGATACAGAAGTGTCCATCTGTAGCATCATTATGACAACAAAATTATAATGTGAAGTGGTATGATTTATGCATCAAACCAGTGACAAGAACATTTTAAAAAACGACAACTTTTATGGCACAAGCTACCAGTGTATTATAAACACAGCACTGCTTCTGAGTTTTTTTTTTTTCTATTACAATGCATTTATGAATACCACATGAGCCTTTTTTCACCTTAACACTGGAAACCACAGGGTTCATGCTTTTCTTTGTGCTAGTGAAAGACAAACTGCACAGTTGCTTGAGTTAACTGGATGTTACCATGCCAACACAAACATTATAGCAAAATAGGAATCCACCTAAATCATGTAGGGAAATCAACCAGATGTTTCAACTTTTATTCATGGTGTGCCCAGCTATTTATTAGGTAAAAAATATTCGAAGTAGCAGCTTAAAAGCTAGTTTTTTCACCTTCACCACAATGTGAAATATCAACGATTAGTGTGCCAAGGTACTGCGATAAAAGCTTGTTACATTATGTCTAAAAATGCTTACCAATGCGTTGAAGTATCTCAACTATAGCCAGTGGAGTGCACGGAGCAAGGGAAGCCATGTTTAAGCACAGCCTTCCCATTTGAAGGGCGTGAAAACCATCCACATCCTTAGATGGCAATACTGCATTACATATGACACTTTCTTTGATGTGAGATGGAAGTGGCAGTTGGACAAGAATGCCATCTACACTGGCAGAATTGTTTAGTCTTTGCACAACTTCAAGTAGTCCTGCTTGTGTGGTTGTAGAAGGGAGGTGTATGCAATCACCTCCTATTCCTGGATAAAAAAAGAAGAGGAGGGAAGAAATACAATGAAGTGTTGCCTGCTTGTGCTTTCATGCTGCTTAATAAAGAAAACTTAATTTTGGTGCCAACATTTCCATCTTGGCGATAGAATGCTTTTCAAGTGGTAGCCAACTTCCCAAGACAATGCCATTTTAAGCTGCCGATACACGGTGAATACATCCATGTACAACTACTGTAATGTGGCATTTTGATTATTTAATATTTTTCTTATTTTACCATGCCAATGAGGGTCCTCCCATGTCAGAGTATTTCAATAGCACAGGTGTGAAATTTATTACCACGATGAATTCAGGCAAGTTTCTTAGCGCAATCCATAAACACTTGTGATATTTTCATCTAAAGTAAAATTTAAATTTTAGTTGGATTTAGATTCTTTTTTCCTTTGCTTTATTAGGTCTCGACCCCATTATTACACTATCAAACCCCAACATCTTGACCCTGCAGGCAATCATTCATTATATTGTATATTATTGCTACCAGTTTAAAATGTGCATGAAGTGCAATGTGGCTTCAGTCATGAAGCATAAAACTGGTTGCAGAGTGGAAATTGAAACCCCAGAATGCACAGTCCCATTTAATATGAGCTGCAAACTGGTGCCCATGGTAAAAGGGGCTCCAAGACCACATGGCAATGCCAATTATATGAAAAATTGGAGAACTAGACACTGCTTCAATTACTGGTAATTTATTAAACCAACTTTCTTTTTCTTCATATGTTTATGCTGCCATTGGGCAGTCTTCGAGCCCCTTCATCCATGGGCAGTGTGTTGCAGCTCATGTTGAACACAACTGTAAATAGGTGGCGCAGGATGGTGGGATAAAATTTACGTTTTGGTAGTTTGACTGGTATCACAAACCAGACAATGCATGACAATGACCTACCTCAATGTGAAAAGCTGGCAGCGCACTACCTAATGGCCTCTCCATCATTCTCCATTTTCTGCTTCTCCACATTCAAGACCGAGCAAAGTATGATCCTCTGCTGTCAATTCTTTAAAAACATAATCCCTTTAAGCTTCTCTCCCTTTATCCTGTTGAGTGCCCAGTGCACTCAGCTTTTGGCAGTACGGTCATGGTGTAGGAGCAAGTGTCAGCATTGTGTGGTACCACTTGACTGCCACCTTCGTTTTCCATGATTTAACCAACCTCCTGCTTCACATTCAAAGCCATGCTGTACTTCGTGCGCATTTTAAATGGTTGCAGTAAAAGGTGACACAATCAATTATTTGCTTTGCTTTCAAGGAATTGAGGCTTCATATCATAATTATTGGGCCAGACAAAAATTCTGTAAGTACTCTTTTATTCTGTGAATTATGAGATCTGGTAATAGTGCAGTACCATTTTATTTGATCGCTGTATCAGAGGACAGGGATAATATCTGAACGCCAAGAGTGCAATTCGGAAACGGAAAACTATAAATCAGTTAAAAATAATCCTTCAAGTACTTTACGGTCAAAGTAATGTCAATAAACATAACCACTTACAAGCGCTAAAAAAAACCCCCATGGATTAACCATGATTACATTACTCAGCCAGCACTGGAAGTGGTGGTACATCTTGAATTGCTTTTCTTCTAAGTGTAATTGAATTACAAAACCAACTTCTGATTTGATGCTTCAAATGATGTCTATAAACTGAACTGCTCTGTGGATATGTACTTCTGTGAATGTGCTGTTTCACATTGATTTTTGTTTTAAGGTGAAGCTTTCTTTGCATCTTCGGCTTTCTCACTGCTGCTTTGGCTGTCTTGCACGCAATGTTGGGGGTTGGCTCAGAGCGTGTATATACATGGAAGGAGAATGACAGAGAGGAAAGGCGATGCAAAAACTCGTTTGGACCTTTCCATCACCTTGCATGTGCCTTTGGAGCTGCCTGGGTGTCGCCACCTTAGCCTCTTGACAGCTGTAATAATCCGTGACCCCATGCAAAACCATTGCAGAAAAGCAGCGCTTACTTTTCTACTAACTTGCAAGACCAGAGGGGACGTAGATAGAATCGTAGAGAGGAAAGGGGAAAGGGGAGGCAGAGAAAAAGTAGAACCAACGCTGTCGCAAAAAGAGTAAATCGAGTGGCAAGGCTGTTCGTAGCTGCTACTCTTCGCTTACAGTTCCCATACAGGTGGAGAGGGTAGGAGAGGGAAACTATTATGTGAGAAGGCAAGGAAACACCACTACCATAGACAACAGTGGTTGTGGGCAAACTGAAGGTGTGGTTAATGAGAGCAGCATTCCGGGCAAGTTGGTAATCTATTACTCAAGTGATATTGAGCAACAAAAAATGGCACGGACGTAAGAGAAGACACACCAAGCGCAAACTTTCAACTAAGTTTATTGTACCACTGAATCGGTTTTATACATGTGAAGCAGTGTAGACTGCGCATGTGCTTGCATGAAAATGTAACTGCGCAATCGTGTAACATAGTTACAAGTCTACACTGCTTTTCATGTATGAAACCAATTCAGTGGTACAATAAACTTAGTTGAAAGTTTACGCTTGGTGTTCTTCTTCTCTTATGTCCGTGTCGTTTTTTGTTGCGCAATATCACTTGAGTGAAGGTGTGGTATGGTACAGTACGTTTCTGCAATTTCTGAAAAATAAACACCATGCAAATTTGACAAGCAGACAACTAACACAGGATGTTTAGATGCAAAGCTGCATTAAAGCACCATAGGGCCCAGGCAACATTAAGGAAGCGATCGCACATCATATCAACACTTATGTGCCTGCTGCGGTAGCTTTGCCGCTATTGCATTGCTCGAGGCTGCGGGTTCAATCCTGACTGCAGCAGCCGCATTTCGCAGGAAGCAAAATAATAAAAAAAAGACGTTAATACACTTAGATTTAGGTGCACATTAAAGAACACCAGGGTGTCAATATTAATTTGGAGTCTGCCACTATGGCGTGCCTCATAATGTGATCATTGTTTTGGCACGTACAGTCTCAAAATTCAATTAAAGTTTAACACTTCTGCCATGATGTGATATGCCATGTAAGGCAATGATAATGCTCAACCCTCTTAGAAATTATCATCGATGACACATAACAACGCCTCAAGCGAACACGCCTCCCTGTGTGATCTGTGTATTATGCAAACAAACAGAAGTGGTGCTCACAAGGTAACGTTTAGCATCAACTCACCACTCTTGTATTGGACTAAACGTTGAACAAATGAAACATTCCCCGTCAACATCACCACTGATTATCGTCACTCATAGCAAACAGCACAGAAAGCTTCACTTACACTGATTCCCACAGTGCATGGGATCTGCGTAATTTTTCTATATTTACTCTTATGTATAGTTTATTTCATGCTCATCATAAAAAGAACTGTATGCATAAATAAAAAAACTGCTGGCTCTCCTGTAATCAAGAGTAGATGTAAGCATGAAATGGCTACTGACAAAGCAGATCGGTTGGAGTAATAACGAGAATCACAACCATCTCACAATATCGCTGCAAGTTTTGTCTCGGTCAAACAGCCATCCACGGCAGCGCCCGGTACGCGCGATGGTGCCAGACGCTGCCGTTGCTGCCGTCGCTACCGCTGTGCCAGATGCACCGCAGAACTCACAGACTACTGGTGTTGAAAAGAGCCCAAGCAACCCTGTCTCAGTGCCAAAAGATGGCAATCAAGCATATAGTGCCCTGGATCTGCCTTTGAACATTGCTATTCGAAATGACAAATAAAACTTCAGCATACTAAAAGTTACAGCTTGAATGATTTTGTGAACATACATTAGGAAGAACTCGAAAGCAATATTTTTTGTAACTTGTTTGGGCAGTAACTAGCGTATTTAATGCAGTCCTGTACAAAGGTTTGGGGGCCAAAGGCCGCATTTTCTCAAGTTTTGAATGGTTGTCCGGATGATCTCATTTTGTTCTCACAACAATGCCCGGATGTTCTCGTTCCATTCTCACCTTGAGTGCCCGGATAACTGCTCAGGATTTTGGCTCAAGGTCTCTGAAGGTTGCCAACAATGGGAGCTAAAAGCATTTCATGATTAAAAAAGGTATACCTCCATCTGTTTGTTGTAGAGGTGGAATGAACATAATATAGTGAGTGCTAAACAGTGCTACGTAAACTCACAGATAAACATTACCTGTCTACATCTTTTATATTTCAAGATTCTGTGTTTTCTTCAACGCTCCCATTGTGAGTCAACAGGATAATAGAGGTGCAATGAAAATTTTTTCCTACCCTCAAGTTTGCTTTAGCTGCTACTTTGATGCAGCTATGCCTCATTTATGTTTTTAAGTCATGTGAACTCAAACTTTTACAACCCCACTGACAGGTTATTCAGAAAACCCTAAGTACATATTATTATTCTATTATTATTTAAGGATGGATGAATTAAAATTACATTATAGGGTTTTACATGCCAAAACCACTTTCTGATTATGAGGCACACCGCAGTGGAGGACTCCGAATATTTCGACCACCTGGGGTTCTTTAATGTGCACCTAAATCTAAGTATATGGGTGTTTCCGCATTTTGCCCCTATCGAAACGCGACCGCCGTGGCCAGGATTCAATCCCACAAACTCATGCTCAGCAGCCCAAAACCATAACCACTGAGCAACCACGGTGTGTAGGGATAGATGAATAATCAAAGTTTTCAATACAAATATGAATAGTTAGCGTGTAGTATTCGATTCATATTCAAAAAGGAAGTATTTTATAATTTAGAATATTTGAAACTAACTAAATATTTTGCAGCAACTGACTGTTTTAAGTCTAGTTACGTCTAGTTCTCTGTCTGCTAAAGAAAATATAGCTAATTATCAGAAGTGTGATAACAACAAATGTCTTTGAAGCAATGCTCAAATACGATGGGTAATGCAAGATTTGTTTTCATTTTTGCGGTGGAAGTCTACATGGCAACATGTGATTTTTGCATGTAGTCTGTCATTTCGTGTTTTTGGTAGTCTAGCTATGTAGCATTTTTTACATTTTATGCTACAGCCAGTGAGGTTTTGCTTGCAACATGCCCTCTCACATGTGTCCAGTCATGCAAGGCTTTCAGTAGCTTTTGTTCTGCCACAACTTGTGATCTTCATTTGCCAATTATTTATTTAGTGTTCTTGGAAAGCTATTCATACAACAACCATTGTTTCTTCGAGAGCTTGTTTGCATCCAGGCTCCAATACTGATGAGGCACTATGGTAATCTTGTGTTTAAAACTAATTATTTGTCCCCAATAGTTTGCTTTTCTTTTTTTGCACTTGTTAGTACAGCCGTGGTATCTAATTATAATGAAATAGATATTCCTGCTGTAAACACGTCTGCGTTTGACTATTCAATATTCGATTTGATATTCTATACATATTATTTGCATCAAACAAAGTTTATACTTGCCCACGTGTATTATTTTTTAATTTTTTTTAGAAAGGGCAGGCACAGAAGGACAGGTATTATCATGGACCAATAACAACTAAAGATATGCCATCTTTCAATCTGAGAGGACTATATGTAGAAATTGAATTTTTTGGCACGAATTTTTTAAAAATTTGGCAGCATTTATTTTTATCAGAAAATTCAGCACTTATTGGTACCTATTTCTTTGCAGTTCTGCCTTTTTGGAACTTGGGTTTGAAAAACTGCTCTCATGTATTTGTATTCGTAATGAAGCAGTAAAATTAGTAAGCTTTATTGTCATAAAGACAGTGAGACAGATTAATCACAGTTGAATTTAAATATCTGCACGGTATTGAAATAAATAAATAAATAAATAAATAAATAAATAAATAAATAAATAAATAAATAATGAATTCTTTTTTATAGTCTCCATCCCTTCTTTGCTTGGCACCACAGAGAGCACCTTGATACCAGTCGGACTTGGACGCTCTGCGCTGAAAGCCTCCGAGAACTGAACCACCTCGTTCAATAAAGTGTTTCTATCTTTCTTCTCTTGTAATCAATATCTTGCATGAGAAGGTGCATGGATTACGTGCAGTTCTGTACATGCCAGGTGTCAACGTATGTGCTTGGGGTGTGCAAGTTTAGCGCACACTTAAATGTCTCGACGTTGGTAGGTAAATGAAGATGGGGGTCCCCACAATTTGCTGGAGTCTTATTCCATCCATAACGACCAGTCAGCTTATGCCTTTTGAGCTAGGCTCTCTGGTTGTGTGCTTACCCTATTGATCTCCCTAGTTGGCATGAGCTGACGATGTCTATTGCAAGGGAGGCATTCTACTAGCCGTTATTGTAAATATGTAAACATTGCAAGTAGCCCGCTTTTCTTTTTCCCGATATTCTTCCTCTATTTTTATTCTGTTCACTTTCTAACCCGTTACCCCATTCCCCCGCTGACGCATGTTCAGAATTACATGTCAGCCATCCGCTTTCTTTCTTCTAACACCCGCAAATATTAGCCGCTTTTTCCCACACCCAGACATGCAAGCTGATGTGGACACGCAGGAAGAGCGGGGAGGAATGCACTAGTACATTCTCATAGCTCTCTTATCTGATCCCCTTTCGTTGTTACGTGGCAGGCAAAGCTCCTGTATTTCCACATAAAACCAGAGCGAAAGAGAAACAAAGGTCGAGAGGTTAGGATGATGCTGGCAGGTCTGAAAAAAGAAAACCTGTTTGGCCAGAGACACCACCAGCAGCCATTTGGGTTTGGTCGCATGATGCGAACCCAGTTTGACAAGCTATGACGAATCCCTAAATTCTGCAGTGTTTGGTATAAACTGAATTGCTAATATTTGAATTGGCAGTGTTATGAGAGAAGCAACAGCATAGGACCATGCTTTTGTATTGGATGTGGATAACTGTGGAGTGAAAGAGGAAAGAATGGCTGATGCAGCCTACACCCAGCTTTCAGCAGAACAATAATTTTGTAGCTTGTTAACACTGCACCAAGTTCACTGACACATCAGCAATTTAACAATTTGTAGAGAGTGAATGGCCATAAACATTTTTGCATCACTACTCCTTTAGGTGACCACTCACTGGCTCAGCATGTCCCAAAGTTATGATACTGACAGAAAAATGTCATTAACTTGTTTATTCAATAACTTTTCCCGTTGAAAGTCAGCACTTGTGTCTACATCTTCCTCCATATTAGTTTTTAGTGTGCTGTTGCTTATCCGCCAAGAAAAATGACGTCTCAAAATGATAGAAACATGTGCCTCTTGTCCTTTCTCCTTTAGAGCACCTTTTTGAGTGTTGCATACCATTTGCTTTGTTTCGTGTTGTCAGTTTTCTCAGGTCACCTGTCTCAGTAGTGCCATCCTTCTAAAACAGCACAGGTAGCATGGATGCATTTTATTGAGTGACCATACCCCCCCCCCCCACCCTTGTTAAAAAAAAAAAAAGAGCTGCTCAGTGAATCACATATTTTGTAGAAGCCTGTGACAAGTTGCAGACATATTTCAATCTCTTTATATCATAAAGCTAATGAAGCTTAATTTTCTTACTGCCAAAGATGCACTCATTTTGTGTTTCATTTTTGCAATGTACTACTTATTGCTTTTAGTTATCAGTGTTGTTGTTGTCCATAAACATATAATCAAGGTACTGTGCTTAATGAAAAAATTTAGTTAGAACAAAATCAAAGAAACCGTTATTAGAGGACACTGAGTCAAAACATGGCCGCAGCTGCTGCATATACTGATGGGTACAAATGTAAGATGGCGTCGCTGACCACGCCACATGCAAATACTCTCTCTCGCTGCCTCTCTCTCAAAAAACATCCATTGGCTCATATGTCTGCACCTGATTTTATTTAATGTGGTGCAGGAAAAAGCATAAAATTGTTCTGTAGGATTATGCACATGTATAATGATACAAATTCTTAAGGATGTTTCATTGAACAGTTCGAAGCTTCTGATAAAGCAGAAACCTGTGATCTCGAGGGCTGTCAATTAAAGGGGCCACTAACACAAAACACTAAATTAATTTAGATGGATAAAGCATTCTTTGAAAACTCTGTCATTGTTAACTTCAGAATAATAGGTTGATTATTAGAGGAGAAGATGAAGATCAGAATTTTTAAAATTTTGCACCAAATCCCCAACGCCTGTACGTCACTGTCACTTCATGGATTTCAAAGTATTTTTTCAAATTTAGGCTGTGTTGGCTCAGGAAAAATTCATGAAACTCGCCATGTCCAATCGTTGGCTCCTTTAGAACACAGTGTAGTCTATCTGTACTGCTCACTAGAAAAAGGCTGTTTTATTCACAAAATATACATATTCTGTCGTGAGCTTAAATTAAATTCTACGGTTTTATGAGCGAAAATCACAATTTGATTATGAGGCATGCCGTAGTGCAGAAATGCAGATTAATTTTTACCACCTGGGGTTCAATGTGCATGTAAATTGAAGTACACAAGCTTTCTTGCATTTCATCTCCATTGAAATGCAGCCATTGTGACCAGGATCGAACTCGTGACCTCAAGCTTAGCAGTGCCACAGCCACTGAGTTACTGCAGCGGGGGTCATGATCATAAGAGATTGCATGATCAGTCTGCTTGATAAGAAAAACAAATTAGCGAAAACCTGCACTCCCCCATGGAGCAGCCCAGACAGTGATGTATCATCTTGTCTAATTTCACTCAGGCAAGGAAGACAGAACTGCAAGGGCCAAGCAACCACACTAGATAACTTCATTGGCCTCGTCACCCCAAAAAATTTTCATTTCGGCAGCATTTTGGCTGCCAGCAAAATTTAACTTGAGTTGGGGCAAGCCTGAGGAATAAAGCAGGTGGAATGAAGCAAAAACAGGTATGATGGCATCAAATTGAAGATACAATCATTTTCAGATGATAGTGTATTGTATGCAAGGGTATCCGATGAGAAAGAGTGCTTTTTATTGGCAACTGACCTCAAGCGCCTAGCAGAAGGGTGTCATTAACAGCATGTCTCTAAACATAAATAAATGTGTACACATTAGCTTTACAAGGAAGATTAACAAAATCAGATTGTTAAGGAACACAGAGATAAAAAATAATTGCTCAGTCAAATATACTGGCGTTAGACTCTCAGAGGATGACTCTTCGTCAGAACTTGTTAATACCGTATTTACAAGTGCAGGGCATGTGCTTGGTTTCATGCAACAAAGTCAAGACGTGTAGGCAGTGACGTAAACAAAGCAGCATAAAAACATAAATTTCGTCAGTTTTGTAGTATGCCTGCCCTATATGGGATCCGTTTTTGTGGCGTACATATTAGTGCATTGCTTTGCAGCAAGGTTTGCCCTGCGGAGATACGAGTGTTTTCTAAGTGTAATGACAATGATTTTTAAAATGAGCTTGGTTAGATTGCTTTGTCTGAACAATCGAGTAGGTTGCATCTCGAACTGTTGATGAAGTTAATTTGACCTTGGCAGTAATCGTGACCAATTGACTTTTGTGCCACTTGCATATTTAGTGATCAGCATAAAAATGGGTTGATTATAATATGTACGTAAGCGAAGTTGAAGCAAACTTCTATCAATAGAACTTCTGCAAAATACCTACTTTCTTTTTATCGAAATACCGTTTATAGCAAAATTTTTGTTTTCTCCGTTACAACAGTTCAGCAAGCATAGCTGAAGCAATAAAACTACAGATACCGACCAAAGGCAATGCTAAAAATAAATTATTCTTTAAGACGTTTCTTTAAGGTGACTGTGAACAAGGCTTCCGTAGAGAAGCCGAAACGTCTTAAAGAATAATTTATTTTTAGCATTTCTTTTGGTCGGTGTGTGTCATTTTATTGCTTCATGTTTAATCCCGACCACACGGGCTTCCGTCGAACTCTCGACTTCAGCGAGCCTAGCTCAATGATAATCCCCGTTTCCCTGACATGTAGGCTGTAAATATGATAACAATCGTAAATGATAATGACGCACCTGTTCTTTTCGCAGCTTTGATCTTGTTCTTCACATAGACTGAACTCCCTTCGTTGTCTCCAACTAAAACGGCGGTCAACTGAGGCCGCCGACCACCTCTAGTACATATGTCATCAACCGCTGTTCGAATTTCGCCTTCAATTTCACGAGCAATACGTTTTCCGTCGATGACCTCGGCTGTCCTTGATGCCTGTAACCTGAAGGAACACAACGATTGGAACTGTGTCACGACGTAATGTCAACAAACGAAATCGGCACGTACTCAAGTGGTGTGGCCTTGTGTGCCGATCCTGAGCAGTTGCGGGCAAATTGAATAAAACGTGGTGCCTTTAGTGAAAGCATATTTCATACTAAAATCAAACTTTCACACTATAACGGCACAAAGCACGCAACCACGGTGTATATCTAACACCGTGGCACGCTACAATAGCGAAGCTGCCTGTCTTACAGTGCAAGTGGCCATATTGAGAGAACCCATTTTGAAGCTTGCTCGGTTACCGTGGCAACGGCCTGCTAGCGATTGCGATAGCATTTCTAAAAAATGTCATTTTTGTGTCAGTGAAGTAATATAATATAAGGTAGCAGGAACTATAATAACAACGTATCAAAATGTAATGTGTGTTTGTGTCTTTTATAAAGTAAAATACTGCTGCATATCGGACTAACAAAGATAGTGAATAAAAAGAACACAAGTGGAGGTGCGCGGCTGTCGCCAGTGCGGCACTCGAGCTCCGGCTACTGGCAAATTCAGACATCTGCCTTGCGGGGGCAGCATAGGCACATGGCTCTGGATAATGGACGACCGAGAGTTGCGGAGTGTCCAGCTAAAGAGAAGTGAATCATTCGGATTTGGAATCTCTGTTTTCGGTGGTTCTGGACTGGGACTTCCCCCCGTCATCTACGATGTGGCCGACAACTCACCGGCGGCCTTCAGCGGCCAGGTAAGTTCCCGCAGCCGCCGCCGGCGTCCGCTGCTCCAAGTTTTGGTTTCTTCCGACATCAGCGGCTTCCGACTGCGCGCTCCTTGGATGATGCTTCGCATCTCCCAGCGGCAGCGCAGCGCGAATTTCGTGAGTGAGGCCGTTTGTAGCTCTTGTGAGTTTGCGCTTTTTCGCGTGCTAGAACAGCTGTGATCGCCGACTTCCCTCTCAGGAACTCGGTGATCCAGTGCATGGGCGTTGCTTGCTACCTTCGGGCCCTTCTCCGAAAGAGGGTGGTGAGCTAGATGACAGTCGCTCTAGGGGTGCTTGAACGCCGTGTGGGGCCAGCTGCGTGCAGTTGCCCTCGAAGCGAGAATCGCATGTGTGCCTGAGAGCTGCGATTCTGTCAATATTCAGTTACCACTAGAAACAGTGCTTACTTTCATTGTTTCAAGACCGTCATGTTGCTCGTTTTATTGCTTTAAGTGTGTAGATTACGGGGCCGGTCAGCCTCGTACAGGGCATAAAAACGCATACAGCTATTGATTCATTCTGCAACTTCCCTCGAGAATAGCTCCATTTTGTAGTTGTGGATCTCCGATAATCGGAGGGATCCTTCATCTGCAACGATCGCGGAGCGTTTGGAAAAGCCCCATTCGCTTTCAGACAGCTGGACTATGAACAGACCCGACAAGAATGTTCTGAAAGTGCGCTCAGTACAGATAGCACTGATATAGAGTCGTTTCATAGGGTCGCCTCCTAATTTACTATTTTCTGCACGGCGGCGGTTGGAAATATTGCCGGCCGGCGATGAGTAACTGCGGCGTAACATTCCACGCTCGATAGCGTCTGGGGCTGCGCAACACCGGTCATAACGGCGATCAAGTGCGAAAGGAAGCGCCTCCCTGCCGTTCGGCAGGCTTGTTCGGCTTCGTCTTTCAGCGTTTATATTGTTTGCGTACTTTGGAGGAGGGGGGGGGGGGGGCTTTAAACCAGCCAGAACTCGCAAACTGGCCTGCCTTCGGACACGATCGTTTACACGCTTTCAGCTTTTTCTCTTTGTATGTTCGAAGTTTTGGGCCGCGAGCTGGTCCACTTGCGGAGCTTCACCTCGCGTAGGTGTGCACAGAAGCGTGGGCGTTGTAAAGACGAGATCAGCCGGGCAAGGAGAGCGGGAGAAGCTTTATAGACGTCAGCGTAATAGCACGAGAAACTGCCCTCCACCTTTAGTTTCCTTGGCTCACAGCGAACGAGAGCACCCGCCTCCGTTTCTCTCTCCTCAGCTTTTCCCAGTTGGCTGTCCAAATCGTTCGCAGGCGGTTTGCGAGCATACATGCGTCGTGAGGGTGGACGGCGTGTTTATTGTGCCTGCTTGTCTGTGTATGCGAGCATTTCAAGGGCATCGTGGCGGCTAGGACGGCGGTGGCTTAGCTTGGGCGCCTGCAGGGGCTCTATTTCGCGTGACTTTGCTGTTGTTCTGAACACGAAGAAACGTTCAAAAGAAGAATGACAGCGCTTCATACGTGCAGCAGGCAAGGTGCCTACTCGCCATTCGTATCATGATACTGTAAAGCACTTCAGCGCCTCTTCGTGCAATAATAATAATAAGAACAAGAAGAATAGAAAGGTTATGATGCTTGCATCTCATAAAACTAACTCCGCGTACGTCAGCAGTGGCAGCCTGACTAACTGATAAGGATATATCGCCTGTAACGACGAGCCACTTACGCATTATCAGCGTTCACATTGACTCAGCTCAAGGAAACCACACACAAAAATACAATCATAACGGTATTTCGGCCGCAAAGTTCTTCAATATATCGTTTTTTGTGAGAAATGGGCACGAAGAAACGATGCTCATGTTGGCTTGCGTCGTTGCAGACGGTCACATATGAGCGCGCCCCACTGTTTGGCGCACAGTTTTATGCCGCGGAAAACACTTATTTCAACCCTCCTTCATGCTGTTAACGCCCAACACACAGCCTGATGTAATTCCTTGCTCGCGGAAATTATAATTTCTTTTCGCAACCATCTTCCTTTTTAAAAAGTAAGTAGCTTTTTTTAATTCGTGTATAGAGATCTGAGATGTGTTTTTAAAGTACATTATTATTCTATTAATGTATGTTGTGGCTTAACGATCGGATTGTTGTTTTTCTATATCGTTATAAGCGGACTACGCTGTATACGCGATAGGTGGCTCTGGGATTAACGCAAATGCGCAGTGCGAAAGCGAGTGACAGTAGTGTCATTCGCTATTTTTTGTCTCGTGCCTTTGCGCTCTTTTCATGTGCAACGTACAGATGCTATAACTGTCAATTAGAAAATAGGTCGCACGGTAAAGCAGAACGTAATCCTTGTTTTCTAAAGGCTGCGTGGGCCTCGAATTGCTTACAAACGCTGATATACCGTTGAACGGCTCCACACGCGGACGTCACGTAGAGTTCTGCTTGCTGTTACTGCGAAGCGTTCTTTGCCTCATTCTTGGCACTTTGCATTAGGTAGGTCGGGTCCCGTCTCGCCTCGCTTTAATAAAAAGAAAAAAAAAAATGTATGCCCGACAGTAGAATCGAACCTTTGCCGTGTGGCCGAAATTTCCGGAGTCCTCCACTACGACGTGCCTCATAATCAGAAAGTGGTTTTGGCACGTAAAACCCCATAATTTTATATCATGCCCGTGTTGCCATACGATCGTCTTCGACGTGGTAGTCGGCGTGCTGATGTCGTCGTGCTGCTGTCGTCACACACACACGTTGGCGGTCCACACGCACAACTACTTAATTTACACAAACACGTTGGTTCATCTGGTAACGGTTTGCGGAACCCCAAACATACTGGATAGCCAGATGCCTGCAAAAATTCATACGCATAACATCGACTCCCACGGTGCGTTGGATCTGCAATTTTTTTTTTTTTAGCTCCTCTTTCTGATTCCAGCAGTAAATACTTTTGACTCACGTTTGATATACACTTTAGATCGTTTTGTGAACGGGAATAAAACAAATAAGTGGGAACTTGAAACTGTGGAGTGGAACGCTCTGGTTGTGCGCTTCATTTATGTTTATATCCGTAGTGCTTTGTCTTTCAGAGCCGGAGAGTGGGAAACAGGTAGGTGAGAAACGTTGTCGGGATGCATTTACAAGCTATGTGCATACGCATAAGCAATAAGCCGGCTCAAGCAGCCTATTATGTTATATCGCTCCGCGACAGTATTTAAAAATTTTCACTGCGCAAAATTTAGGATCGCCTTGCTTTTGATGTAGTTACAGGCTACCCAACAGGAGCAGTGTCAGCTAGTAGCAGAAATGAGCGACACCGCTCGGGAGCTGTGGATTCGCACGACAGGAATCCCTCAACGTACTTAAATTGGTGGCGGCTTTGGGGTCGTTACCTAAGCGCCTAGTGCACACCGACATATACGTATAGCAGGAAGAAGGGATAACTACGAAGCAGTAGGCTGCAGAGAAAGATGCTGTGTTTTCGTTGGTGCCGATATTATTTACGATGGTCCCACATGTCCTTCTCAAATGGTGTTGTCCTTGCTGGTACTGAAATTTGAAGCGTGCTGTATTTCACGATGATACGCTACTCGATGGAAAGAAATTTATGAACGACGTGTCTATTTGAGTCGCGCCGCTGCCGAGATCTTGAAAATAGCTAAGTGTTAATGACATCTGACCCAACTGATCGTGTGATCGACAGAGGTGTGAAATTTCAGACATACCGGAACTAACGCCGGTGGCGAAAGCACAGGAAATTGACCGATACATGGCGCACTCATATAGACCTAAGGAGCTCAGAGCTTTTTCTTGAAGTTAAGCCATACGTCGCGGGGGTAACGCTGAGTAGTAGATGATATTTACCTAAGTGTGTTTTAATTGATATCTAGCGTGCTGAATTATAAAGAGGGCATATTTTTGCCGCGGTGAGCTCCTAGAAAATATCAATATTTTTATCCGCAGACGAGAACTGTGCATCTTCGCTATGGTTGCTTTGCGGCGTTCTGCGCGTGTACTGGAAGGCCTTCAGCGACAAAAATAGCATGTCAGGGTTAATAGTAAAGAAGTAGCCTGCATTGATCGTACTGCTCAGTCACTTAGCATGATTCATTGCTTGATCGTTCATTTCGTTGTTTGATCGCTCGATTGTTCTGAATTTTTGTTCTCTTCGCATACGCAATGGTTCGCGTTTCCCGGTGTATATATAATTTAAATTTTCTGAGTAGTCTTTACTCGCTTGTCTTTCCTTTTGCTCCCTGCCGTTTACTTTTTTTTTTCGCGTTGTTTGTTTCTTTCACACCAACGTACCAGCTCCTCTCATGAAAGTTCACATCCACCTGAAGTCAGCACGGGGCTAAATGGAGCTTTTATGGGTTCCCTTTAAAACTTCGTGCTACTTTCAATAGATGCAAACTTTATTCCGTTTCATGAAACTTTCTCACTCTATGGATTTGCACGGGTTCCATCTGTTTAATGAATAGCGAGTTTTTAAAATAGCGGACGCCAAGCAGATTAGCCTAGCCAAGAAGTAGTGTCAACGACACTGCACATGCGCAGAACCCTAACTCAGTTTTTGTTTAACCAGGGTGGATAGCTCACAAGCTTTGCGTTCGCTACTTCTATGGCTGTCTGTACTTGAAGCGCTTCGAGTTCACGTTAGATGATCATACCTGGCATGGACGGCTCTAAATGGAGCGGACGATCCGAATATTTCCTCTAGAAATCCCCATTCGACAGCGTCAACTACAACATTCGTATAGGCAGGTTTCTACATTTTCTGATCGGACGGAATGAATGTAATGTGTTCTTGCTCCAAATTTAATGACGTACCATTTAAGTGTTCCACTTTTCGATTTAAAAACTGACATAATATAACATCACTGTTTGTATTGTATTCAGCGCGTTTTATTCCAGCGAAAGCAGACCGTCAGCACGAAGAACCAACCAAAGAAAAGCCAAGCGTAGCAAACCAGATGTAGTGAGAATTAATTGAAATTTCTCAAAGGATAGATGGCGAACTCGAGTCCGATCTCCCGGGCCGGGAACAGTATATTTCAACCGCGAAGCTTGCTTCCCGCATTATTGGTCCTCGATGTGAGCGCCCAGTAAAAGCGTGGTATCGAGGCACCCTATCCCATATATAGTTTTCCACGGTGGCCTCGTTGCTCATATGGACTGTGGCCTAGATTCCAACTTTTATGAAAAGTCCTCCACCTCATGGATTCACGAGAAGCCACCTGTCTTACTCAGCGCACTTCTGTGACGATAAATAACTTCGCTCGGAGATCTGGATGAACTTTTTGCCCTGAGAAAGGTACATATCCATAATTGAAGGGCGACTACAAGGATTATACCGTGTTTCAGTAGTACCTTGCAGCACTGTGGCAGTTACAGGCTTCTTCGACCAAACAGGAGGGCGAACACACCTTCAAGGTGTCCTTCCGTGCCCTGTCGTTCAACGAGCGACAAGCGCAGGCGGCGGCATCTACGAACACAGTGCAACTGTGTAACGAGATTAGCTGTCGTGAAAGCAGTGGTAGAAAATCCGCTCCATATTCGCTGACACCAAAAAGGTCTTCAACAGACAGAGAGGAGAAGGAGGGTTGCAGCGACAGCGGAAAATTCAGGGCGAGCACTCGGCAAGTGTCGCACATTCCGTGATGGCGACGCCACCTCCTGATCCCTCTTGTAACATCCACTTGTACACGGTGCACTCGCTGACGTTCGTGTAAGTGCGGTTGTTTTCTTAATTATAATTCGTGCGCGTTTACCGCACTCCTTCCGCGCTGTTCCAAGCATGCTCAACGCCGACTGTTTCGTTCCTTTTGCGTAAAAGAGCAGCTTGGAACGATACCACACAAGCGAGATTCCGGACGCAATTTCCGCGAAGCAAGAAGCACTACCCAGGAGGCTGTCCTCCGCGGTGTTGTGGCTGTGCAGACGTAAGAATTTGACCGCTGTCAAAGCTATTGTTTGTACCTTTTCAATTCAAATTAGTGTCCATGCCGCAGCCCTGCATTAATTGTTTCGTTCTTTGCGCGATTTCATTCGAACAAGTGGCGAACTCTGTTTTCAGTATATCATAGAGCCCGAGTAAATATTTATTCACAATGGAAGCAAAATCGCGCAATAAACCACAGCTGCGACTTGCGGAGACGCTTTCATGTAAACACCTGCCGACAATTCCACTTGTCAGGGCCATGTAGTCAAGCAACAGCTCACAACTGTGGCACTACATCTCGCTGCTCAAGAGTCTGCGTTCGTAGGTACCGTAGCCTTGGCGCTGATGCGAGGAACTGCTGAAACGCTGAAACTGCTGAAACGGTATCTCGGTTTTACAGACGTCGTGCTCTCGGCGGCGAGAAGCCAGCGACGTACTCGTCGGGGGCTATTTTGACTTCTGCGCTGTTTATGATTTCCTTAGTCCACTGCATATGGTCTTGATTTTAACGAGGGGAGAAAGCAAAGTGCAACATTTTTATTTTCTCTCCCTATGGTCGCCGCCGTGTGATTTTTTTGTTATCGCTTTCGATTTGATTGTCCACTGAATTGAATTATTTTAACCTCTGAATGTTTCCTTATTGATTTCAGAGATAATTTTTTCTTGTAATCTCACTTCCAGTGGTGCAGTTGAGTAGTTCTGATTTAGCCGATCTCACGCAATAAGATCCCTCCCCTCAGTATCGCCGTTGCTGCATGCCTTTGAAGCAGAGCCCGACGCAGTTGCAAGCGTAGCATACTCTTAATACCCTTAGTATAGGATCTCAAACTCAAGTTAGGCGTCGGGACGTATATTCATACAAGATGGGTGGGAATGGGGAAGATTGCAGTAGGGCTGCAAAACGATGCTTGTCACTGACTGCGCATTGGATTACCTGTGCGCTTCTCGCCTTTCACCCGTGAAATTCCATTCTCCTCTTCGGTTTCATGTCATGACGTGCTTTCTTCATTCAATAAAACTTTCTGTGATTTGCTACATGAGCGCTTGAATGGTTTACGTATGTACATGCTTATTTTAGCTGAATATAAAAAACAACAACATTAAGTTGAGGGAGAGAACTTTGAAGAGTACGCCCTGGGTGTGGCTACCGAAGGCAAAAACGTGAGCACAGCAGTTAGTGTTCATTCTTTGGTCTAATCAAGTCATTTACGATCAATCAATAAATCATCATCCCGAGTATGCTCCTGTAGAAACGCTGAACAACTTTATCTTCTGATGTTTTTCCGAGCATGCTTGGACATCCAGAAGCGTGCCTGTTTACTAAACGGGCGATGCTGACTGTGCCTTGTGGACCTCCTCTGTACAGCCATTTCGCCTGCACCGTGGCGCGTCGAGGCGCAATGCGAGAAAAGAATAAGAAACAGAAAAAGTACAGTGCAAATGCATAGAAAAGTCGAAACCTGTACATAGGTTTATCCTTCCGTTTTCTTCCACCATCACCTTTTTCGGCGCCGAGCAAGCGTCAAAATAGTCGCGTTAGTCTCTTTGGTATTGAGCGAGTTATAGTATAGGGCAGCCACGCACGACAATGAGAAAACGACTGACTTGACAGTACAAGATGGGCGTCAACTAAGCAAAGGTTAAAAAAAAAAGAAAAAAAAAGTATTACTCTTGTGCACGTCGGGCTGCGCGGCCTTCATCGCGGACGGAGCCTGCCAATGTCACTGTGCGCGCACCGCAGTGGGACCTCTTGCTCGCTCGGCAAGCATCTCTGCCATGGGATGAGTCTCGTCCGTGTTGCCGTCAGCCTCTGTGCAGTGCGCTGCGTCAGTCTCTTAATTGAGCCGTCCCTTTTGGCCGGACGGACGTGGCGGGCGACGTGCGCTGTGGTTCTGACGGGCAGCAGTGGTGAAGGGGATAGCGGTGGCTCGGCGGGTACAGCGTGACGGGACCCAAGGCCCGCTGTAGACTCGTTTTGCTCCATTTGCACGCGAATGCGCTGCTTCTTCGAGAATCGAGCTGGACGAGGGTTGTAGGCGGTGCGCAGCCGTGCCTCCCCCGCCCTCACCTCCCACCCCTCGCCCTCATTCATAGTTTGACACGTCAAAATACACGAGCGGATCACTTTACTACCGAGTCATGCTTGTGGCGCGTATCGAACACGCGTCTCTCTACCGTATTTTTTTTCTTATTTATTCGTCTTTCTGAAGGAAGAATCCGCCACGCTGTCGCCACGCTGGCGATATGGTGAAATAGAAGGACGTGGGGTTGGAAGAAATATGTTGGATAGGTGCTATATGTGTAAAAAACTAGAGGAAGCGCCTTTCTGGTGCCCTTATGTCAATCAATCAATCAAGCAATCAATCAATCTCAGCATCATCAATGGAGATAACAGAACCTTACCGTTTTGTTTTCTTGTTTCCATAGAATGCAGCAGAGTTACTATAATAACGTCATCGTGCTGTCAGTTCACAGCTGCTATGCTGATTTCAGTCAGATCATGGTGTCGGTCATGCGTAGAACGTAAGGGTTAAACCTTCCGTTGCCGACGCCATATAGGCATGCGTGTGTTTCATCGGAATGTTCTCACGAACAATATTAATCACCGGGAAGCACGACCCGATTAGCGACAGAGCAACGTAGTGGATGTTACGACCGTCGCGCGACTACACGGCGGTGCGATAACCGCGGCGAGCTCCTCGGCCATTGCGGCCGCATGATGAATAAAAAAGCGCGTATTCCTGTCTGTGACCATTCATTGTTCTATTGTTTCCAGCAACTTGGTCTATGTACTTAGTGTTTGCCGTGTAGGCGGTGCAGTTGATTAATAGGTGCTATTCTGGTTGGCAGCTAACATTAAGTATGTTAATGTGTGCTTCTCATGTCGCACAGTCAGTAATGATGTTACTGCTCGTGAGGGTTCCTCTCTTGCGCAAGTACCGCCAAAGGAATGAGAGAAGATCCCCGTTCTCGGGAATTTGTTCGCAGCTTGCGTAATTATAAGGGTGCGCTTCCGACGATTTAGCTTTGTCCTCGCTACGGCCCGTAAAATTTTGCTCATTTGTGCTTACGGTTTGCATAGGTGCTTATTGTTTAAATAGTCAAAGGTGGTCGGTTATGTAACGGTTATCGACAGTTTTGCTAATTCGTTATTGTGGCGCAACTTATCGGCTGTACCTTTCGTTGACGCTTTCTTGATCGATTTTCTCCTTCAGTACACGTACATGCAACTTGATGGGTGGCTCTTAACTATGGGTAGCGTGTGCTGGTCAGCTCGTTAACATAAATGCTACAAACACACTCAAGCGCGTTTGGACGATGTGCTTATTAAATAAGTGTGCTGTTGTATGGACATTTGTGAACAAACGACGCTTGAACAGCTCATTATGTCGCCGTTTGACCGGAAATTGGATTAGTGCAAGTTTAAGAGAACATTTAAGAGCACTGTTGGGTGACCTTGTTGCTCTTTCGTAACTTTTTGGAGCAGACTTAATTATTTCGGGCAGTCTCTGAATTGGGCAGGCGGATCACGTACAGAGAAAATACAGCTGCCATATTCGTGATGGGTCTGTTTTGAGGGCACTCGCTCTGCAGCGACGTTTTCTTCGAGTGCTGCTACTGCACAGCTGTATAGCGATGTCCTCTCTTATGCCACGGCAGGAAAAAGAAACAGTAATAAATAAAGTAAGGAGAAAAGAAATTAAGGACGCAGACGTAAGAAAGTGACCAGTGCTGTTGTTGGTAAAGTAGGGTCTCGCAGGCTTATACGCGCAGCGACTTAGATGTGATCTTCAAGACATGCTGCTTGTGCATAAAATTAATAGTGAACTTGTTATGTTAGTGCTTTGGAATACTTTCGTATTGTCCGGATAGGTGCCCTTACTGTTTCATGGAAGCAAGCAAAGTTCAGTTGTTTCGAGTTTTCTATATGGAGTATCGAATAATTGAACCAGATTGGACCTGCTGTTGATAATAAGTTATGAGCACTGGCTGTTACTTGTTCGAGGTATACCAGCACAGGTGTTCAAGCTGCAGGACACGTGCCGCCGATGCTCCAAACGCTCCAGCACGCCTCCTGCTGCAGGCGCGGTTCGGAACAAAACATGAAATCGGCACGACCAAAGTGCATTGGGAGGATAGTGCCGTTGTTGCAATGATGGGCGGTGGTGTAGGCGGGTGAGAACAGCAGGTATGTGGGGACACGCGCTGGAGGGTTTGGGTACTGTAACCCTGACCTGACCCGAACCGGCGCACACGCGAGGGAGCACACTGCATGCACTGTAGGCGGGTTTCACTTGCAGCCGATATCCTGTGTGTTGTATGACCTCGTTGGAGCCGTCTCAACGTCTCAGGCTGAACTTGACATACCTTGAAGTGCTCTTTACCGCGGACCATTCCCTCACTTTATTGAAAGGTTCATCCAAGCTCTCCTCGCTTGGAGCGCCCGTACGGGACGGCAGGTTGTTTTAATACCATCCTTCACGATCCCTTATTCGGAGATGCCGTAGTTGAACGCAGTAGGCACGCCTGACCTAAAGGCGGTCAATTTAGCATGCGATATGAATGCGTTCCAGAAGGATAAGGATTATACGCCGGCACAGAAAATTATTTGCACGCGGGAAGACCCTTTACGATTGCTATACAAAACTTTCGTGTACTCGCCCATGAAAGTTGTCACTATGGCTGCGTCAGTCACACTCCCGTGGCCTCGCCGTATAGATTCATGCTAAATTTGGCGCTGCAGTAATTTGCCCATTATTTCTTGTTGGCGCGTGCATTGAGGCACCCTGTTGTCCGCCACGAAATTCCTGGGCTGTACTGCGTCCATGTGACGTGACTGAATTCGTTGAGAAATCACACTGCACCTTCTTTTTCATTGTAATTTTTGGTCATTCCTGTTTACTGGTATCCTCGCAACCTCTCTTTAGAGCAGTTCTGCGTGTTACACTTAGAACTAATTAATTTTTAAATTTGCTGCGCCTAGAGAAATCTCGCCACTTTCGAGTACGTGTTTTCCATGTATCTAGCTAGTATAGGAGATGAAATTCGGGCTGTAGCGCTCATAATGTGTGATCGTTTTTGATATTTTGAACAAATTTTTGTTTGTCGTGTTTCTGAAAACAGTCTAATTGTATTAACTAATGGGTAAATTAGTCTAATTGTCATACAGCGAATTTGCAGTGGGCAAATAGCTTCGAGAGGATTGAAGAAAAATATAACATCAAGATGTGCTGGCCATCATGCTCATGGCTTAGCTGCCGTACTGACAGCGTATGCCTGCGAGTATAGATATTAAACTACGGACAGCACCATTTTAATGAGCCTTTTTGTTTGTCCTCCAGTACATATGGTTTTATTAATGTACAGTCGGCGTCAAAAGTTTACGGACCATGAAATCCAAGGGAAAAAAACATTGTTCCGCCGCCTATAGGCACGCAGCATATTATAGTGATTTCTAGCGTACTAGTACGGTGCCAACGACATATACCTATGGCTTTGTCTGGTTTTACTGGCCATATATATATGCTCGTTAACGGCTTGCAAATTGAACGTTTTCTCATACTGCGGTCCGTAATTTTTAAGCCGACTGTACGTACGTTTTCACAATATTTCCATGCGCGCGTTTTACATTTGGCCGTCGATTGCTTTGACAAAATTATCATTATTGTCAAGTCGGCGTTTTGACAGACATGCAAACTGTATTATACGCAAATAATGTAGTGCATTTTCGAATCTGCACGAGCATCACCGACTGCTGTGGTATTACGATAGCGTATGTTTGAATAGCGTACATGAGCAGTGGGATTCAATTCGAGAATCGCCGGCCATGCTCAACTGTGTATCGTTGTCACTATGGGTGTTGCTTTGGCTCCCGCAGGGGCACGATAACTTCGTGACTATGCGCTCCCGATGCGCTTGGAAATCGTGAAAGTACGTATAATTGAAAACTAAGGGAGCAGAGGCGGCCTTACGGACTGCAAAAGCAAAAACGTGAGAGCTAATCGGACCAGCCGACGACCGTACTCGCAAAATGGAATATTTTGGGCCCATTCTATGCCAAACGCGCCGAGTGCGAAACCAGGCCTCTGCGGTAACTTCGATAAAGAGGCAGTATACGTCAGAGATATTTTCAGGTAAATGCACTTTCAAAATGTTTAGGTCGATCTCTCTCTCTCTCTCTCTCTCTCTCTCTGATTTCTTTTTTTTTTTCGTGGCTTGAATGCCATCTGATTCCACTAGGATAGCGCCTACAGGACAGCAGTAGAAACTGTAAGAGGCGGCGCACCTTAGTAGCCGTTCGAACATCCACCTCTTCGTCAACATGTATGCGCCACACGTTCGCTCCGATAAAGCGAGGCATTTTCGTATACACGCTCGCGATGTAGTTTCGGTGAGGGGAGATGCCGAAGAGGATCGGTAATTATTATCGCGTGACGGATCGACCGGAGAGAAAGCGCTTGCGGCCAGTCTAAGCCAGACCACGGCGTCCTCATTCCGCCAGGTGACAACTGCTCGGGGCACGCGGAGGCAAAGGACAAACAAACAAACGGCCAGGCGGAAGAGGTAGCCGCTCCTCGTTGGGCCCCGTCGCCCATTCGCTACTCCTTCCCCGTGCGTCTTTGTTTATGCCTCGCGCTGCCCGAAAGTCGCCCATTGTGCGCCGCGGCCTTGCAGACGCCCGAAGGATATGGGGCGACGAACCGGTGGGTCCGGCAGCGCGGATGCGACGACGACTGTGGAGAAAGTGATAGCCGGGCCTTCGGGGCGCGCGAGCGATATGCGGAATCGATAGGCGCCGCTCGCGCGCCACTTGTGCGGCGGCGTGAACGTGTGCTCTCGCTTTTCGTCGCCGCTGTGGCACTACTGCGCGGAACCCGGGCACCGCTCTAGTTTGTTTTTGCCTGGTTTCTTTATTCCTAGCGTTGCGTGGCCGTCGTCATTCCCTTTCAGGTTACGCCTCAGTTTGCCTTGAAATGTGTGTCACACATCGCGTTCGTCTGCTGCGGTGCCTCCGTGTATTATATATACTACGCCCCGGTGCAGGCGCGGTGTTGCTTTTGAAAGGCGAAACCGTCTTCTTCGGTTCGTTCCACTCGCGCGCTTATTTATCTTTTTCGTGCGAGCGTTAATGGCGTTTCGTTGTTTTTGCGTTGTCAGGGCGCTAATGGTGTCGTCGCCTTGTCTGTTCGCCCGGGAGCGCTGCCGGCTGCCTGCCTTGGCCGGCATTTACTGTCGTCGTTCGCGGCTCGCTTCGTATAAGGCGCGTTCGCAGAAGGCGCGGAAACGAGCTTTCTCGTTTCCTAAGATATTTTTTCTCTCTCTCTTTTACGACCACCGCGAGTGTGCAGTTTAGTCTTGACCGAAATATCGCGCCCAGTGCTCTATCGCGTGTTTATCAGTAAATTGAGGCTTGCGCGATGAAGGATGTTCCGGCATTGTTGGTTCATTTGCGCGGGCTTTTGCACCTGGTTCGCCCTTGTTTTTGTTCATTTTTCTGCTCCTATATCTTTGCGCTTGCGCAATGGGGGCCCCTGATTTTCATATCTTGTGGTCATCATATCTACCACTTGCTGCTATACTTTTATACACAGCCAGGTGCCGCGGCTTACAATAGACCACGATGTATGAGGTTTGTGACCGTTGGTTCAACGGAATGGCTGAATGGAAAGCTTCCAGGTACACATTTCTTAAGCTGTAATATTGTATATTGCCCTTCTGCAATTTCAAAACGACCCCTTTTACCGTGAGCGGAAGCTTGGTGTAAGCCCAGACGTAAGAACGAAGAAGGATGGAAGCACCGCGCTATAACTTCCCTCAGCGGACTGCCGTGGCGTGATAGATTTTGACAGCGCCTACTTGAGTATAGTAAATTGTTTATCGGCAAAGGAGGACTACATTACCATTGTTAGAGAACCAAACACTCTGCCGATAAAAAACTTCAGAGAACTACTTCTGCGCGAAAACGGCCCAACTAGGAGAAAACTGGTACTTTGAAATTCGCACTGTAAGCATGCTTGTGTGTTACATTCGAAAGTACACAACGGAGCCAGATGCCTTGGGATGCCGGCGGGGCCTACACCGGCAACTCCGGCCAACTGGACGCACGATCACCTTGCTGGGTAATTTGATATGGCGCATCTCTAATTGCACCTCTGCATATGTTTTTACTTCCTTAACCGCCGTAATATACAGGCTTATGCTGTTGGAGTTGATCGATACGCTCGCTGCGCTCTCAGAAAAGAGAGAGAGAGAGAGAGAGAGAGAGAGGAAGCATCCACATGGAACAACTGTTGCACTTTTGTTACTTTTAGGAGCCAGCGGCCATTGGATGGTATATACACGTGAGTCCTGTCTCCGTGCTGTTTTCTGGGCAGTTACTCCTCGCGCAATGGTGGCAGTCTCTTATTGCAGACTGTTTTCTTTCATGGTTGGGAAAAGTGTGCAGGAATAATCTCTCTGGATGAAAGCCCACTGTCGAACTCTTCAGTGGTGCCGCTTCCGTTTGTGTCGCGCGGTTACGTTTTAGCGGTGCGAGGCAACGGCTGTATTATTGCGGCGACGTGCACAGAGAAGTTCCGTCTCCGCGCTTTCGCAGTCATGAGGCTTCATTCTGCAGCAAACTTTTTATTGCTGCACGGAACAGAGCCCTGTTGTCGCATGCTTAACCAGAGCAGATCTTGTGTGCGTGTTTCTTCTGGTCGTTGCGGGGCAGCTTTACTCCGATTGCGGTGCTCGGCTGACGATGTGCCTAATTCAAGGGGCTGTGAGAACTTGCGTGGCAGATTGTTAGGTTGCTTTGTGAGATATAGTCAGCCTCAATTGGAGCTGTGTGCGATATTGAAAGCTGTGGACACAAAGCTGGTTGTTGTTTCGCGGGCGCAGCTTGCATGGGCACCGACATCTTGGTTGCTGTTTGTATTCAAAACAAACCGTCGAGGTGAGAATCGCTGCGACGATTTTTTTTTTTTAATGAAAAGCTTGTGACGCACTTTGAAAAAGGTTGTCGCGGGCTCTTTCCACCAACTTGCTATGCTGTCATTTTTTGTTCTGTCTCGTGTTATGTGTATCTCGTTCACTATGACACATGAACGAGTTATCGACGTTTCTTTGAAATCTATGGCGCATAAAGGAATCGCAGTATTAGTTTACAACTTTGCATTGTGAAAACGGCAAGTGCTGAGCCGGTGCTGTGTTGTCTCTGGAAGTTAAGAGCGCAGCCGCCTTCAATTTCCAAACTGTTAGTAACGCCAGATCGAAACAATTCCCTCGTTTATTTTGGCGCGACGATTGTGTGGCTGGCGGTATATCTGATTGCAGCATCCATGCATCGAATCAGATGGGGATATTACATCGAGGCAACTAAGATGTTCCCATGTCTCTGTAAGGCAAACGCGTACAGAATACGTTGAGGGCGCGTCATGTGCTAACTGCGCTTTCTTCAAGTTCTTATGTAGTATCAAGATGACTGACTGAATGTGGTTCTCTTATGATAGTTTTTCTGGTCATAGAGTTTCATGCAATAATTACTAGAGGGAACTCTGGCACTAGTGTCTACGGGAGCTACTATGGGAGCGGTTGTTCCAGTATGGGAATTATGGGAAGTACAGTCGACTAAAAAAGTTTACGGACCAAGAGACCTCACAAAAAGCGGAATATCTCCGCAGCCTCCAAATGCAGCCTGATATTCCCATTTCCAGCATTTACTGGTATATACGAACAACATTGTGATGTACGGTTTTACTGGCTACTTTTAAAGGCAGCTCGTATATTTAGCATTTTCTGAGACCCCGTGGTCCGTAAACTTTTTTGGTCGACTGTACATGGATTTGCCTAAACTTCGTCCTTCTGGCATCAAACAGCTTCGTGACTTAGACAACCCATTTTAAACAAAGTGATCGGTAACAAACATTATGAAAATTGTCCGAAGGCAGGATTCGAACACAGGACCTCCAGCACAGAAGCCCAATATTCAAACTATTACGCCACGAACGCATGCATTGACAAGCGACCTAAAACGCCCTTACGAATTTATTGCGGGCAGGCTAGTGCCTTAAGACGCTTGGTAAGTTTCGGTTTGGTCACCTCGACCAGCTCAAACATTGCGATTAGTAGCGATTGTGCGTGTTCGCAGTGTCTTCTGCACTTCGAAAAGAATAGATTGCTCTGAAATTTACGACAATGAAAGCATATAAAGCATAATAAACAAAGCCACAATAACGTTTGAATCCACAAGCATGAAGATCATACAAATTCATATACTTCCCATCATTCCCATGGTGACTGAACATTTGCGGTGCCAGAGTGCCCACCAGTAATTATTGTAGGAAACTCTTGTTTCTGGTGAACTGAGTCTGAACAGCTCGAAGAGCCGTGTTCTGATGCTAAAAGGGCGCCTTTGCGTGCGTCCTTACGTCTACGTTACAACTATATGAACACTGCGATGCATTGTTTGTGCATGTGAAAAGCTCGTGAAGCCGATCTAAAGCGTGACCATAACCTCGCCCTGCAGTTGCTCTCGTCCTCTTGACAGGCCAGCCGCCTTGGCGCACTACTCGCGGCACACTGTACGCCCCTCTTTGCCAAATTAAGCTTTCGTGTCTGTAGTTAAGGTGCGTGAATTGGACAGGGGAGGTATTCTGCAAAATTCCACCAGGTGGCTTCTTGCAGAATACCTCCCCAGATCCCCTCGTTTGCCGAATTATTCTTGTTCTCCCCACTTTTGTGTTGTAAAAATGAAAAGAGCATGCCATACCCGTGTCCCCGAACATACAGGGAGTTTGGGGTGTTCGTTTGCTCGTAGCTGCGTGCGCGAGGCCCGCCGCGCAGGGTGTGCACCATGCGCGCCGTCGCCGCTGTGTCCGGGGGAGGCGTATTTTTAGCACCCGCAGCCCACCGCGGCGCCGCCGCGCCCGTATACGAAGAAATGAGGAACGACGAGGGGATGTTCTCCCTCCTCGATATTTTTTTTGCGAAGAAGCGTCCGATAAACGCCTCTTTTGGCGCCGCCGCAGAGGACCGGTGGCGTGCCTCCCGCGGAACTTCCGGAGCGGCATCGCTCCGTTGAAAGGTTCGCGCTCCTGCAGACCGCCGAGTTCTTCCGCCGGCTCGCGCTTCGGCTCGCTCGGCTGCGCCGGCCGCTGCTTCTTCGTGCTAGATGGACGACGAGAGCGTGCGGTGGAGCAGGCTGATTAGGTGCCGCCGCGTCGCAGTGGTAGTCAGATTGTCGCTGGTTTTAGACATCCTTGGCTGAGGGGATTCCCGAGCCGCGTCACCGTTTGGGTCCTCACTCAGTCCCTTTTCCCGGTCGCTACAAACGCTGGCGAATGGGTTTATAACGGCTAATGGGTCTAACGAAATAGTTTGCGTTCCGGTCAAGCGACCGGAGCGTAGTGTACGCGAACTTGAAATACGAGCAGTTTCTTTTTTCTTTTCCAGTTCGAGTAAATTAACACGGGGAAAGGAAAGAACGAAAAAGAAGAAGACAAAGAAATGCGGCAGCGCTATTCTACCTCCTGAGGTGCATTACTGTAGAAGAGGCGGACATTACATGCATGGTAAATCGCAGTGTCCAAGCAACTGATTGACCAACTTTGATTAAACAAACTGAAAAGCTTGTCGAAATCGCTTTGAAAATCATTTACATTTAGGCTTGTGTTACAGTTGTAGATATAAAGCCGGATAATAATGAAATATTTAATGAGCAGGATTTCCGAGGCTAGGTCTACTCCCTAGATGTCCGTGAACAAAATGTGCGAAATAAATCATTGGCGTTCCAGTCATCATCATCAGCCTATTTTTATGTCCACTTCAGGACGAAAGCCTCATCCTGAGATCTTCAATTACCCCCGTCTTGCGCTAGCTGATTCCAACTTGCGCCTTCAAATTTCCTAATTTCGTCGCCCCACCTAGTCTTCTGCCTTCCTCGACTGTGCTTCCCTTCACTTGGTACCCATTCTGTAACCCTAATGGTCCACCGTTTATATACCCTACGCGTTAAATGAGCTGCGCAGCTCCATATTTTTTTTTTCTCTTAATGTCAACTAGAATATCGGCTATCCCCGTTTGCTATCTGATCCACTCTGATCCACGCCGCTCTCTTTCTGTCTCTAAACGCCATGCCTAACATTCTTCGTTGCATCGCTCTTTGCGCGGTCCTTAACTTGTTCTCAAGCTTCTTTGTTAACCTCCCAAGTTTTTGCCCGAGTTGTTAGCACCTGTAGATTGCAGTGATTGTGCATTTTCGTTTCAGCGGCAGTGTTAAGCTCACAGTCAGGATTTGGTGAAGCCTGCCGTACGCTCTTCAACCCATTTTTATTCTTTCGTAAGTTTCCTTCTCATGATCAGGGTCCCCTGTGAATAATTGACCTAGATAAACGCACTCATTCAAAGACTATAGGCTGATTGGCGATCCTACATTCTTGTTCCCTTGCCAGGCTATTGAACATTATCTTTTTTGAATTCTGTATATTAATCTTCAACCACACTCTTACACTTTCTTATTAAGGTCCTCAATCATTTGTTGCAATTCGTCCCCAATGTTACTGAGCAGGACAATGTCATGATGCAAACCGAAGGTTCCTGAGATATTCGCTGCTGATCCTCACTCCAAAGCCTTCCAGTTTAATAGCTTGAATACTTCTTCCAAGCACGCAGCGAATAGCATTGGAGATATTGTGTCTCCTTACCTGACCCCTTTCTTTGTAGGTATCTTCGTACTTTTCTTGTGTAGAATTAAGGTAGCTTTGGAATCTTTGTAGATATTTCCCAAGATATTCACGTATGCCTCCTGTACTCCTTGATTATGTAATGCCTCTATGAGTGCTGAAATCTCTACTGATTCAAATGCCTTTTCATAAGCTATTAAAGTCATATGGAGGGGTTGATTGTACTCTGCAGATTTCGCGATTACCCAATTGATGACATGGATGTGATCCATTGTAGTGTAACCCTTCCTGAATCCAGCCTGTTCTCTTGGTTGACTGAAGTCAAGTGTTGCCCTGATTCTTTTGGAAGTTACCTTGATGAATATTTTTATACAATACTGAAAGAAAGCTAAGGCGACTGTAATTATCTAATTCTTTAACGTCTTCCTTCTTATGGATTAGTATAATATTGGCATTCTTCCAGGTATCTGGTACACTTAAAGTCGTGAGGTATTGCGTATTGATTAAGGGCCGCAAAATTTTCAAACATGATATCTCCTCTATCTTTGACAAAATCGACTGTTATTCCATCTTGCCACTTTTCTCCGGGTCATGTCTTTCAAGGCCCTTCTAACTTCATCGTTAGTTATGGGAGGAGGCTATTTATCATATATACTTAAGACATACTGGTGGACTAGTTGGTTAATCATGATGGAATATGGCATCGCACTTCGATACAAGGACGTAACATTGTGAACAAACACGAGCGCTGTAGCGCTCGTGCTTGTTCACATTGTTACGTCCTTGTATCGAAGTTAGCTGCCATGTTGTACCTCTATATCCTGTTCATCACTTCAGTAAAGGTAGCGTGGCTACTCTGGGTACTGTACGGGTCAGTATAGAATTGTTGTGATGATTTTACTATATCACCGAACTTGCTGATGACATTGCCCTGCTTATCTTTCAGTGCATACATCTTGCTTTGTCCTATGCCAAGTTTCTTTTCTCGCTGATTTCCAGTTAATTCGGCCCCAAACGGCGGAAGAGAGGCTTTGGGAAATTAGTAACGGCAACGCCGATATAGTTAGTTGGACATATGGCGGCGGATATTTCGAAACAATTTACTCTCAATGTTTTTGCTAAGCACATGTAATCTGACAACTCCCTAAAAATGAGTGAATAAACCGTTAATTAGTGGATGTTCGTTAACTATGCGATTAAACGTTGAGCTTTATCGCGCAAATATATCCGGCCCTTAAGGTATACAGTCCGTATGACCATAACTGCGTTATATTTATGAACACAATTCCGTATAATTGTGGCATGCGCCGCATGCGATAGTTTAAAGCAATCCATTCGTACATAGATTGTATGTAATAATAACGAAGAGAAAGATATCCACAGTACATAGTGGATGGTTTTCAGAAAGTGGCCTTCTATAGTTTCGCACTGGGTGCGTACCTGCAAGTCGCTTCCAAACGCTGTTGGAATCGTATTTAGAAGATTGTGCGTCTGTGCCCACCCTGGTGGTCCTGTGCTTATACTACGTGGTGCTGCTGAGCGCCAGGTAGCGGGTTCGATTCCCGACGGCATTCCGATGAGGGCGGAATGCAAAGGCGTTTGTGTACCGTGGTTCGGATGCCTGTTGAAGAAAAAAGTAGCCAAAGTAAAAATCCGAAGCCCGATATATATATATATATATATATATATATATATATATATATATATATATATATAGTCATATCATAAGAAGCCAACAAACACTGACACCAAGCACAACATAGGGGAAATTACGTGTGCTTAATAAGTGAAGTAATGAAACGATAAATAATGGAAATTAAAGTGGATGAAAAAACAACTTGCCGCAGGTGGGAACCGAACCCACAACCTTCGCATTTCGCGTTCGATGCTCTACCAATTGAGCTACCGCGGCGCTGTTTTCCCATCCACTTTCTTGGGTATTTATGTGTACTATTAGAACCCTGGGATATATATATATATATATATATATATATATATATATATATATATATATATATATATATATATATATATATATATATATATATATATATATATATATATATATATATATATATATATATTGCCTCTCAAGCCTCTCAATATATATTGCCTCTCAAGGCCCGTCAGTCAGGTTCTGCGTCTGCGAGATTTCTTCCTGGTTCGTTAAGCCTTCATAAGCAGTTTCTGCATGGTGCCATGAAATTCATTAGAATTTTGTGTCGCCTGCGTATACGTTTCCATTCAAATGTTCAGAGGACAACGCATGCGACCCGGATGACGTTGCTCGTGACGTGAACCTCCGCAGACTGCGTCTGGCTTGCGGCTGTCACGCACGTCTCACGGAGTCGCCAGCGCTGTTGCTCTGCATCCTTGTAGTCGTGTGCTGGCGTCTGTGTCGTTCGGGTTTGTTTGCTTGGTTATTTGCTTATGTACAGAGGCTCGCGCATTGAAATAAATTTTTTGGTGCTTGACCTGACCTCGGTAGTTTCATAGTGGTACTGTATGTATCGTAATTGAGATGAGGCTAGTTCACAGTGAAAGGCGCCTTACGGCTTTGGCCTAATTGGATAAATAAATAAACATCTGAATACACGCAGTATAAATAAGTAAGGGATATGTAGAAAATTGTAGGTGCTGAAGCTGGCATAAAAATATATAATAAATAATAAATCTAATAATAACTCCGCATATATTAACTGCTACATGATAAAAAAGTTATTTTAAATAATGTAATTATAACTTTAAATTAACAATAATATAAAATTATTTCAGTTTTATTGAGGTGATTAATGATTCAAGTTTAACTGTGCATTATTAATTCTCTAAATTTAATTTGCAATATGTTAAGTGAATTATTATTATAAATATACAGTAATAAATCTGCATCTCACTAAAAATCTAGCGAACTGTTCAGGGAGGTGTGGATCCGTAAGTCGTTTTCTTTAGCTTAATGATAAAAGGATTGCCCGGAGTTTCGCATTATCACCGAAATCTCGGTTGGTTTATCTGTGTCAGCTGGCTGACTTTGAAAGTGGCAAATGCGTGCTTCGCATGTACAAAAGCTGCGACGACTTCTATTTAGGGGAAGCACCTCATTATATATATATATATATATATATATACACACACACACCGGAACTGCTCCGCGGTTGTAGTATAAGGGGAGGGAGAAAGAAAATGAAAATAGGTCAAGCATAGAAGAGCACAAAAGTGCAAGAGGGAATTATACTTCGATACCCGAACCAGTTAAAGCGTAGGAATGTTTAGGTCACAGCGGCGCGGGGTATTGTAGGGCTTGTTGCCCACCTAACAGTAGCTGCAGATCTTGCACGTTAACACCGAGTGCAGTGCCGACATGCCTCGGGACCGCGTTGCGCGCTGTAAATTGCCATGCTTTCTACGCCGTCGAAGCTGGTTATAACTGGGCACCGTTATATCACCTCCTCATCAGGCCTGAAGAAAACAAAATGGTCCGAAAAGGAAGGCTGCTCGAAACAGCCCGCCGAACTTCCTGAAAAGGAAATCCGTGCGCCATTGTGTTCGACTGCCAGAAGCGTAGCGCCGTAGTTCCGTGCATTAGCGTCTTATATGTTGCGCTTTTGTGGCGTTATAACAAATTGGGATGTGCTCTCAATATTTCATTGTGTGTTATGGCCCCTTCGTACCGCAACGATCGCTCCGTTTTATGTTGATGTTAAAATAAAAATTTCGCGCTACGATTAACAGCCTCGGTAGATTTTTTTTATTGATTGATTGATTCCCTTATTGAAAGGGATGACACCGTCGGTTCGCTGTGGTAGAGTAAAAGAAGCGGTTTGTGTGATATACGAGAGAGAGAACGCGAATATAACGCTGAAAAGTTTGTGGATTTGTGTCTGTTTTGTCTACGAACAATGCTATAGTGATTTTTTTTTGTTAATAATACGCTTCGACTTCATTCCCGGACTGCCGCATTTGTTGATAAAAAAAAATGAGACATAGACGGCTGTATATCGGACCATATTTTAGGGCGTGCCTTCCTAACAAGAGGCCGACTTTTAATTAATAGGCGTTCTGACTTTTCTCAGGCTTGTGTCGCTGCATGCGTTCGTCGTGAGACAGCGTTTGACCAGCAAAATGGTTCAAAAGGCTCGAGGTGGTCAAAGGACAATAAACGTGTACGCCATCTTGGAAACGCGATAGTTGCGTGGGCAGCGCACGTTCCATTCGGTTTCGCTTCCTTGTCGACAGCGGCGCAGTCTCGTCTCATTGTCTTCCGTCTGTCGACGGATGTCTTTGGTGGCTGCGCCTGTTCGCTGCTTTCGTAACGCTTGCTCTTTCTTGTCCCCCACTATGCCCGTGCTGCCAATTCTTTCCTATCTCTGTTATTTTTGTTTTCTTCGATCGCTCTGCGTCTTCCGAGTGCGCGTGTGGCGTATAGCGTTGACGGGCGCGACTGCTGATGACTGCTGCAGTAACGAGGCCGTTCACCCGGCGGGGCTTCCTGCCTTAATTTTGACGCCCGGCCGCGTCTCTGAGCGACGCGTCCCCCTCTTTTCTCCGAGCGTTGACGTTGCCGGCGAGCCGGTGGCGTAACACGCGCTCGACGGCCGCTCTGGAGTGTCTTGCGATCGGGGCAGCGGGCCTCTGTGCGGGTGCCGTGCGTTCTATCGCGCTCTTCCAGTTTATGCGATTTCGATAAAGCTTGAGAGTGCCGCTGATATACGCGGGCTGTAGCATGGGCAGTTTTCCAACTTACGACGAGCGAATCCTGGCACGATCAAATATTAAGCATCAAAATGGATGCAACGCACGTTCGGCGTTTGATTTATTGCGCGGAAAAAAGAAGGGGGTGTGGCGGCGGTCTGTGCGAGACCTGTCCACTACGTTGTTCACTCGACTGCTGCGGTGGTTCTGCTGCCAGGTCGCTGACTGGCGCGTCACGCTTAATTTGTAATGGCATCCGCTGCCGGATGTACATTTGGATACACATATGTACGTCGGACTCGCTCGGAATTGTTTGCTTGTCCGTGAAGGTGCGCCTCGGTGGATCCACTTGAGAGCGAAGCGATCAATACCGGGACGGTACAATCTAGTCCACAGACGTTTTGTGGAGCGTTTCTTTCCCATACAGAATGTGAGGACTGTTTTCAGCCTGTAGGACAAGTGGATATAAAGGCAAGGTGATCTAATTAGAAGTCTGCAGATAATACGTAGACGATCTAAATATAATTTTGATAAATACGTGACCGTGTGTGCGTGAGAAGGAAGGAAATGCTTATGAGATTTCGTATAAAAGTTGCTAATAATCAATTAGGATTTGATTTATAACGCTTATCTTATTTACTAAGCCGGTCGTCACTTATCGCACGACACTGTATGGCCTCCATCGGTATTCATGTCCATCGCTATTCGATGACCTCCACCAGCAAAAAGTTTTGCTTTTCGTATTCACTGTATTTAATAATTGGATACGGTCGCTGCTTAAAAAAATCCCGCACTTATAACGAGACGTGCAATTTTCATGCATGAAAGACAAACTACGACTTCAAACTGGCCATTATTAAGGCCCACCTAGTAAATTCGCTGTTTCCTCTTGCCCAGTTCGACGTACGTTTCGTCCATATTTTTAACTGATGGCAGAACATATGACGTCTGGACATAGTTTTACTTATATGCATATAGATAGCTTTTATTTGATCGGTTGTAGCTTTTAGAAACGGAAATGACTATGCGAAGCATGATGTACGCTATATCTGAATAGTTTAAGAGGAAAACTTTCAACGCGCCGTTTAAATGCCCAGAAAATGCTTTCTTTCACCGTGTCGTGTGACATTGTTTTTTAATCCTTGTACAAGTAACTTTATGCGCACTTTTAGTGGTGCGTATTCACATAGCGTCGCGACGGCACGCAGTACATGTGCTGACTTAGCGAATGATGACGGCTTCACTGTGTCATAGCTTATGGCGTTTCTGAACGTTGCACGCCGGGCTTATCGGAGCGAAGTACTCCCCCTCCCGTCCATCGATATTTCCGCAGCTCCTGCGATAAGTTTGACGTTTTGTACCTGTGGGATCCAGGGCGATTGCATTCGTAAATAGAAAACTCGACTAGCGCTTCTCGCATCGATGCGTAATATCTGTAGCTTCTTTATCGTTCTCCGCATGAATCAGTGGCTACAGTGGGAAACGTGCGGGCCGTAAAGCTGTTGACATCCGCACCCGCTAATTTTCGACTTCCTGAGGAAACTCTCTCTCCCCTCCGCCGAAGATGTCAACGGCGCGACTCACGGCGACCTGTTTGTCATAGCTTGCTGGCTGTCTTGAGTTCGAGACTTTCATGCCGCGGACATCCGCGCGGCACGATCCGATAGAAAGGGCCGCGTGCGACCTGTTGCTTCGCTACGTCTCCATCACGCCACGCAAAAGGAGTTTAGACGAAAGTGAAAGGGCCAGAGTTATTTGTTTCCTACGGAAAAATCCATGAAGGCCTCATCGCTCAGGCTATGGCCGAAACCGGTCATGGAGTACAGTGCCGCCCACTGCTGTGTAGAGCGCGCGAACGGCCGGCTTTGTAGGGTGCCTGGATGTCTTCCTCCTTCGCCACTCCATTCTGCGGGGGAGGAGGACATCGAGGCACCCTACCGCATTGTAACGGCTTTGCTCTGCGGGGCGACATCTGGAGGTGGTTGCTGGTTCCGAGATAGCGTGCCCGGGAGCATGTGCAGCCTAATTAACATACAAACTTCCGCGTGTTGCATTTAGCCAGGGTTAATGCAAGGTCGATCCAAATAGGTCGCGAAGCTTCGGGCGAAAAGCGGTTCAGAACAAGTTGTCGCAGGCATGAGCAAGGGTGGTTATGGGAGCATCGATTGAAGCGCGACTGTGTTTCGAGGGAACAAACATTGGTAAAGAAAAAGCGTTTAATTAAAACGTGACACAGTTTGATTCATTCAGCGAAAATAAAATTCCTAATCAATTCTATACAAAAGCATGCAATGTAGCTCCTGAAGTGTGCAGACAGGCGCGCTCGTAGAGTTCGTGCACCTCTTAAATACGCCCCCCTCACACGTTGTGCTGTTCTGCTTGTCGACGTTTGTCTGAATTTGGTGACGCTGGTAGCTTCATCGTTTCTAAACCTGCTCAGTCAATAGTAGTGAGTTACGACCGCCAGATAATTGCTAAGAAAGTGTGTGTGAGAGAGAGAGAGAGAGAGAGAGAATTGGATGCAAAGAATGGAAGCGAAAACGACCGTGGAAATTTACAAGAATGAGAAAAAAGAAGTTAGAAGCAAAATCTGTACGATAACACGAAGGGAAGTGCCTTTCTATTTGAGGCTCAAGCTGGTTGCCTAAGTACAAAAACGTACCGGAGCAAATATTTGGAAATGAATGAGGCATGTGTATGCTGCAGCAAAAATCCGGAGACCACTCATCATATCCTAATGGAATGCGAAAAAATTTGCCCAGCGAGACCAGTACTTAACATACAGCTTCCAGAAGCGCTTGGATTTAAAGTAGACAGAAGTATCAGCCGGTCCGCAGTCGAGATAAGGAAGAGACGTTTAGAGTATTGGTGGAAAACAAAGCAGGGGAGAGACTGATAGGACCGCATCCATTACAAGCATAGGCAGCGGTACAAGGCAGATGAGATTAAAGAGATGTATACACTAATGCTAGAAGGGGAAAAGCGTTGATAGCATACCTGAGTAACTCGCTCAGGCTTGGTGACGATTTGTCCCTGCCTCGTTTCAAAAGGACACCAATAAATCATCCTCTGCCGCTAACGCACTCTTTACACAGCAGTGGACGGCACTGCATGTACTTAATTTTAAGCCCAAAACAATTACGGGTAGCATGGCCGTGGCGTGGCGTCTAGCATCGGATTGGTGGATTCGACGAACCACGTGCTTTATTGGAAGCTTACTGGTCCGTGAGCTTCGAAGTGTGCTTTCTCTCGCGAAACCACGCGGGCCGGCGTCGCGCTGGCGATGTGAACGTGCGCGATTCGCATGCAAACACATGCTGAGGTCCAGTATTTAGTCGAGAAAGTGATGGCACCACACCCAGTTATGGATGCCATCGCTGCCGTGTTTTCGTCTCTTCTCGATAGCGCTTTGCTGAGCAGTCTCAGAATCTAGATGTTTAATCTTAGTTAAACAATCGTCTATCATCAAGTTTGTGAACGAAAAAATAAGTAGGTAAAAAAAAAACCAACTGACAAATATTTACGGTGGCGCTGACACTATTGCTGTATACGGAGAAGCCGCAGATTTTCCTAAAACAGATCCGCAGAGCTACAGTTCGTTCGAAGAGCAGCACGGTGCAACGGTGAGCCAGAGTCTGTGTGAAAAGTAGCACCTGACAGCGAGTAGTTGTTAATAATTGCAGCGTTAATAATAGTAAACGCGCTGAAAATTGGAAGCCAAAGAGAAACTTCTTAGCCCACATTAAGTAGCAAGCCGCGCACCGATCTGCTATACGATGTTGGCTGCTGAGGCTCCCGCTACTCGCCACTTTCTCAATGAAGAGGGAGGCAGCAGTTCGCGTGCTCCAACGCTCGGCAGCGTATATATGAAGTCGAGACCGCCTGCATTTTTCACTATATAGATGCATCGCTTTCGCCGGCGATGCAGCGACGCCTGGCGTGTCGAGCCAATCCCAATCTGGTTCCACCGCGCCTTCATCCACCCAGGCGCCAACGTGCGTGCGTGAGAATTGATGGCTGGCTCAATGCGACGTCGTGGGGGGGGGGGTCTCGCGGGAGAAAGGTTTGATGAGTCTCTCGAGTTCGGCAACCGCCGTCAACCGTGTTCGCCGAGGTGCGCGTATATTCTCCGCTTGGCCCGGTAGTATATCGCGCGCCACGCCCCTTGCTACCGCTGCCTCGTGCGGCATTTCTTTGTTGTTTTTTTTTCCTCACGCCGTGCTGCTGCGCGCGCGGTTTCGGGGGTCCGGAAGGGCGGCCTCAAGGAGCGCGCTTGCCGTGCTGCGCCGCCGACGGATGCTTGCTGACCGGAAAACGATCGGGGATTTTTTGGCGGCTCTAGATTTCGCGCGCTGGCTTTGCGCGCCTGTGTGGCTGACTGGCGTGCGCCACTCGGAAAAGCGCCCGAGCGTGCCGTGGCATCGTCGCTGCCGCATCTCGCCGTCGTATCGCGTGCCACCGCCCCGTTTTGCTCCAACGATTCGTTTCGCCTTTTGAGCGCGTGCGTCTGTCTCGTGCCGATACGGCATCCGCTGTTCGAGCACGCACCGCCCGCGTATATCGGGAGGCAGGTTGGCAAGTGCTCAGTTGCTGCAGCGCCATCTCATTCCGAAGACTAAGCTTGTGAACATGTACCGTGTTTTGGAGGCTTCCAGGCAACTGCGGACCTAAACGAAGAGTTCACTGTTAAAGCGAAGCTTTTTTTAACATCACGCCTGAACTTTGGTGTTCGTTCTACCTCCATCGACTGAGTAGGTGCACGCAGACATAGGGTCTTCTGTCGGCTTATGTACCCCTAATTCGGACCACACGTGTTGCACCCTTTCCGCACCCTGAACTCTCACGAACGTCTAATCAGCTGCGGTCGAGAGTGGCGTTTCAATAAATGTTGTGCGCTGCATGTGTTCTTAGGTAACTCGTGTGATTTATGACGCATGCGCAGGGTAGCAAGTGATTTAAACGCGCGGAAATTGTCAACATGGAGTCCTTCGGCAGTATAGCAAGAAGTTTCGTTTCAAAAATAAATGGGAATAGGCGTTCTCACTAGTATAACCAACCAAAACGCGGCAATTGACGTCGTTAGACGTCAATATAAAAGGGACTGCAGAAGACCCTTTGTCTCAATTGTGAATGGCGTCCCCTCGGAAGATCCAGACGACTGCGGAAGAAAAAGAACATCTACCCGAAAGCATGGACACGTAATAATCTGTAAATATACTTACATTGTACATACCGTGTGTTTTGTCTGAATGTACCGTTCTTCAAAACTGAGGAAGTTTCGCTTACATGGACAGACATCATGCGTAGGTGCGTTCTGGATATTTTTTTTTTTCTGTAATACAAAATGTTCCACCGTCATCGCAGTTGCGCTTCCGTTTTGCCACTCTTTTTGATCAATTCACTCAGGTAAAATTTTCATAGCGGCAACCGCACAGAACGTATTTCTAGCCTATATTTGCGTGACGCCGCTTTGTCCTTTGATAACCACGCTGTTATCACGAGTTAAATGCGAACAGTATATATTGTCTGCTTTAATCAGATAAAATGTTAGATTCTGGGCTTTTACATGCCAACACCATGATCTGATTAAGAGGCACGCCGTATGGGAGTCTTCGGATTAATTTTTACCGCCTGGGGTTCTTTAACTTGCACCCAATGCACTATCGTTAAAACTAGGGATTTTACGTGCCGAAACCACGATCTGATTATGAGGCACGCCGTAGTGGGGGACTCCGGAAATTTGGACCACCTGGGGTTCTTTAACGTGCACCTTAATCTAAGTACACGGGTGTTTTCCCATTTCGCCCCCATCGAAATGCGGCCGCCGTGGGCGGGATGCGATCCCAAGACCTCGTGCTTAGCAGCCCAACACCATAGCCGCTAAGCAACCACGGCGGGTTGCACGATCGTTTTCGTCCCCATCGGAATGCAGCCGCCGCGGGCGCGTGCTTAGCAGCGTTCTTTAATCAGTAGCATCGTGAAACAGATTTTTAATACTAAAGCATTATGTGCCCCATTAAGCGAAAATCCGTTGTAGTAGGCGTGACCGAAAGATGGTATACCAGAAATGGCCGACGGCGCAAGAAGTAAAAACACTTCAGGAATGCTCGAATTGATGTCAAATTTCTCAGGGTGGTTCCTGTAAACAAAGTAAATTAATAGCTTTGGAAAGAAAATTTCGGCCCGAGGGGGAATCGAACCCATGCTCTCGGGTGGGGGACACGAACACGCTTCCGCGACGCTACGGCGACAACATAGTTCTGGCAAACTAAAGTTGTGCCTAGTGCGTGCGTCATTGCATACGTCACGTCGCAGCCATCTGGCTGACTAAAGGTGTGGCCTGGTGCTTGCATCATTGGGCACGTGACGCCGCCGCCAACGGGGGGGGGGGGGGGGGGGAATGTGGCGCCACGCCGTGAACGTATAACATGAGCGCGTTCGTGGTGTTCCGAGGCCTGCAAACGGTATAATCCTTTCGCATTCCCACGCGTAAGCAGTCTTAAGTGCCTCTGCGGAATTCTTTACAGCGAAGCTGCTAACTGTTGGTTCCCCCAGGATCGTGTCCGTATGTCGACACAAAACTCTATCCTTCTCTTCCGGCGTCCGCGTCAGACGCCAGCTGCGTTCGTGCCGTCGAGTGGGCGCCGCCATTGACGCGGCCCTACTAGAATAAGACGTCATTACGTGGGCCGATCCCGAAGATAGTGCAATGCCGGGCCGACCCGCGGCGGAGGTGAAGCAGGCGTTAAGCACTCCCCATACGTGCGCCGATCCTGAAGATAGTGCAATGGAGGGCCGACCCGCGGCGGAGGTGCAGTTCGCCATTATGGGGCGCACATACACAGCTTCGCTGATCATCCTTGTTCACAGAGTGGAAGGGCACTGGTTTTTTTAAAATTAGAATTACAACAACAATTGCAGGTTGCTGCGGGAAATTGATACGCCGACGCCAGAGATACGTCTGCAAAATGCCGTCTAAGGGTACATCAAAGAGAACACGAATTAAAATTGTCTCTGCTTGCAGAGTCCGCTTTGGAAAGAGCTTATGCATTTCTTTGGGTGCAAAATTATTGTTATCAGAGGAAATCCAGTAGCGAATTTCCATTCGTGTATTGCGCTACCAAACCGGGGCATTGTGACGTCACACGTTTGATTGTATTTTTGCCTATTTGGGTCCTCTTTGCACAAGGAAAATGCACAAAACCATCCATGTTTAATTCTCGCTTGTTTTTAGATGTCGTCTGGTCCTTGACAAGCAGTGAATTATCAATTCAGCCGTTATATTCCGGGCAACTTGTTAATGCGTAAGCGCCTAAGTTCGTGGGCAGCGAATACAGGGAGGCGCTTCTCTGTGTCCCGGTCTTCCGTAGTCTGTACTTACCAAACGGGACTAGCTACTTTTACAACCGTAGTTACTCCAATATAGGCCGAACAGGAATATTGGTCGACGTGCGGATAAGTGAAACATAGTCATTACAATATAGGCCTACCATATCGTGATAAAAACGGAAAACATTGACCGTGACATACCTTTATCGTAAACTCGGTTACTGAGTCTCGCTAGTCGACGCCGCAAGCTGCATCCTTGCCGGAACTGCCAGAGAAGTCGTCCTCGTCGGATACTTCGCAGGGACACCCTAAACGATGTCGTCCTCGGTGCCGACGAGCGCGTTGAATATAGGCAGCATAGGCAGAATAAAGCCAATGTAGGTAATCCCCATTCTCACTTTATGTGGGACGCGACGGAGGAACTTCTTAGCTCAGTACTTTGCTTTGTTCGCGAATACAGGTCGATAGCTCATCTTGGGTAGCATATCAGAAGAAAAAAAGGACGACCTATATTCGAATAAACACGGTAGTGTCCGTTTAAGGTGAAGTAGTGTTGGTTTCTTCGCCCACCGGTCACTTGGTTTGACACATTTGTATTGCTGATTTGTGTGCACCTCCAAGTGCTGCGGATAAGCGTAACAACAGCTGAAGCCATTAAGAGGCGCCCTCAGTAACTCTGGGACATGTATGATAAGCATACCAACGCTACCGGTACACACTTCAAATATACAGGTAGCTAGAGCTTGATCGCTTTCGTTGACGTGAACTTCTTCTGGCTGCGTGGTGTGCACTCATTCGCTGGCACATGTGAGTGAGCACGCCAGCTGTTGTCTTGCTTTCATTAAATCCTACTGGACTAGGAATGTTCTTGCTCTGTTCCCCGACTCGCACCTAATCGGTGACAGAAGGTGGTCAAACGGAAACGTGCCGTTGATCCTAAACTGACCATCGACCTTGCGCTGAAAGTCGATGAATGATTGTAGCAGTGGTGCTTGCGTGTCGTACTTCGACTTTTCACCGTTTAGCGGCGGCGCGGATGGATGTAGAAATAGTGCACGTCTTGTCAACGCACATAGCAGGCGACGTATGCATATTTGTGTCGAATCGATTAATTCTTTCAGTTTGATAAACAGATGCATGACTTTTTTTTCACCCTTTGATTTGCAACGTGGCACTTCAGCTGCCTTTAAATAAATGTTCACCTTTATTAACCAAGTGGAATATGAACAGAACACGCTGCGTATCTTCCTCTAGCTAATTTCTTCAAAAGTTCCCGTCGGAGTTAATGTGCATGTTTTCCAGTATAACCTCTCTCGCAATCACAAGCACTATTCATATATATATATATATATATATATATATATATATATATATATATATATATATATAATATGCGCGCAGATAACTGTGGGCCACCGTCTATATAGTAACGGTGACCGCTTAAATCAGCTTAGTGATTGTGGAGGTTAACTTTGTCTCTGTAGCTGCGTGCGTAGCGTACGCGTACGCATTTTCGAAACTCTAGCGGCATATAGAAGCTATTTAGACTTTGGCTCCGCGGCGCTCCTGGTTGTAACCAAGTGGAAGAGGCTGTGAAAGATGAAGTCGGCTTGAAAACTACGAGTCGTAACCGCCGCACGTGCGCGTGTGTATATAAAGAGCGGGAGCAACTCTGTGTACTTGCACAAACGTATGAGCGTGTCTTGTTCACATGAGGAGAGCTGACGAGCCAGGCACCGCCGCCGACCTCACCCTTCCGTTCGGTCGACCCTTGCTCACTTTGATCACGGATTCTGCGTGCGGAATCAGCGAGCTACACGCTGCGTGCGGAAAGTCGTGACTTGCATGGCTTCGGCGCCGCTGTTGCCCTGTCCGTGTGTGTGTGTGTGCGTGTGTGTGTGTGTGTGTGTGTGTGTGCGCGCGCGCCTTTTCTCTGCCACGCGACCTACACGATTACACGCGGGGCACCATCGGCGACCGTTCGCGTCGAGCTCTTGCACTAAAGTGGGGAAAGGGGCGGAGGATCAAGGAAGGAGGACGATACACTCGACCCTTGCGGGAATTTATCGCCTCGGGTGATCGACGAACAGTGTGCGTGTGTACGTGTACAGCGCAGCTCATGTTGAGGCTTCGATAGATGAGAGTCGTGAAAGTTACAGGGCTCGTCCGTGTACCGTAGAGGCAGTGAAGGCGGACGTGTGTAAACTCGCCATCCCTGGCGCTCATCGCGAGTGAGTCGACCGTAACATGCAGCTCGGTTTATGGGCGATGCGTGCCGCGACTCCTGGCCAACGGACTGCGCTTTAGCCTTCGCTCCTCTCGGGCATGCGTGCCCGTTTTGTGTACCGTAAGGTTCCGATGACAGTGAAACCATGGCAGCCTCGTGTGGCTGTATAAAAAGACGACGCGTCTCTGGCACCCGAGTTTTAGGTCCGCCACTCGTTGGAGAAAAGCGTCCTCTCAGGGGGTCTCGTTCTCACGAAATTGTGACGGTAACTGCGGGCGACTACACGGGCGCGTGGGTGCAGAAATATAGCTACGAAAATTAGCGCATGGTTTTAACCTTTCGTAAATGCTTTCCGCTGCAGCTTCGGTATGCGAGGCTATCGGTAGGCGAGAGCTGAGATACAAGTGCCGCTTCGCGGTTATCTCCTCAGTTCTGTTTGAGTCATGTGTTCCGCCGCGAAGCGAGTGACAAATAGTCATAGTGCACCACTTATCAGTGGCCTATTTCACTTATCGGTGGGCTAACCCCCTCTTCGGTTATGTGTCTCAATATTGCGATACAGCATACGGCATAAAGAGGAAGTATTGCTTTGCCATTAGACACTACGAGGCAGCGCTGTTGCACATCTTGATATTCCGTTTTACTTGTCTTGCAAATAATTGAGCGGTTCGTTTGGTATCACAACATTTTGCAGCAAAGCAGGGATAAACACAGCACACTATGAAGCAAGGGCAACGCAGCGCTATATGCTGTCAATATAATTTTTGGTCTCGAAGGGTTAAATCCCACCAGAACATTTACCCTATACTTTCTAAATGGCATGTATGGATGGTATTACGCGAATTCGTCATTGCTGAGAAAACGGTATAAAAGTTATTAGGTTTTCTGTGATTCGAACAAACATCCATTATTGGAGGAGGTGGCGGCGCTGCCATCACAAACTTCGTTTATCTGTTCTGTAATTACGGCTTCTCCTCAATTTGTATGTGAAAAGTTTCATTTTAATGAGGTCCGGAGGCTCGACTTTTTAAGCCAAGGTGTGCCGCTCCCACGTTGGCACTGTCAGGCCAAGCCCTTCAGCGACATCATAGGCCCTCAGGACGGCCTGTCAGGATTGGGGGCTCAATCCCATCGTCCGTGGTCCTTTGCCAAGATTGGAGTACGGCATGAATTCGAAGGTAGCTGGCCCATGCCGTCGTCCAACTTATTTACGCTGAGATCGTTGATGAAGTGAAGAACTGCTTCTCATCGAGAACGAGGAAAAAGGTTTATTTACAGAAATTAAATCAGTCTAACATGACTGCATGAGAGAAGTGACTCAGTCTAACATGACTGCTCAAGAGAAGTGTGTCCTCAGCATTCGCACAACCACAGTTTTTATACACTCGATCCGCCGGTCCTACGACGCGGCGACTCTTCGTTTTCACATCACCAACTCGCAGCTGCTCTGAAGATCAGTTTACGTACACAAAGGCAACCACGCTCTGTACACAGAGGCAACCACGCTCTGTACACAGAGGCAACCGCACGGGGTGCCGTTCCGGGAAACTATCGTTGCCGATCGAGCGTCGCTCATTGTTCCGAGCCACTCCGAACCGTGAGAAGCACAAAAATACGGCGTCCCCACGGCAGCTTGACCAGGCGTGTCAAATCAGCTCCGCGTTGGGGAACTCTGGAATCATTGTCCACACACCGAACTCGTCCCGTCACAATGTCGATGGGGCTGGAGGAAGGAAGCGGGTTCCAGCGCAAAGGCCGCTTCTTTGAACGCCTCCCAGCTGCAGCGACGGAGAGGGAGAGGTGCGCGTCTTGCACCCCTTGTCGTAATCGGGTGGCAAGGTGGCAATCTTGTTGCGCAACTCGCCATTCTTGACAGGCCCTTAGTTGGTCCTGAAACAATGGGCTTCCAATCCTTTTTTCCCACTGTGTCCATTCTTCAACGAGGTTGGGGAGAGTCGCGGGACACCCCGCCAGCATATGTCAGGTTCCAATGATGCCATTACAATCGCTGCATTCCATCTTAATCTCCCTCTCTGGATATAGTTGATTAATGTAGTACGGCGTGGGATATGTACCTGTTTGCAATAAGCGAAGTGAGACTGTCTGAGCCCTGTTAAGTTTTGAATGTGGCAATGGGAATTGCTTGCGTCCTAAATAGTAATGTTTGGTTATGTTATTGTAAGTTAATAAATGATCTCTAGATTCCCTAGCTTGATGGTGAACGGCTCGGTTGTGACTGTCACGGTTACCAAGTCCTCGTGCCAAGTCATGAGCAACCTCATTGAGGTTTACCCGAGTCTCGTCCACTTTCCCCATATGCGCAGGAAACCATCGGATTCCTGTTCTCATAATCACAATGTTTTCGAAAAGTTTAGCTGCAACTCCAGCTACGTAGCCTTTATCAAAACACTTTATAGCGGATTTCGAATCACTGTAAATGCAGGCTCACTTATTACTGCTGATAGCTAGAGCAATTGCCGTTTGTTTTGCCACCATGGGGTTCTTGGTAAAAACAGTGATAGCGTTTTGCACCTTCCCTTGATAATTTGATACAATCGCCATTTAAGCTTCTTTACCTTTCACCCAGGCAGCATGAACTATAGCTGCCAGTTGGTTCTGCTGCTCTATTTCCTGCTAGAGTGCTTTAGCTCGTGCCTTTCTCTTTTTGATATTATATTCTGGATGCATGTTTCTGGGGAGAGGGTTGGTTCTGATATTGTTCCTAACTTCAGTCCTTAATTCTACTTCAGCCTCTATTGGGCTCCTTGATCTATTCAGTTCTACACCGATTGCCTGTAATATGTTCCTGCCAGCTCGTGTTTTTGTCGATCTTTCGTGTTGCGCTAGCTGTTGGGCCTCCGCGATTTCTTCCATTGTGTTGTGCAGCCCTAGACTCATGAGTTTGTCGGTTGCAGCGTTACTGGGTATCCCTAAGGCTACTTTAACAAGCTTCCTGAGCACCACATTAAGTTTAAGTTCTGCCTGCTTCCATTTCAATAATCCAGCCACACAAGTGAAGTGAGAGAGAGCAAAGGCATGTATTAGCCTCAAAGCGCTGTTTTCTCATAGGCCTCTGTGTCTATTGGTAATTCTCCTTTGCAACCTAATGACTTCATCTGTTTTATTCGAGATATGTTGTAGTGTTCTATAGTTAGCATTGTTTCTTTCTATGTGATACCCAAGAACCTTGATTTTTTCAACTAGCCTGATTGCGGATCCTTCATGAGTCTATAAGCACACTCATGGCTCATCTTCTGAAATGTAACCTCTTGGTTTACGACCTTTTCTGCGATGTTTAATGACCAAGAGTTTTGATTTGGCTGCTGAGCATTTCAACCCCATATCTTTCAGTGTGTTCTCCACAACATATAAACTTTCCTGATATCTGGTCTCTGGCTGTCCTACATTACCCTTGGCACTCCATATGGTTATGCCGTCGGCATATAACACAATGTATGCCCTCAATTTTCTCCAGATTTCTTGCAACCTTGGACATTGCTAAATTGAATAGCGTGGGTGAGAGCACAGCCCCTTGTGAAGTGCCCCGATTTACCAAATTCTTAGCTTCTGATTTAAGCTCTCCCAGCATTAGTTGTGCAGTTCTGTTTCTAAGAAAGTCCTTAATCATGTTAAAAAAGTCTCTTACCTAACCCTATCTCCGAGAGAACGCTAAGTATTGCCTTATGCTTTATACGAGCAACAGCGTTTTCCACATCCAATTCCAAAAGAGCTTTCGTATGCGCTGGGCTGGCCTGTATAAGTTGGTGTTTCATCAGCAGCATGACATCCTGAGTTGACAGCCCGCGACGAAAGCCGATCAAGTTGTATGGGAGGATGTAATTCTGCCCAACGTATTTCGTGAACCGATTTAGGATGACGTGTTCCATAGCTTTGCCTAGACATGACGTTCAGGAAATAGGATGGAGGTTGTCCAGACTGAGTTGTTTGCCCGGCTTTGGTATGAGGATAGTATTGGCCACCCTCCATTCCTCTGAGTATACCCCTTTTCTCCAACATTCATTGAAAGGTTCAGTTAGATAATAATAATAATAATAATAATAATAATAATAATAATAATAATAATAATAATAATAATAATGCTTTATTGCGCCAAGTATTGAAAAAATGTACAAACATCCGGCCTACCAAAGCCTCATTGGGCTTGAGTGGCAGAGCCCGACAGGCAGCGGAACCACGCAGATAAACACACAGGCATGAACGCACATTAAAAGTTACGGAACATCAAATTAGTAGGGTGGCAAAAAAATAAAGAAAATAAAGTTTGGTTGTCATTGATTTCTCTGTTTATTTGCGCCATTTTTATCCTTAGCCTTCTGTTAAGTTTTTGCGTTTTCCATCTCTGTAATATAGCCTGTTTGGCCTCAATCATAAGAAATTGATTCATCATCTAGATTTCTTAATATATTGTTAGTTATTCTATCAGGTCCAGTTCCCGACATACCATTAAGACTGAAGAGCCGCCCTCACGTCACTCTCAGTGAAGTCCCGGTCAAGTTCTTCACATATGCCTCCCGTATATTTGGGGCTCTCGTCTCCTTCGTTTGGTTGTCTAAGTGGGAGATATTTGGGTGCGAGTCTATCCATGATATCCCTCTGTGTTTTATCCTGGTTTTCCTGATGAACCAATTTAGCTGTAGCTGTTCTCTTGCTTGTCCTTGTTTCATTCTCGTTGAGCAAGTGCTTGAGGAGGTTCCAGCTACCTCCATGTTTGAGTCTACCATCAGCCGAGTTACAAATCTCATCCCACTGTTGCTTCACGAGAGTCTTCGAGTGATCATTGATTTCTCTGTTTATTTGCGCCATTTTTATCCTTAGCCTTCTGTTAAGTTTTTGCGTTTTCCATCTCTGTAATATAGCCTGTTTGGCCTCAATCAGATGCGCCAGCCTGCTGTCCATAGCCTCAATATTTTCTTTCGTCCTGATTTCTTTAGTGACCTCTTTGACGTACTATCTGAGCTGAATGACCCATGTCTGAAGGGGCTCCTGCTCGGCATCTTAAGGCCCCATTTTCCTTCTGTTCGCCCCGATTTTCCTGAACTGATCCCAGTCAGTGAAGTTGAAAATTCTAGTTTCCTGTCTCGATATGCTTATGGTTATGTGTATGATGTGACGATCGCTGCCGAGATCCATGTGTGAATTTTCCCAGTTGGCTCCTCTTGAGTTGTTTACAAAAGTAAAGATCTGGTGTGGAGTCCCTGCTTGTGGACGTGCCACAACGGGAGGGATACGCCGGATCAGTAAGCAAGAATAACCCTAGATCCATGGCGAGACTTCATAGCTCCTCTCCCCTCTTTGTGTTCCAAGTGTATCCCCATATGTGATAGGGAGCATTAAAGTCCCCTGCAATAATGATCGGGGAGTTTTTGGCAACCGAAAGCACCTTGTTGAAGAGTGCTCCAAACCTCTGTTTTATGTCGTTAGGATTGCTGTAAATATTCAAGCAGAAAATGCTTTGCGTCTTACCTCTGTTGCTTTTAAGTATTATCACAACTAGAATAAAATCAAACCAGGAATGTCTAAGATGAATATCATGCTCAATGTATGGCAACTTTTGTCAATGAGGCTGGACAACCCCTCCCCATTTTTTGCCTCTACATATCGCTTTGTACCCAGTATGCATAATTTCGTCCGCTAAGGTTTCCTGAAGCATAATTACCTTTGGCCTGGCCCCAGATGACCTGATCATCTGTCGCAGTGCTGCTTTTTTTGTGTTAGAGCCCGCGACAATTCCATTGCCACACGTTAAATCCATGATTAGTGTCCATTGTTATTAGGTGAGGCTGCCTTTTTATTACCCGCTTTTTTTCTCTTTGTGATGGCCCCCGACAATCCTGGAAGGGACTTTATACTATCCGCCTCCGATGGCAGATACTCATCGTCGTCATCCCCTCGCGCCTCACTCTTCCTAAGTCTTTTTCTCCGCCGTTAGCCTCAATTTCCACAATTTGTCCAATTTAACGCTAGTCGTTTCCACTGTCTCTCATATCGCTTTAATTGCCTCTTTTATTTCACTGAGGGCTGAGAAGGCTGAATCATCCTAGGAGCTCACAGGCCTCTTTTTACAGGCAGGGGAGCTGGATTCCCCGGAATCATTGCTTTTGCTTACAGGTCTATCTACTCTAGCAGGGCTCAACTGCTCTTCTTTACGAAGCTCTACTACCTGCCGGGTCTATTCTTCATTAGCTTTTCTTAAAGAAGTGCCCTACCCTTCCGCAGGTGAAGCAGACGTCGAATTGCTTCTTGTAAAGGTAGCATCTCACTAGTGTGGATCCATATCTGACAAAATTGGTCACTTTGAGTCCATCGAAAAGTACAATGACCGATCCCGACGTCTTGATGCGCTTGGCAGCCAGTGCAAGCGGGTTCAAGTCATGCACGATATTTCTTGTTGTCAGAGCTTGCGAGTCTCCAATGTCCACTCTTCGGATGACACCTTTGCATGTGGCATGTGGTGCAGCTTGGTATGCATTTACTTCGTATTCCGCTTCCATAATCTTGAACGACTTGATTCTAATGTACTTCGCTGCACGTTCGGGCTTAGGTGTGCTGAATACGATTGTATTTTGAGTGAAGTTCGGGCAGACAACATCTTCACGGCCCTCCTCTTCCGTTAAGCCTGACGCCTCGATGACTGCAGAACCAGTCGCGGTAGTGCTCACCTTGTTCAAATTGAGTCCTCCTCAAAGTCGTATAATGATCTTTCTGTGCTCCTCAGGCAGTTGAGGCATCCTCGAAGCTTTGATAATCCGATTCTTAACCATTTCACTGACGGTGGTTCCCTTGACGCAATGTTCTCGCTGATTACGTGGAAATGTGATCTCCTCATCCACACCCTTTATGCTAGCTCGTGATTTTTGGCCAGCCACTACTTGCCAGCCGAAGTCGTGCTAAGCATTGTTTCCTCTATTTGCAGCAAAATCTTCATCTTCCATGTTTGTATCCGCCATGCCTGCGGGCAGGTGGGCTTACTAGGCCCAACAAAGGCCTTGCTCCTCACTAAGCTTAGCTCTGCTAAGCTCAACTCGGTGTGTGGGAGCGGAAAAGGTCCCGTAAAAGTGTAAAAATACAAGCCCCACCTCGAACCTTAGTGTCAGTCGATTCGCTGTCGCTTCGCGGATCCAGTGGTATGCTACTTTTCGTTGTACTCATCAAAATTGCCCAGCGGAGCATGAAAAAAAAAAAATGGAGCCGATGCTTCCACGTCTGTACTGCTCGGCGCTTCTTCATCACTTCTCCTCAGTGCATGCATTTTTAAAAATTTTTTTAACCAGTACGTGACCCCGAACGACGCGTGTAAAACAAACGCTCAACTGTGCTTTCTCTGGGTACATATACCGCAACGACAGCCCGACTAGAAAAAGCGGTTTTCGGTTTTGTTGGCCGCATTTTTGTGCGATAACGCTCGTGCCCCAGCAAAGCCACATATGTTGCAGGTGTAGTTAGGCTGTTTCACGAGTTTATTTAAATAGCACTTTCTTTATCGAGCTCTCATAAACGACATTTAGTTGCTGTGAGAGGTGGTAAGTAGAATATATTGAAACTTCAGATAAGTAATAAATAGCAGTTAACATCAAAATATTTCGTATAAGCTAGGAACTTCATTGTCTACCTTTAATACTCGCTCGGATAACTGTGTACAAGTAACGGATTTTCACATTTTCACAGCTGCTCTCAGCGAAATATTAGTAGCACGCGCGCGTTTGTGTGTGTGTGTGTGTGTCTGTGTGTGTGTGAGAGAGAGAGAGAGAGAACATGGAATCAATTTTTCCATTCTGAGCTACGCGATGCCTTCTTCGCCTCTGTATACTCGCAGCATTGCATGCAGAAACTCGATTCGAATAAAGGGATGCCACGAGAGTAGCTGTTAAATTAAATGCAATTTGTATGCGGGTTCTAATTTGGCTAAGTTGTAATTCCGAATTCGTGGCATGCAGACAGCGCAGAACCGGCGTAGATAGAGACCACGTGAATGTCTGCGTGCCTCCGGTTCTCTCGGTTTCGGATTGTTTCTGTGCTGCGTCGGGGTGCTATAGCGTGTGTTTGCGCGAGAAGTTGCAGTTTTAACTTATATGCTAAAATGAAACGCTGCAGTGTACTTTCCTGTATATCTTATTGTTGTCTTATTTTTCGTCGGAGTGACGCTAGTACCCTTCATAATTTCGCTGTTTGTCGAAGGGGATAGCTAGGCGCTATACCAGTATTGCGTCGGCGATTTTTCTCCACCTTCCTTCTGCACTCGTATCTGATGTCGGAAAAGGCATGTAATAGAGCCGGTATGAGTCACTCTATGTGGCCTCAGAGCGCGGCTAGTAATCTGCGCACAGTGTGTCGGAACGAAACGAAACAAAAACGAAAAAGGAAAGAAAAGCGATACCATCAGCCGGAACGAAAACATAACCGAAACGTTATTTTTTATTTTGTTTGGGAGTGAAACCGAAATATGTTTTATCGGTTTTCGGTTCAAGGCGAAAGTCGGCAATCCGGAACAACCTACGTTAGGAAACGTCAGCATTAGAGCTTATCGTTTCGTTTTCTACGGGTACAACGCTTTGTTACCGAAGTTTTATCGTTTGTTTAAGTTCGTTTTATCGGAACAGTCGTCTCTTATTTCGGCGAGTACACTCGATTACGTGCTGTTTCTGAGATCATGCTCGCTGCCTTCTATCAAGGTACTGAGCATGATCTCAGAATTCAGTTATTGAGAAATATAATGTTCTTATTGTTACATTGCCTCGAAAATTTTTGCATGCGAACCAAAACCGTTATGAACCGTTACGGCTAATTTCTTTTTTCGTTCCGGAGCAGAACCGGAATAGAGATTTTTTTTAGTTGAACGCACCTAAAACGAGAACGGAAAACATTTCGTTTTTTTTTCTTCTTCTTTCTGTTTCCAATAAACTATTTCTGCCTCGCTGTGAAGCGTATTTGTGTGGCAAATTGATGTGTGCCCCCCCCCCCCCCCCGTCCCCTTCACCCATAGTTCCGTTGAATTTAGAGCCCACAGCGTAACATATGGTGGTCCACTCCGATATTGATTCGGTTAGGCGGTCCAATAACTCGCGGTGGTCGTTCGGCCTCTCGCGCCGCGCAGTATGGGACGAGCCCGCCCCTGCGCGATCAATCTAGCTATCCACGTATAGCTTGCATCCAATTAGGCTCTGCAACGTATAGCAGAGAACCACTAGAAGTCCTTCTTGATGACATTGAGTGGCACTGGTCGGGTTGGGGAATTCGCGCAGTTCCTCGGAAGGCACTAGTGTCCGTGAGAGTTTCCTCGCGTATGGAAAAAGAAAGAAAGAAATAAGGAAAGAAAATTACGTTGTTGTTCTCACGTGTTCGGTTTCACCGTGTAGTGTTTCGTCGGGAAAGTTGCCGTAAATTGCTGGGTGATTACTGGCGAATTAGCTAGCGAGTTGCAGTCTGACGCACGTTCTTGGCTACGTATAGTTGAAACAAACATCTTTGAATGTGAACATCGTGAAATTGACCTAGAACGAGAGAACACGAAGTTGGGGGATTCTTGAGAAAGATTTCATGAAGAAGGAAAAATGGGAAAACGTTTCCTTTTTTAAGCATGAAACTCTTTTATTTAGCTCCCTTTTCTTCTAGCTGGGCAGTGCGCTCTGTCTCCCTGGCGTCTTTCGCTACCTGTCGAGCCGCCTTCAGTTGGTTTTCTCTAGCCGGTTCTTCTAGCTGGGCAACGTCCATATGGTCCAGTGCACAGTATGCTAGGTGGGGTGTGCCGTTGCGAACATGTGCTACACCCATTTTAAGATTGTGACTAGTATCATCTCCAACCGATCTGCTTTGCCGGCTGCCGTTTCATGCTTACATCTACTCTCGATTACGGGAGAGCGAGCAATTTTTCTGTCTCGCTTGTGCATATATGTCAAAGACGACAGCTCACTGCGGTCGTTCCTACCTCCGGGTATCGTTTGCCCAAGTCTCTGCACTGTGCTACATTTTTTTGTTGATGCTTTCACAGACTTGCTTTTGAGGACTTAGTGGGAATTTCTCGCTTTCTGGCCATCATTCTTGCATTTAGAAAAGTACTAAGTAAGTAAGTAAAAGTAAGTAAAAGCGTGTGGTTGCGGGTTCGAAACTCACCACCGTCAACGTTTTTCCTTTCAGATATGTTATTCTTTATACATTAATTTCTTTATAGCGATTATGCAGGCCTGTAAGGGAGAGCGTGACGTGGCCTCGTGGCGATGCCATTTTGACGGGACAGCGTTAAGGAGCTCGCGTCGCAGAAAAGCTGGTGTCGTCGGCGTTGGCCGTGAGCGAAAAATCCCGGAAGGCAATTCATAAATAAAAACAACTTGCAATATGGGCTGGGTGGGAATGGAACAGGAGTCTCCGGAGTGTGAGACAAAAACGCTACTACTCAGCCATGAGTTCGATGGTTCAAAGCGCGACAAAAGCGCCTCTAGTGAACGCGGTGTTGCCTTAGAAACGTGCCGTAGGAAGTTATACTGCGGTGTATATATCGGTAATTATGAGCATGTAAATTACAGAAGTCGCAGTTAAACGAGTAGCGAAGTACGTTTCTGCTACATTTCTTCTGCGCTTGGCGCACACGCAGAGCCATCTTGCGGCAAACACAGAAGACCCTCTCCTCGCTATGTACGGCGCTGCCCCGACAGGTGGCGCGCCACTCGCCCGCTTCTCCTCTTCGTCTCGTCAAGAGCATGCCGAGCGAATGAGTGGGCGGTGCGAACGGGGTGCGATAACGCTATCGCGTTCCGCTCTTGAAGGCGAAGCTTAAGCGTCCTCGAATTTTTGTTTCACGCAATACCTGGTGGGCCAGCGCGGCAGCAGAGGTTTCCTTTCGCCCTCTATGCTGTGTCGAGGCGCGCACGTGACGTGGCCTCGCAGCCAATGGGAAATTAGGTGCCCTTTCGCTGCTACAGACGCCGGCTTTCTCGCTCAATGGGCCATTTGTCGATATGTCAGTGGTCCATCAATATGTTTGCTATAATTTCTTGCCGTGCTGGTTCGGTAGTTATGGCTTTCTGCTGCTGAACATGAGGTCGCTTGCTAGATCACAGGCCGCGCGGTCGCAATCCGAAATGTAAGAATACTCATGTACAATGGGTAAGGTGGGTCAAAACTAATTTTACAGCCCATCACTATACTGCGGTTCTTATATTAGGCCCATCTGTGTTTATATAAGACGTTAAACCTGATTAGTCAAGCAACTTTCATGCCTTAACACGTATTGCTATTATTAGTATTGTTATTATTATCTGTGTAATGTTACTTGCATGCATGTATCTTCACGCTTGCTATTGTAATACAGCGCCTCACAGGCCGAGTGCAACGTGGTTATCTGAATTCCGCAATAAGGATTATACATTGACAATGAAGACGGGATTTTGCCGCGTATTTCAGGTTCAGCAGCGATACTGACGGCACTGTAATAATGATATGACTCATTTTTATTTTGTCTTCTGTTTCTTTTTCTTCTCGCATACACCGTATACCGCTTCTCTGTTTGCGTACCTTCGCTTCGTCAACATTTTGTCACAATTTATTCTCTCCCTGTTCCGGTAGCATTCGCATGCGCACGTTCGATTCTTTTTAAGCAGCGTGCGCGACCTCGGATACAGGAATAGGACGAATAATGTTGCAGTGCAAAATATGCTTTGAGCCTTCACTGCATGTGAATTCTCCGTGCATTCGTGTCTGCTCGCTTGTTTTCTTATTCTGCTTCGTGGTATACAGAAGTGGCTCACCTACTTTGATGTAGTGGCCTGGGTTTTATTCCATCTTTTTGAAATTTTTTCTTTTCACTCGAGCTATTTTCGAACACATTTCAACTCTGTGCGTCCGCAGATGTTTGTGCTCTTAGGCGTACACAGAGTGCGGAGATGCGGTGAGAAAACAGTGGTCGTGCTGGTATGCTCGGTAGTCTTTCTTATTACTTTTCTTCTTGCTGGAAGAAATAACGATGCGCATACTGATGTAAGTTCTCCGGCTGCAGCCGATAACAGCGGCACTCGTCTAGGATAGCCTGAGCCGACGTTTTCACAGAGGCATTGCATTTCTTGCAGAATGTCGGCCGTGCAAGTATACCCTGGTGGCTACTGTTGCTTGCGGTTTCTAACGTTAACGGCTCGAAAGTTCGGTGGGGGAGGAACCGTTTTGTCTCGTCCGCATAGACGCACATTCCCGACTTAACTCGAAGCTTTACGTCTGCACCCGATTCCGGCGCATTTTCTGATAGGTTTGTTTTGTGAGCCGGAGAGAGAGAGAGAGAGAGAACTTTTTATTCAAAATTAGTAATGGAGCTTGGTGGAGGCCCTCAGTCCAAGGCGTTGCTGGTGCAATCATTCAGTGCAGCGTTGATGAATTTCACTAGGTACTCTTGTGTTGTGCTGGTAAGGAGGTTACTTGTAAACATTGCTTTATATGCAGTATGTGCAGCGGGAGAGTTCGAGATCGTGTCCTTGGCGCGACTGGGCGCGCGACTTTCTCAGCGCAGTGTCTCACGTGAACCAGTTTCACATGGCGCAATTTTCAGTCAGCGACACAGTCAGCGAATTCCGTCGCTCAGCGACCGCCGCGACGTCGTGGGCTCTGCGCGACTGGATTCCAACAAGTTGGTCGCAGCGATCGGCGCGATGTGGCAGGAGCAATGTGCGTGACGAAACAAAGCGCCGTCAGAATAGGAGCTTTCCTGTTTTACCGCGCGTTGGTAGCTCCGTGGAGCAATGTCGCGCGCCAGTTTTAGCTATGTTTAGGGCGTACCCATCAGCGTTTGCGGCTTAGGAGCTTCATAAACGTTTTTCTTTTCTTGCGCTTACACAATTCGTTTGAAAGGAGAAGCTGCACGCTATCCAGGGTGGGAGAAGGACGCCGCTTCAACATAAGTCACGTACCCACTTGATCGTGCCACCGTCGTCAACCTCTTCGTCGCTACAAATTACGCCAGCTGCTTATACATGCACACTCAATAGTAGCTTGTTCTTCTGCAAAAGCAAATACTCATCCAGGAAAAAAAAGTTGTGGCTTCCATAGTAACAACGAAACCTACAGTGTACTAAACGGAATCACCCCACCGACGCCGCACAAGCCGCACGCTCATACTTGCGGTGTTGTGCAGCGCCTCACTCGCCGTATCTACCAGCTGTCGTAAGTGTCAACGCTTTCGAACGTTAAAAATGGTGTACCTATTCTATTATCGAATAAAAATAGGAAAATTCGAATATTTGACTAGTTTCCACGTTTTTTTTTTATTTAACGATGCAGGCATGGATACTTGGTGAGCAAGAGGCAACCTTGCGCATCGCTGCGACGGATATCGCGCTGCCGCAAACGCATGTGAAAGCTGTCAGCGAAAATCTACCTGCGACGTGCGCGGCAGAACGATTTTCGTCGCCCCAATCGCGCCATGTGAAACAGCCTTATACCGTTGGCCTTTTTTTTTCTTTTGGCACCGTGCGACGAAACAGTATTGCCGCCCCGGTGGCGCACTGTTAAAACACAGTCGCGTTCGATATTAGCTGTAGCATGGTGCCCGTGGTCGAAGGGGGGCTCCAAGAGATTACGGCAGTGCCGACATTCGAAAAGTTGGAGAACTGAATAGCTTTCCCAGTTACTCGTACTTTATTAAACCAATTTTTCCTAGGTAGGCGCTGCCATATGCAGTCTTGGGATGCCTTCGACAATGCATGGCCACCGTATTGCATCTAATAAAGAGCGCGAATGTTACAGTTCGATCTCTGATTCCATTCGAACTGGGACGTGGGTTTTGACTTGACGGTTTGCAGTAACGACTGAACTGCGGTTTTGTTTCCGGCACTATACATCTTGAATGTGGATGACGCTGAGTTAAAATGCGTAAGCGTTAAAAAGACTGCTTTGTTAAGTATGCGTTTGTGTATGCACGTTCTTGGAATAATTAAGAGCTATTTAAGCTGCCGCGTTGAGGGCATAGACGACGAAGCTCATTTCTCGGGGAACTGTCACGGAACTTTGGAGAAGTTCACAACGTATACTGCGCTCTTCAAGCTTTCCGTCATTCGCTACAGCACGGGAGCTGTCTTGACTGAGTGAGCACGACAGCGCAAATAGTTGCGGTGGACGGATATTTTCGGCGAACCTCTGGTAGCCTTCATTCGTAATGCGCGCCTGCTGCGCTCCCTTGTTATCTGCCACGGCTATCGTATACTGAGTCATTTACTCCGCACGCGGACCGAATTCAAACTAGTGTGCATATATACACGCGGATAAAAAAAGAAAAGAAATTCTGCTGATTCAATGCACATCTTAGAATCTATTTAAAGCGAAGAGCGTGTGAAGTGAAATGCTGTAAATTTCCCCATTTTGTTCCGGCGGCGTGGAGAAAACTGACCCGCGCGCGCATGTGCTATCGCGCACCATTGCTACGCAGTGCGACACACGCGGCGATCACCTTGAAGAGCTGGTTGGCGTCGGTACGGCAGAAGTGTCCGCGCGATTGTGGCCTGATGATTAGAGCAGGAGGTTCGGTAATGAAACGTATAATTAAAGAAGAAAGTTGTTTTTTTTTTTTTTTTTTTTTTTACGTGCGAGCTGTTCGGCAGGACAGCATAACTGAGGAGCCACGCTCCGGGAGGGTTCGAAAAAGGAGCTTCGCCTTGAAAGCCTGGTCAACAGAGGCGTACTAGTTCCTCGTTTGACGTATACGCGGTGCGGTCCCTGTGGTTGACGCGTTATGATGCGAGACCAGTGGGGCGGAAAACTGCGATGTCAGCGTCAACGCACGTTAACTTAAAGAAAGAAAAAGATTCTGGACTGTTGCCTGCCGAAACCATGATCTTATTGAGGCACGCTGTAGTGGGGAGGGTTCCGGATTAATTTTAACCACCTGGGGTTCTTTAACGTGTACCCAACTCATGGTGCACGAGCATTTATTTATTTTATCATTCCGCTGGACCGGGATCGAACCCGTGACCTAGAGCTTAGCAGCGCAACGCCATAGCCACTGGGCTGCCACGACGTACGCGTGCGCACGTTAACTTAAGCTTGTTTAAAAGCTATGCGCGCTCTGACGTCGAAGGTATGTACAGCGGATTCCACAAGCATTACGATGTACACTTCTGTGCTGCAACAGTCTTGTCCTTCGCATTTTCGCGCCTATATCGTCGTAGGCATTCAGGTTTCGAGATACTTTGCAAGCATGGAAGCGACAACACGTACGAGCATGGTCGCAGCATCTTAATGCCTGCTTTGTAAATGCATAAAGACCATTTTGAAGCCAGCAGTGCACTATAATTTCGCGGTGAAGTTCTTTAGATACGGGCATCCACGCTGGCGCCGACCTTTTAGCGTAGTATATTCAAAGCGGGCACCATCTTTCGAGGCGCGTACAATGGTGTTTGTTCGTTATAATCGTTATGGAAATTAGTGCTGTGTCAGCACGATGGCATCCAGCTATTATGAGCGCAACAGTCACGAGCGCGCATGGGTGTCCGATAACTCCTTAATATTTGCATTACACTGCGTCGTTTGCGTAACATGCCCGCGACAAATTGTGACTAAAGTATTTTTGGCATTTGTTGATGACAGTGCCGGGATCCGGCAGTTGAACAGGTACTCGTACGTTGAGGACGCACGTACGAAAACAACGATGTCTTGTTTCCTACGTTACGGAAATATATATTGCACGTGATAGAAGCGCGATTCCATTGGCTGCCGTGTGCAGCACGTCGTGGGATACGCCTTACATTTTGATGGCCTGCCATCATTTTCACAGTTCATTTCCTTGGAGAGAGAGAAAGAGAGTCAACTTTTATTGATGCCAGCAACCACTAGGGTGGACGCAGCAGACGACCGAGGCCCCCTGCGTCTCGGCAGCTGCTTCGGCTAGCTGGACGGCCTAGACCTGGTCTCGCTGGTCTGGGCTGAGCAGCAGGGTCTCCTACTGCTGCCGGTTTTGAATTCTGCGGCCCTCGAAAGGAGCCGTCTTCGAGCATGCTCATAGAATATGTGGCAGATCCGCCCTATCCATACGTAATTTACATTGATCGCTGTATTGCCCTGGATAGAATCTGCTGCAGGCCAGCGGGTTAGGATACATGTTTATTTGCAGGAAGCGCCAGGCTACCGCCTGTTTCTTGGTTAGCTCTGGATGAGATGATGGGTACCGGGCCCTTCCCAGCCAGTAGTACTTGGTGATTTCTTCGTAGCTGACCATGCTGTCTCCTCTCGTTCCCGGCTGGGCTGGCTCACTTGCTCGGCGATTAAGCCCTCGAGCTACGCCTCGTTGCCGGGCAGAGAGGAGTGCGCGGGCACCTTGGAAACAGAGCTGCAAAGATATTTCCCATCACATACTGCAGTATTTTTGCAGTGTATACTCTGACTAAGCCGTGTATATATAAGCTGCCAGGCGATTGATGAATGAATCTGCTGTGAAGGCTATATAATATTAGGGTGAAAGTCTGCTTGACAATTGCTTGCTAAAAGGTAAGAACGCAGATTGGAAATACTTTGAAATATTTCTTTCGGCAGTGAAATGCATTCATTGCGTGATTTGTTAGGAGTGAACCGCGGATCTTCAGTGGCCGAGTGCAAAGGCAGCAGAAAGCTAACAAGCCCATAGGGGATACCATCCACGAGTGCGTTCGTTATAATTCATCCATCCATCAAGCGAGTACCAGTGGCACAACAAGGACATCCCTTGTTCGACCACTGTTAATCACTCTTAAGCCTCCATCTTCCTGTGAACCTCTCATTTTTTTCTTTTAAATGTGCATCGATAATCTATAGACCGTGCAGGTATACGTAGTATATCGTCGGCGTTTGGGGCATTAACAGTATCGAATCAAACAGCTCGTTTTTGGTTGTTGTAAAAGGTACTTCTGGCGCTGTAGACGCGACGTGGGAGTGAAAAGGCGGCCGAGATAAGCAATCGTGTCCACGTTGTTCGCTGGCTCCGCATGACCCGGTGCGTTGCGTTTGCTCTTTCTTCAGCGGTCCACGCAGGTCGCTATCGCGGTAGGCGGCGATTTCGTTGTCACCGCTCTATCACTGGCTCTATCTCTCTCTCTCCCATTCGCCACAGCGTCGGCTCGTTATAACCGACGCCAACAGCCGCGGGGTGAACGCTCTGGGATGTCTTTTCGCCGCGATATTATCGCGCTGGCTCACGTGCGCGTCTCGCTACGCCCACCGTGTTGACGGTCGTCTCCCGCTTGCTGCACACGGGCGTGTACACATGTGCGCGCGCGGCCCGCGTAGGACGCTTCCGCCCATTGTTTTTCGCTCCTCTTCCTGCTCGATTAAACAAGAGGTGTTGCGCGGGCCTTGTAATCAAGGGGGAAGGGGGGGGGGGCTGACGCTTTGAATTCGCATTGTCTATATTCACTCACCGAGGGCTCGAGATAAACTGGCGTGTGTCAGCATGGAGGAGCAAGGCTTCGCTGTTCGGAAAGTTGGGCGTAATTAACCTCAGCGGGTACACAGGGTGTATTACAAAGCCTCGATTCGTTGCTTAAAGTGTGCGCGCTAAGTTTAGGTTGACAGGCGTGGCAGGTTTAGCATGGTCTTCTTTTTTCTTTTGAAACTGTCTGCGTCATTTTGTTCAACCCGAGTTAACGTATCAAGTTGCCACTAAGCTTTTTCATGCTATTTCGACACTGTGCGCTTGGGGGTCACGACTGCTCATTTACTTGTGAACGGTCAGATTAATTCGTCCGCCGTATACCAGTGCGAGTTGCGTGTTGTACCATTAGTGATTATTGGATTTGAGCACAGCACATTTCGACGTTTAGAAGGGAAACCTACGCTGTAGTTAATATTAATAATAAGTATGTATATAATATGTTGGGCGGTATTTTTGCGCTGTAGTTGGCCGACGTTCGTCGGCTGATAAAGGTTACTACAAAATCTTGCAAATAACGTTAGAAGAGTGTTAACAAAGAAGATTCCCTTGAAATGTATCATATATGCATATATGCCTCGAGCGGTCATCCGCGCGGCAATCTTGCGTCCATTGGCGGGCTTCTTTCACGCTCGGAAGAACACTTTTATGAAGCACGTATTGAGCAACAGAAAGCTGTATCGGGAGTTTTTCATGTCGCTCTACAATTTTCTAATTGGCACTTTTTGATCTACTTTTAATAATTGAGAAGTTGATTAATTAAGGCTAATTATCTACTTAGGCGGAATGAAAAAGATAATTTGAGTGCCTCCAAGCGACGGCAAACAACATTACCTTGGTTCTGTCCAGCTGGCATTCGCACATTTTTAAACTCTGGCTAAAGTTAGCTGGGACACCCTGTATATATCCGTCTGATTTCCCTGCCGGTATTCGTAGTGTCTGCGATGTGGACCACGTACGGACCAGCGGCGTTACACTTTAGCGAAATTTTCAGAGCGCGGTAGCGGCCCTTAACAGTGGCGAAGGGTGTGCGAGAACACTGCAGATCCGGCCGCACCTGAACAGACCTTCTTGCAAACTTAATAGTTCACTTCTACCTACAGTTGCTTCCTGTGGTCGGGTTGCGCACAGTGGCTCTTTGAGATTGTCCAGGCTGCTCCTGACTTGCTGCTAACGCTTTAGTATATAGAGGGGCGCACTTTTTACTTAACTCGACACTGCACATATGCGCCGATTTCGGTACGCCCTCGTTATATGTACGTACGTGTGTGTGTGTGTGTGTTTGTGTGTGTGTGTGTGTGTGTGTGTGTGTGTGTGTGTGTGTGTGTGTGTGTGTGTGTGTGTGTGTGTGTGTGTGTGTGTTTGGCTGGAGCCGCGGTGATATAAATGTATATACGTATACCCTAGCGGGTTTATACGCATACATAACGCGCGTCCTTGTTTCGTTGTGGCGGTTTAGCATATCCCATTAGTAGTCTTGAAGCCCCGCTCCTGCACACGGCTGCCGCGCTTCGTTGGCGAAATGGGCCTCCTGATGCGTATAAAACCTGGCGCCGTAAGAAGGTGCAACATGGCGTGAATCGGTGATATACACGCGGACTTTAGTGCGCTGTCGTCGCACCGCGGTTATGTGGTCACATACTTCGAGGTGCATCTTGTGCTGTCAGGGGGCGAGATGTGGAGATCTCATTGTGCTCACCCGTGCATTCGCGAGCTTGGCGCACTGTAGTGAGTGCCGGCCGTGGCTTTATAATCCTGACTTCTAGTACCACGCGATAGTCGTCCTAAATTGGGTCCCGACGTTGGACGAATCGACGTTGTCTCACGAATCGTACGCAGAAGTGTGTGTGGTGTTGTCAGAATAAAATAGATTTGGTCTTGAAGGAAGTGTCATGGCTTATGCCTGATGTGGTCATATGTTCGATGCAGCCTATTTATTACCTTTGGCATAGTGTTCACTACGAACTGATTGCTTTCTCACTGATCTCCCCCGCATTGACGTGATACGGGAGTGGCGGTGTAAGAGGTATAAATGTTGGCAACGTAAAAAAAAAAAAAGAAAAATTGCCATTTCTGTTCTTAATTTTGAAGACGTCGCATGAAGTGAGAGTTATGTTAGCCGTGCACGCACTCATTGTGCTATTTGAAAGGTGCAGATGAATGTTTTAGAAGGGGCAGGTTTTACAAAATTGTGACTATATCCGTTCGACTGCTTGCGAATAAGCATACCTTGTTAGATATGGACCATTTCTCTGCATCGGTCAAGTTCTCCGGACGCACGAGGGGTTGCAACCCCTCCTCGACGTTTTCTAATTGTGGTGCGCAGGTGTGCGTCGACCGTGTTACCAGACTCGCCAGGCAGGTTGTTTAGTCTGCTCTTCTGTGTCACGCGGGAAGCTTTTGTCCCCGTGTTCATTGCATTTGCGATTCTAGACGTATTGTTTAAGCGACGCTCTTGTACCGGTTCTGACAAAACTGTGTGCTGCATTTTTGCAGGGTTGGGATCGTCGCAGCCTCTTCCGACCGCATGAATCTGGGTCGAAAAGCCCCCATGACAAATCAAAATAGGTCAAATCAATATTCTTGCGTGAAAATACTCTCAGTAGAAGGACATTTCGAAGTCAAAAGGTTCTGCGAATGATCTGGTACGTTTAAACGAATTGAAGCGCCAAAGACATCAATCACCCGTTTTGTAGGGAAAGGACGTGCCCACTGGGTATCGTTTATGCGTGCGCCACAGTTGAAATATTCAGGCATTATGTCACATCTGTCTCGGACTCAGCGGAGTACCTGTAGCGCCCGTCAAAACAAGTTGAAAAGTGAAGGATTATGAATCTGGAATTGACTTCACTGTCAGCATGAATCTTCGCTGCTGCGACTTTGCTTCCGCACACATACTACTGCTGTCGCAGCGGACGTGTGCGTCGGTAGCCAGGATGCAGCAGGGTTGACATGCGCTGTAGCTGCAGTGCGCGATTTTTTTGCACGCTTCGCCGTCATAGCTACCGCGACAGCAATGTGCGGCGTGTCCTTGTTTGATCCCTCTTTCTGTCACCGCGGTATCGTCGCAGTGAGAGCGCTGCTTGTTCGGCGCCCCAGAGAGGAGGGATGGCGGTAGCAGGAGCAGCAAGGGGGCGCGTCTCTTCAGGCCGCTGCTGCCGGCGAGGCACACGCTTCGCCCGCTTCTTGATGGATGGTCGAGCGCCTTTTCCTCGTTCGGCTGCGGCCACGTGCCTGCGCGCTGCGAGACGGACCTCGGTGCCGAAGCCCGAAATGGCATCGCGCGCGTTCTTGTGCGCGAGCGGGGCATGGGGAGCTGGCAAGCGGGTGGGGGGACGTTGAATCGCCGCGTTAAACTGCATGTGCGCGCTGAGGAATGCCCTGCGCTCCGTCCTGTGGGCACTCCGGGTTTTCGCTGTGTGCGTCCGTCGCCTCCCGCCCCCCCCCCCCCCCTCTCTGCGCACAAGGCTGACGCTCTGTGAAAGGGGAAAGCGGGGTGTGGGCAGGTCGGGTCTGCTTCGTGATCACTGTTTAAGAACCCGGCGTTTCTCCATGGTATGGTTAGCGAAACCAAATTGGCGCGTTGTGAAATCGTATATTCGTGGGAGGTAAATACCATGATAACGAGATACAGCGTGGTCCGTTGTGGGCTCTTCACTCACTTGGAGCTGTACGGAGTTGTCGTCTCCCGTAACACGTTCAATTCGTATAGTTTGCCCTGGTATACATCGTTTATGCGTGAAAAGCACAACCGTGCTCGCTAGCTCCTGCTTGAAAAACATGAGTGAAGAACAGTACGCTTTCTTTTTTTTTTCTTACACTTTTTTAACGTCGCTACGCATAGGTTATCAGCCGCATGGAGTCTCTAGTATCGCACAGGCATATAATATACTGTCTTCTGGAGGACCACCAAAGTTAGAATAAGTTTGTCTAGCCCGTCAACAACGCATATATTCGTTCTCTGTCAGTATGTATGTGTTGAGGTTCACCAGATTGGATGCTTGTGCTTGTTGGATCTGCTCTGCTAAAACTAAGAACGCGAAAAAAAAATACAGGCCCGAAGGAGTTGGACGGCGCTGTCGTATGCTTGAGGGTCATGTGCTACTTGTTTTCCTTAGTCAACGCTGTAGGGGTTGGGGGACGGACTTCGGGATGAAAACAAAACTTGGGAGTATTTATTTTACATTATATACAGAGAGGTGAGAGTCATTTAACAGTCGTACAGTCATTACGGGCCGGCAGCAACTCGGACGCTGCGGCCCGCGGCAAGAAGTTCGAGAGATGTGAATCAGGGAATCAGGGAATGCTCTGGTCTCTCTGGAATCCTTCTTTTAAACCCTTCGAGGACTGGAAGTCGCGTCATGTTTGGCCAATGGGAGAGTCCGCTCAGATGACGCCATTTTCAGCCAATGGTAGGCGCCCGTGCGATGGTGTCATACCCGGCGAAGAGAGTCGGCGCTTGGTCCTCCTCTCTTGATCACTTGATCCCCCTGCGGTCTTGCCTCGCAGACTGGCAATGCGCTTCTTCCAAGGAGGAGAAGGGGAGGGGGGTGCTGTTAGATATGGAGCTGTTTTCTGCGATTACTTCGAGTTCCCCAAACCACTTCGAAACGCAGCACAGCTAATTGAGGAATGCAGAAGCAGGAAAAGCACATTCCAGAGGAGCGCCCAGGCAAACAAGTTGAAGGCCACAAGACAGGTGCAAACCAAGACGGCGGTAATGCGCCGTGGCAGCCAGACGTGCCGGGAAGGCCCAAGCGTACCTCTCTTCGCCTTTGAAGAAGACATTTGCTACCGCTGTGGGGCCGTAGCACCGGGAGCAGGTGGGCCTCGGACAATGGAGCATGAGCAGCCCTCCCCTTCTCCTCGTTAGAAGTGCATTGCCAGTCTGCGAGGCAAGACCGCAGAGAGCCGCCAGGTGTGACACCGCGACACGGGCGCCTACCATTGGCTGAAAATGGCGTCATCTGAGCGGACTCTCCTATTGGTCAAACATGACGTGACTTACAGTGCTCGAAGGGTTTATAAGAAGCCTTCCAGAGAGACCAGGACAGTCCCTGTTTCCCTGATTCACCTCTCTCGAACTTCTTGCCGCGGGCCGCAGCGTCCGAGTTGCTGCCGGCCCGTAATGACTGTACGAATGTTACTGGCGTCTCACCTCCCTGTACATAATAGAAAATAAATCCTCCCAAGTTTGGTTTTCATCCCGAAATCCGTCCTCCAACCCCTACAGTGCTCATGCTCCATTGTCCTAGGACCCACCTGCTCCCGGTGCTACGGCCGCGCAGCGGTAGCAAATGTCTTCTTCAAAGGCGAAGGGGGACGATTGGGCTCTATTGTCCGAGGACCCCTTCTAATCCCGGCGGCGTACGACCTTGTTGGCACGTGAACTTGTTGGCTCGTGCGCTCCTCTGGAATGTGCTTTCCTGCTTCTGCATTCCTCAATTAGCTGTGCTGAGATTCGAAGTGGTTTGGGGGAACTTGAAGTAGTCTCAGGAAACGGCGCCATATCTAACAACACGTGTGAGCCATTGCGTCGTACTCTTTGGGCTGTGGTGTATTTTTTGTGTGCACGCACAATCGACGCATAGCTAATCGATGCGTGAGCTAAAGTCGAGCAAAAAAAAAAATAAGAAAATCCACACTTGCTCCAGCTGTCGTCCTGCACGTTTTCCCGCTCCGCAAGCAGATGATAGGTCCCCAACAGCAGCTGTAAGTTTGTGTACGTGTTCAGCGAATTGTGTTACTTTTTAACCGACAGTACTTGATGCTGTCTTTATTGCGTCAGCCTCACAATTAGTGTCTCCGCGGGAGTAAAAAGAAGCCGGCGAATGAAGTATTGTAACAAACTTAATTGTTTGAACGGGGAACGAATTGATCGCTTCGGTGTCGTCGCTGGCTAGTCGCGTGATTGCACATGGCTGTCAAATTCTGGCGTGCGAGGGGGATGCCGGGTACGCGATAAACTGCTTGCGCGTCTCTGACTCTGCGTGACATCTGGAAAGTTAAGTGGGAACTGCACCTCGCTGCGCCGATTTTCGCAGCTGTTGTTAAGAACGGCCCGCTGAGGTGCAAGTTTTGCTAGCCAGTTGCGACAGCGGCGTCAACTTTTCCTGGAACGCCACCGCAACCCTCTAGCCACGGCGTCACTAAGTCGACTGTGGGCGGGGGACAATGCGCTCCGTCCGCCACTCTGCGTTGCGGGATTGCCGAGATGAGTTCGACGAACCAGGCTTTGTGACGGAACCCGCCACCGTCGACCCGATCTGCTGTGAGCGGGGGAGTTGCCGAGGGAACGTCTTCGGAGGCCCCTTCCCACGCGCCTTTCAAGACTTAAGACAATGGAGCACCGGCGGCCGCGCTGCGGGGGTCAGCTCGGGGAATAAGATGTGCCTTTCCTGACGTAAGCCCCGAGTTCTGCGAAGACCGTCTGACGTCGATGGGGACCGTGAACTTGTGCGGAAATGTGTGAGCCCTCCCGCAGGTAGGCGGCCCGTCTACGGTGCCTGGTCGGCCGTTTCTCTCACCTTGGGATTCAGGGAGGACCGAGTGTTTATACACCGCTGTTGTACGGCTGCTCAGTGTACTTTCTCTCGCAGTCATGCTATACTGATGAACTGCAACGTCCCTTATGTAGATACTGTAAATAAACCCATATTCCTCGTTCTCGATGAGAAGCAGTCCTTCCCTTCAACAACGTCCTCAGCGTGGATAAGTTGGACGACGGCATGGGCCAGCTACCATCTAATTCGTGCCCGACTCCAATCTTGACAACTGTTTACGAACGGTGGGATTGACCTCCCAATCCTTACACTATACAGCGTGGCCTCGCGAGAGAACCGCTGCGTTCATTCTCTCCATCCGCAGCACATGCGCCGCCCCTACCGAGCGAGCGCGACGCCTAGGCGTTCGCAGTGTTCGCTGTGGCGCAGGCTGGCTGCCGCGGGCCGAGAGGCGTCTGGGAGCAGGGAACGGCATCCGCGCGCGACTTGTGTGGGTGCCTCGCTCGGGCGTCGGTCACGCACGTGACGCCGCACATCCGGCGCGAATATCTACATTGGGGAGGGGCGGCAACGCAGCGGCTCGCGCGGCGCCCTTGCAACGTTGACCCGCTCCTCATCACTCGCGCTTGCGTCGGTGATGTGAGGGAACCGCTGAGGTGAGGCATTAATATATATATTTTTTTTGGGGGGGGGGGCGAGGGGGGAGGAGGCGCTCGATCGCTTTGCTGCTGCCCGTCCGCCGCGAATCCCGTGTGGGTGCGAAATACCTCTCGCGCGCCTCGCTGCTTTTTCTTTCATCCATTCCCTGGCCCCGAGCGTGTGGGTTGGCGGGGCTGGCGCGCACGTCTGCGGAGGTGGAGGTCAGAGCAGCGCATGCTTGCCTTCTTGTGCCTGCAGCACAAATACGTGGCCCAAAATGTTCGTTACTGCGCTCCCCTCGCCTGTTCTCTCAGTCATTGTTTTGTACACTCACGGCGCTTAGAAACACTAAGGCGAGAAGCTGCTGTGTCTGCTACCCTTTCCGTACAACGTTGTCAAGAGTGAAGGCCTCGCTGGAGGTGGTAGAAAGGTCACTTTGCGGGATGAATGCCGAGCGGATTAACCGAGTGAAGCGTGGGAAGTAATTGAAGCCGAAAAACGAGCAGGAGCGCGCGTAAGAAGAAAGCAATGAATGAGATGCCGGCACGTGCAACCGTCCTTGCGCTAAATCCGATAAAGCTCATCCAAGTTTCATATCTCTCGAAACTTCGTTGCGTGCTGCAGCATGGTGCAAGATAAAGCGCGACTGACATATCTTGTCAGACACCCAAACTGGAACAGCACGCACGTTCTGTTCAGCGACGGCTTTTGGTTGTACAGTTCCCGTTAATTAATGCTCGGCGGCACCTAATGTCGGTGGGGTGCCAGCAGCGCTTAACAGAAAATCGCACGCGCATTGCAGCCTGGACACGTGACAATGATGTGAAAGCGGCGAAATTAGTTTGGTTGCCATGATTCAGTCGGATTGATGAACGCTGTCCCGGTTCGCTGATCAGAGTCAGTTTCGTTTTTTTTTTTTTTTGCTCAATTCGTCCGCCTCCAATGTAATCCATGACTTGCTCTGCTACGTGGAAGTTACATGGAGAACGAAGGTCGGGCGGATAGACGGGCCGTGATTACGGTCTCTGGAGCCTGCAGATCGAGAGAATCACCGCGATGGCAGGAACTGTGGCGCCTTTCTTTGCGGAACCAGAGCGGAATGGCCAGCCACGTGTGGTCTCCTTTCCGACGCCGGCGTACTTCCGAGTGTGCTGTCCAGAAAATAACAATCGCCTTTTCAGCCCATTTATTCCTTGCCCATTGCTGACTCTTTGATCAGCCCCTTTCAGTGAGGTGCGCATTGATTGGCAGCGCCCTGCGCTCGCTGCGCTATTGTGTACATTTATGCCCTGTCCCGTGACAGGCGCCTAGTAACCTGTTCCCCAGCCTTCAACAATCCTTTTCATTCTGGTGGGAAGTACTAGGCCCTATACGTGAGTTAGTGACTGCAGTGCGGTTGATATGCAGCGTCGCTGGATATTTCGCAGACTTATGCGTACGGTCATGGTCCATGAAAGAATGAAATCCACAGGCTAAAATTGAACTCGGAACAGCAAAATGCTCAGAATTTCGTCTCTTCATCGCACTGGTCTTTATAGGGTAATCATGCTCTTTTATTTTGTTCTATCCATTGACGCAAACCTTGCATTTCCTGGTGGGAACGCATGTTACGTTATGTTATAGCCATGTTATGCACGCACACACACACAAAGGAAACACGGAAGCTTCTTTCTTGTGCAGAAACCACACTAGCACGCCGATTTTGCAGGGAGAACAAACCGAGAGCTGAATGAAATTATCGCTGAAATTATAGCTGAATGAAAATTACTTCAATCCGAGGGGCGAATATGCGCGCACCGATTCGGTCAAGTGGAATACTTCCAGGAATGCGGCTGTAGCAGCCACGTATATATATATATATATATATATATATATATATATATATATATATATATATATATATATATATATATATATATATATATATAGAGGCCACTGCACTGCGCGCGCATATACGAGAGGCCTTCCAGTGCGCCATGTACTGACGCACGATATACGTTTTGTGCTGCCAAGGTTCGAAGTTCCCTTTCTTCTTCTTTTTCAGTGCAAATATTCAGTCGTCCTCTTTTCGCAAAGAAAATATCTCGTTCGACGCCACGTTCGTGGTCAAACGTATAATTTCCGTCAATCACTGCGAAGCCGGCGGATATCTCGACGATCGTCATTCGTTTGAAGAAGTAATGCCAGCGTAGGAAAGGCAGACGAAGAAATAAAAAGAAAATGCTTCTCGCCGCATCGCAAATGCCATAGAGCAGGTGAAGTAGTAATGCAAGATGGCATACGCTTGGGTCTTCACCGTTGGTGCAGCGTATGCGCGAAAAAACAAATAAAACGCAACTGGTCTCTGTGTATATATATATATATATATATATATATATATATATATATATATATATTAGTTTCTTTCTGCTGCCATGCGTCTTGGTTCAGTAGCACAGGCGCTTGAAAATAAGTTTCTATACATGTCGACACGTTCTCGTGTTTCGACGTTCGTTTTTCGATCGCTGTACGGGAGAGCTTCTGCCATTGTGCTTGGCGCGCTCGAAGGTTATGGATCCTTGTCTGTGGCCATGGCTAGCTCGTATGGTGCCGACAAATTGGAAAGGCGCGTCGCTTTTGTTCTCTATTATGAGTGTGTCCTTCGAGAGTCGTCGTATTGTCACGGTGAAAACCAATCTCGGCCGCGCACTTCGTCAAAGCGGAAAATAAATTCAACAGGACGGGACAATACCGTTCGCTTTCGACGGAATCCGTTGATCGAGAGCGCAAAGCGAAGCTTGTTGCATGGGGGTTAAAAATGTAAGCAGGTGTCAAATAAAGCTTTTAAAAGTACGGTCGCTTACCTCCTCTATCTGTGAACTATAAAGTTACCAATCGTTTCGCGCTCAGTGTAATGTTAATGAAAAAAGCGTGTTTGCCGCTCCTTTCGCGTCATCGACACTTTGTGTGTAGACTTGTAGATGTCTCTACACTATGGTGTAAATGCTGCTGCAGCTGGCCACAACAAATGGTTTTCGCGTGAGCAGTGCTGTAGAGTTAAGTGCGGTGTTATATAAGGCTTTAAAAAAATCGTAAAAAATATATATATTTAAGAAGAAGAAAGCGGTCGAGAATTGCGTGAGCCAGCGCAATCATGGCTGATCAACGGCGCTAAGCGCGGTGCTTCTGGCGGTCGTGAGAAGGGCAGATTTTCTTGTTTTCGTGCGTTTTTGGAAAGTTTGCTTCGGGAAACATTTGTGCCGGCTTATTATATTATAACTTTGCCGAAGCTCGTTTGTTCTGTAGATAGAGTTTTGTATGCACGCTGAATGTTACCGTTGAGTGCGACCAGTAATGGCGCCGTTCTCGAACCCTGCCGCAGAAAAAGAAAAATAAATTGGTCGGAAGTTCAAGAACAATGGCAAACACAATTCCGGATAGCAGTCATGTAATTGTTTTCAGATATCACGCAATTTTTGTGTACAAGTAAAATTGAAAGTGATGATAATCATGCAACATTATCTCTGAAGGAAAAGCTGCGATGCAAACGCGCGTCAAAGCTAAAATTGAGAGAATAATGGGGTAAAATTCACGTTACGCGTGCGCTCGAAACGAAATCCACGTAGCTTCAAATATTAAATAGGAATGTCCCGCGTCAACCTTGCTTTTGCAGGTTGACAAGATTGCGCGCCCGATTTCTCTCTGTATTCGGGACGTTAGGACCCCGAGTCGACGCAGCGGGCGGCGGCAACGCGCGCATTTGTTACGCATTTATGACGCATGCACTTACGTCTGTACGACCCGCCTTGAGCCACTTGAGCGCCACACGTGTCGAGGGCGTTGCAGCGTCACTGCGAGCGCTGCTCACGTGATCATCTGACGGGGACACAGTGAGGCGATGTGTGACCGCAAAGGTTGTTTTGGCCAAAAGAGAGCGCAGCTGAAATGGAAGCGATTTACACTGTGAAAAAGAAATATTGACTGTCAGAAAAAGAAAAAAAAAGAAAGCCGCGAAAGACAGAAAATTTCCATTCTCACTACCGAAAAATTTCTTTGAACGGAAACAACAGATATTTACATTTTTTTTGTACATTCTTCTTTTTTCAGTTTGCGCTGAAAGACAAGATTTTTTTTTTCTCGGTTTGAACAGAATTGCTCGACGTAGGGATACGGAAGATTCAGATGTGAATACTGTGAATGAAATTGCTCTCGTTGGTTTCTTCTTTACTACCCTCAATTAGTATTAGTGTGCAGCTTCACCACCCGGGTAAGTGTAGGCAAACTGATCTGAACTTAATTATTCTAAGTTACTGAAAAAAACTGCAAAGCGGCTCGCCGGGCTAGTCATGCCACTCAGATCGTGGCTGTACATGGTAGAGTTGATCGTTGGAGGTAGATAGGTTGGTAGAGTTGATCGTTATTTTACAGTGTATAATCAGATCGTGTGTGTTGGCACGTAAAACCCCATAATTTAATTTCTTTGGACCCGTTTTGTATGGTTTTTCCTTTCCTTCTCTCAAGATGTAGTTTCAGTGCTCCTCGAAAGTGTTGGAAGAAAAAAAAAAGCCATTTTAATTTTACGCCTAGAAACACTTTCAAACTAGTAGTTAACGCGAGATTGTCGCATTCATATCTTCTATTCTGAAAACGACAGCGTCTTTTTTTTTTTCGAAAGCACATGAGTATAGTGTTTTAAAGTAAACTGGACAGGGGAGTGAACTGTAATACGCTAATAGGAGCTGTATTGCAGTTCCAGAGATAGCGGACGCACGCGGTTTGCGTTCGCTAAAGGGACCCTACAGTGCACCGAAGGAGCAACGTCGGGCGCATAACCGGATCCCTCTTTAATCTGCCAACTGTAGCATCTGCATATCGATGTGAGCTGAAATGTGAATTGGCCAGGGCGCTATCACGTGATCGTAGCGAGCTTGCAGCCAACTTCATCCGGGCTTGCCCATAAAGTCGTTCCAAGTGTGCACACGTTTCTGGCGTACAATATCACCGCCAATAAGGCCGATATAGTTGACTACGCCTTACTACCTTCTTCCATAAAGCATACCAATATAGTTGTGACTGTTACCCACCTTTTATTCGTGCTTTGTGCTATTAATTGGCGTCGTGATCAACAAAAGCAAGACTATGTCGTTTCAATTAATTACTACTAAGGCAACAGCGGCTTATGCGTAAGCGTAAGACAAAACTTCGTTCAGCAGTACTTGCGGTCTCTATTTTCCTTTATGTTTTTTGGTTACTTCTAACCTTCATACGTTTTGTTTGGCTAGCAAGGTGAACTCGACAGAATTCATTTTTGTTGGCGCCTTTGCTAAGTTAATTACCTCTCTGTAAGTAATTTATGCGTGGTGCAAGAGAGAGAGAGAGATAAGAAAAGACGCAGTGACGGAAAACTCGCTTGCTTCCAGAAAAACGCCAGCCGCACATACCATAGTGGATGCTTGCGCCTTGTTTATGTATGTGACGAGAAGGCTGAAATATTGCCCTCGTTCTGCTCTGCTTTACGGTATAACAACGCCTACAGCCTATTTCGCGAGCGGTATGGGTGGAGAAGAGAAAAAAAAAGTTGGAGCCGTGGAGGTAGGCCGTCGTGCTTAGCTTCATCGCCGCCAGGAAAATTGATCCCATTTCTTCGCTCTTTTGTTGTGGGTGTGTGTCTCTCTCACTTTTTTTCTCGGTGTGGAATAGTTCTCGCGGGGCAGTAACGCGGGTGATTTAATTTTCCCGTATATTGAGAACAGTGGCACAAGGAAGGAAGGAACAAAATAAAGTGCATGCGAAAAGAGAGAGAGAGCGTTGTCGATAAAATGCCACTGAAAAAAAAGGGGGCGATGTTGAGTTGCGGCACCTCCCCCCGTGGAACGAAGGTCAAACGCAGTAATCGAAAGAGCGTCGGCGGATTAATGAAAAAGAGGTTGAAAATAAGAGGACAGCGGGGAACGCCCAGGGCTTCGGTAGAGGAAAAGGTCGCGAACAGCGAGAGCCCGAATGGTTGGAGGAAAGCCCGCTGGCGTGCTCGTCACGCTCGCGTATGCATTACGCATGCGCACGCGTGCAAAAAGGGTGCGCCGTGCGTCTGGAGCGACACCGCGCCAAAAGCGTGCTGCTGCGACGACCCTCCTTATCACCCCCTTTTCGCGCCGAAAACAGGCGAGCGCGTGGCGGCGAACGCGATGGTGCGAGGGGGCGGAGGGAGCCGGCAGGAGCATCAGATCCGCGGCGAGGAAGCTGTAGGCAGGCGACCGGGATCCCAGCTCCAATTTGGAAAGGCGCCCCCTAACAATGCCTGTGTTGGCAATTGCGTGTGAACTGTGTCGGCTCGCTCGCCGCCGCCCGAGAAGGATCAGCGTACTCCGCCATCCCCGTTCTCTCGTTGCTCTCCATCTATAGCGAGCAGCATTGCTCCGTCGTGTGCGCATTCGTCTTCCTTTTGCTCGGGCGCCTTTGGCGAGCTTGTTACCTCGAGGTGCGCCCTAGTGATGCTGCATCTATTCTTTCTTCTGCTTTTCTCGCATGCCAGTTTTTTTTTTCTTTTTCTTTTTGTCACCGCCGTGTGTATTGTGTGTTTCTAGACGCCATATGGCGGCGATGGCATATGCCCTCTGAGATCGGAAGATCTCGGAGGTTATGGCTGACAGCCTGTACTGCTTGTATCATGGAGGAAGGAAAAAACTGAGGAGAGGCTCTACCCCGTGCGTGCGCTAGGAGAAAAGTGTGGGGGAAGTCACGTGGTAGCGGCCTTGTCGGCGCACAATGGCGGTTTTGTTGTGGTCATGGAGGAAAGAATGTTGTGGTGTGTGTGCTCATGCGTATGGCCGTACCGCGTCGTATACCATGGCAGAGGCGTCGTGTGTGCAGGGTTGCGTTAGTCTCCGTGTTTTGTTCCGCTGCGTTATCTAGGCCACGCTTTCCCGCCTGTTACGGCCAAGTAAGACTAGGTACAAAAGCGTGAAGCGAGCGCGCATGCAACGCCGTACACCACGTACCACGCCCCGGACGAAGGACTATCTGGGAATCTATTTGCCGCCTTCGGTGGATTCATACTAACGTGTCATCACAGACTGAAACCGCTGTGCTTCAGAATGTGTATGATAAGTGCCTTGTAAGTCAGTGAGTGCTGTGCAGTGTTCCTGCTTTTGACAGCGGACGATGCATTTGTAGCACGTCAAACAGCCGTGTGGAAGGATGCGAAAGATGCGGCTGCTGTGAGTATAGGGACGAAAATTCCTTACCGCAGATACCTGTGTGCTCGAGGAGCGCAGGGAAGTGAAAGTTGATGGATGTGGTGCAAGAGTGAGCAAGGCTCGACAGAAGACTACGCCTGCGCGCACATCAAGCGGCTGACGGTCGCACGTATAGGCCCGGTCAACGCGCTAGCCGCACGCATACGCGCCTGTTCGGCACCGCGCGGAGGATACCACAGAATTTCGTTGAAGCTACACTTACCGTGAGAACAATATACATTAGGCCGCAGTCAGTGTATTTTAACGCGTAACGACGTTCTCCTCTGCTGGCTTCTTCGTCGGTGCGCTGTGGCTCGTCGCATATCCACGGAGAGCGGCCGCCCGAAACTTGTTCAATAAAGCAAAACGATTTCTATGAGGCTACAACCAGCATACGTGTTTTTTCTCTTAAACTGTAGATGGGCTAGCCATAGCTCGTGATATGCGTAAAGTGTTGTGCCGGTCATCACCTCTGCATTATTGTAGTGCAATGAGAATGCAGAATTATTTCGGAAAAGCTGGCAAAAATAGCGGGGGACCGGCCTCACACTCTTAACTAGTAGAGTTCATTATGAACTCCTTTGTACGCTAGAGCACAATGCTCGGACGAAATTGCTTAGACAGCGGTGTTGCGATTATATACACCGCGATTGCATCCGTTGGCCGGATCACTACAGCGAGCGCACGTTGTCAGGATTGGGGGCTCAATCCCATCGCTCGAGATCCGTTGCCAAGATTGGAGTCCGGCGTGAATTCGAAGGTAGCTGGCCCATGCCGTCGTCCAACTTATCCACGCTGAGGACGTTGATGAAGGGAAGAACTGCTTCTCATCGAGAACGAGGAATATGGGTTTATTTACAGTGTGTAAATCAGTCTAACATGACTGCTTGAGAAAAAGAGTGTCAGTCCAACATGACTGCACGAGAGAAGTGTTTCAGTCTAACATGACTGCTCAAGAGAAGTGTATCAGCATTCGCACCACAGCAGTTTTTATACACTCGGTCCTCCCGCGATACAAGGTGACGCGGACGTTCGTTTACTCATTGTCAACTTGCCACCGCCCCGCAGAACAGTTTACGCACACATAGGCACACACATTCCGATGTCCGGCGCCGACGTCCGAGGGGTGCCGTTCCGGGAAACTCGGAGCCAATGGTGGGTAGCTCGTTGTCTTGCGTCCCGATCGGGGCATGGGAAGCAACAAAAAACGGCTTTCCCGCGGCAGCCCGTTCACGCGTAGCAGATCAGGTCCGCGCTGGGGAGCTCGGGCACAATAGTTCGCCCGCCAAACGCGTTTCGTCACAACGGCGATGGGGCTGGCGGATGGAGGCGGTTTTCAGCACAAAGCCCGCTTCTTCGAACGCATCCTAGCTGCAGCGACAAAGAGTGGGGGATGCGCGTCTTGTCCCCCAGTCGTAATTGGGTGGCAATTTTGCCTTGCAGCTCGCCATTCTTAACAACGTCCGCGCAGCGCGGACGTGCACTCGCTGGCGGAAATGGCGGAGTAACGCAAACTTCCGACGTCACTGAGTTTCACAAAGAGTGACGTCAGGGTCTCTCCTTATGATGAATTCCAATGGCAGATTCGGAGCGCTTCTGGTAGTACCTTTTCTATCCTTGCTGAGCAAGTCTATTCCACTGGGAGATTGAGCGTGCCTCCCGTATCTTTCATTGGCGGATTGGGAACAGCTCCGTCGCTAGATTCACTCCACGGAGCAGCGCTCTCTACTCCGCAAAAATTGACGGAGTAGGCTGGAAGTCGCGTGATGTCAGCCCACCCACATCCAACATACCGCTATGGCGCGCGCGCCCGTGAACGCGAATTGCGGTCTTGGGAAGAAATGAACGGTGCTTTGCATCGTCAACTTGCGCTTTTACAGCTTGCGGGGGGCGATGTTTCAGCTAGTTCAAGTTCCGAATCCGCCAACGGCGACTCAAGCGACGGAGATGCTTCGGAAGCTATAGTGTATTCAAGCAAACTTTCGACATCATGTTTCGGCCGCCGGCCAAGAGACCGAAAGTTGCGCGTTTGGTCGACGACGTCGTTCGCCAGTATTCGGGCGAAGAGGTAACCAGGGTCCATTTCGGAAGTTCGCATTTTTAACAGCATTAACTTTTGTTGATGAACTGCAGTTCCGAAGGCACTTCAGGCTGTCTCGATGTGTTGCCACAGAAGTGATCGCAGGCTTCTCTGCCATCTCCAGTGTTTCTTACACACAATCACGGCGGACAAAAGAAGCAGACTTGCATGCGGTGTGGCTCGTAAAATATAATCGTTACATGATGCTGGCCCTGTGTGGCGTCGCGGCAGTGTCGTCGAAGCAAGCGTGGCCGCGCATTATAGAAGTGGCAGAAAGCCGTAAATGCGCATCCACTGTGCTCGTGGATGCACTCGCTAAACGCCTATACTTCTCGTGGTGGATTGTTCGTTTACGTCTCGCTCGTTCGTAAACTTCCACCATGCTAAATGTGGGGCACACTTTCATGCGAAGCGTCTGCTAGTTCGCCTGCACTTTTTATCACGTCATCGCGGTCTTGCTCGAACTCTGTGCGCGCGGGTGACGAGAGCGAAAGCGTGCTCTGTCGCCGCGACCATTTGCAGCGGCTCTTCCGCTCTGCCTTGGCCGTGCTCGCCGCGCCAGCGGACTGGCATCGGGCCGGAAGATAGCCGGCTGCGCGCGCCAATTGGTCCCCGAGTTTCCTCGCGAGTGTCCGAGTGCCAATCAAAGCGCCCTGGGAGGCTCGTCGACCAATCGACGAGCGCTACTTTGCGCAGCGCCTAGTTGCTGGCGGCTGACCGGAAGGCGGGAAAGGGGATCTATATATCCCAAAAGCGTTAGTCGACTCGGATCCCACGAAGCTGCGCTCGCTGCGTCCTCAAGACGACCGCAGGCCAAGTTCCGGCGCTTAGTTTTTGATTTTATCGGAGCTCCGTGCGTTCCTTCATTCGGTCGGCTTTCGCTTCAGTTAGTCGGCACTTTCGGGCAAGAGTGCCGATGGGGAGTTTTCTTTCTTTCCTCGCATGTTTTTACCTGTCGACCGTTTTCGTCCCTTCTAGAAGTCTCATTTTCGGCAAGTCGTTCGGAGAAATGGAGTTGTAATGACTTCGTCGCCTTCGGACCGGTTTCGTCTGATGGAACCTCCTTATCATTTCTTACGAGCGCCGCGCGGCGTATTGCGTTCTCCATCGCAGGCTAATTGGGGAATGCCTTGTTTTTACGACCGAGCGTATTGCCGCTGGCGCTTGTTCTTCAATCCGCGGACAGTATACATAATCGACTGTGAGCAAGCCAGAGAAAGCTCTCTTACTCACCCTTTTGATTTCTTTGGGAAATCCTTCACTGAGCGCTGCTACTCCCAAATGTGCGTTGAAAATGCATTTAAGCTTCAAATGTATTATATGTCTAGTTCCAGCGAGAAATCTGCCCCGTGTGCATAGATGACGTAAATTTTTCAGCGTGGCGAAGGAAGCTATTTCAGCTCGTAATAACTCTGGGGGCGATAAGCTATGTTGTGGCTCTTGCTAGCTTTTGATGGTCGAAGGTGCTTGATGGCATACGCCGAGATAAAGATGTTTTCTCAGTGGTGTACTTCTCGTATTTACCGTATATTACGGCAAACTAGGTTGTGCAAGATGTACGAGGCGCTACCTCTGCCTGTCACTGCGGATTTGTGTTTTTGAATAAGCAAGTAGCATGTTACTGATTCGAAGGGCGCGTGCTTCACTTTCTGGTTTTGACCAATTCCTCGAGGAAGGCAGAAGACTAGGTGGGGCGATGAAATTAAGAAATTTGCAGGTGCTAGTTGGAATCGGTTTGCGCAGGACAGGGGTAATTGGAGGTCGCCGAGTCCTTCGTCTTGCAGTGGACATAAAATAGGCTGATGATGATGGTGGTTTTCTTACTTGTCGCACCTAAAGTTGTTCTCGGCGTAAGACTAGTTCCCTTATTTAAAGGTATATGCTGTTAGATATGGAGCTGTTTCCTGCGATTACTTCGAGTTCCCCAGACCACATCGGATTGCAGCACAGCTAATTGAGGAATGCCGAAGCAGGAAAGCACATTCCAGAGGAGCGGCCGAGCAAACAAGTTTAAGGCAACAAGTTCACGTGCCAACAAGTTCGTGCGCCGCCGGGATTAGCAGGTGGGCATCCGACAATGGAGCATGAGCAGCCCTCCCCTTCTCCTCGTTAGAAGTGCATTGCCAGTCTGCGAGGCAAGACCGCAGAGAGCCGCCAGGTGTGACACCACGACACGTGCGCCTACCATTGGCTGAAAGTGGCGTCATCGGAGCGGACTCTCCCATTGGTCAAACATGACGTGACTTGCAGTGCACGAAGGGTGTATAAGAAGCCTTCCAGAGAGACCTGAGCATTCTGGGACATGCCCTGATTCCCTGATTCACCTCTCTCGAACTTCTTGCCGCGGGCCGCAACGTCCGAGTTGCTGCCGGCCCGTAATGACTGTACGACTGTTAAATGACTCTCACCTCCTTGTAAATAATGTAGAATAAATCCCTCCCAAGTTTGGGTTCTCATCCCGAAGTCCGTCCCTCAACCCCTACATCTGGTTGGCAGCGGTAGGATCGCCTCCGAATACATCAGCTGGTGGCAGCGCTACGAATCAACCTTCGTCGAGAGAGATCGTAAGGAACCGGGAAGAGCGAAGAAGAGAGAGCCTTCGTCGAAAGAGGTCCGAAGAAACTGGGAGTAGCGAAGAAGGAGCGAGCTTTCGACCCAGGGAGTCCGGAGGAACCGGGAACAGCGGACAAATGAACCGGATGGCAGGGTGCTGCAACCGTAAGTGAACGCGTGGTTTTTTTCCTTATGATTCGCCAGACTCAAAAGTTGTGTGTTCAATTTTGATAGTTCTGGGAATCGGGAGGTTGATGCATTGTGTGTTTGCACAAATTAATTAAGGAAAACAGTTTTAACCACCTGTCGGGGCAGCTGCCATGGATCTTAGAAGGTTGACGAGGTTAGACTTGTTGTTGGTGTGCGACGATTTGGGAGTTGAGGCGGACGAACGGATGAAAACGCCAGCTATCATAAAGGCGATTCATGATAGTGGCAATGATGGCAAAAGCATTGAGCTTGCTTGGGAGGTGATACAGGAGCCACGGGAGCGAGAGCGTCGTGTACGTTTGCGGGAGCGTCGTGAACTTAGGAGTGAGCTTAAGCGTGAACAACGCGAGAAGGAACGGAAGCAGGAGCTTCAAGAACTTACTCTTAGGTGTCAGCGTCACGAACGTGAGAATGAACGCGAACGTGAGTATAAGGAACATAAGCTTGAGCGAGAGGAAAAGTATGAGAGAGAGAAGGCAGCACTGATCAAAGCGATACAGGATTGTGATCAGTTATTGGCACAGAGACAACGGCTGTCTGAGAATTCTGTAGATAGTACAGAGCGAAAGAATGAGGAAGTGTCTAGCGGACTTTCGCCAGAAGCCGACGAGAAGAGTAGTGCCTGTGAGATTGGCTGCAGATCCTTAAGTGAAGGGAAAAGGCTAGCTGCTGACGATGCCTTAGTGGCAATAGAGGCCGTTAAAGGCCAGAGTGAGAGCGACGAGGTGCTGTGCCAACAGATGACTGTGGAGACAGCTAGGCCAGCTGCGAACAAATTGGCACAGTTACCGCGTGTGTGCGTCGCTAGTAAGGTTAGCGAGGTTGCTAGCGAGGAAAAGGGTACTGTTGACGCGACAGACGCGAGCACCCATGTAGAGCCAGATCTGCGTGCAGAAGTGAAGTGCGAGCTGGACGATGCAGTTGAGAATAGTTCTCGGGATGGCGAGCTCCGTAGCTCACGAGAGAACAACTGCATTGTTTAGGGATCGGTGCGGCTCTCCGCCAGTCTAGATAGCCTAGATAGGGATGATTCAGTTATTAATAATTCGGACTGTGCGCGTGAGACAGCGATCGATACCGACGGGCTGTGTGCCGATGCACAGCGTGAGCTGGGCAATGTAGCAGAGGGCAGTTCGCAAGAGTGCGAGTTGTCTAACTCGAGTAAAGCCTGCTGCATTGTTCCAGAGTCGGTTGAGCTGTCCGCCAGTCGAGGCAGAGAGAGTGTTGATTTAAGTGAGAATCACTCAGACTGTGCGGGTAAGAGACCGATCCGGGCCGACGAGATGTGTACCGGCCAGCACGAGGCACGAGAAGGCGACATGAAAGTGAGTGCGAAGAGAAAGCGCCGTAAAAAGAAGCGCAGTAAAGACCGGAAGACGGTAATTAATGTAGCGCCGCCAAAGATGGCAAGAACCCCAAATGGGCAGGGCGCGAGGAAGAAGGTGCGGTCGTCAAGGACGATGTTGACGCATCCAGAATGGTCGAGCCACCGGTCAAAGGGGGACCGCGAAGAATGTTCTGCACGGACGCGGACAAAGGGCACGAGGCTGTTAAACTCCTCGTCGTTCCGTAGTTCTTTTCATAGCTCAGCGGGCAGTTCGAAGAAACGCAAGGTGGCAGGACGAGACCAGGTGGGGAGTAGCGACGCGGTCAATCGAGTTTGTGTTGAAAGCGGGACGCGGGGACGCAAATTGGCAATAGACCGTAACGTCTTGGGGCAGCTGATAGTGAGCCAGCCCTTTTGTTGTTCCTCCGTTGCCAGAGTAGCTTGTAAACTTCGACCACCCCGGGTCCGGCTGAAAGTATGAGTCAGTCGTAAGCAATCGGGAACGGGAAGCCAAGAGAGCTTCCGTAGAAGTGAAAAGTGTCTTGTTTTTTATTTTGAGCATCGGAAAGTTTTTCGCGAATTGAGACTGGGATTTCTTTCAACGTGTAAGGTATGAGCTTTGTTTATGTTTTGGTTTGAGAAAGCTCCGAGATTTGAAAGATGCGTTTTATGTAAACATGTAGTCTCGCGAGATGCTCATTAATAAGTAGATAGGCTTTTTTTTGTGTGTGGGAGTAACCTGAAGGTCAAGGTTATCGTCGAAAGGCCTATGGTAAAGCGGGTGTGTTATTTAACCTTCTTTCTTTTTAAGTTTTGAATCTTCTAAGGTTAAGCGCGTAGATTTTCAGTGAGTGCATGATTTGCACGGAGAAGCGTTCTTAGTTCCTTTAGCGCGTGTCCTGTGTGGACGGAAGGAAGCAGATTTATGACTGGGTTGCTAGTGTGTGTTGAGGGCAGCCGTATTCTGACTTCTTTAGTGAACGTGCGTGGAAAGAGTTAGTAGAAGACGCATCATTTTAAGAGTTCTGCGGAGTGTGTAAGTCCCGCGAGTTTAATTGTTCGTTTAAGTCACGTGTCCTGTAGGACCTACAGGGAAAAAACGTGAGTAAGCGTAAATGAAAAGTTTGCCTACAACGCAAGTACGCGTTCTGTTTAGTGACCACAAGGCTAGTGCGCTTGTGATTACGTACTTGTGAGGTTGACCAGATTGTTCAGTGGCACCATTACGTGCGATAAGTACGCCACTGCGATAGATTGGAAACATGCTGTTCGTGTGGTTAGGCCACTTAAGTTATGTTCGGATGTTTTCATTTGTTGTTTGCATCATCAACGACCCTTTTGTTTTGCAACAACAATAGTACTCTGGTCTTGTCGGCAATCGAGGAGAAATGGATAGCTGTTTGGAAGGGTGGTTGGAACTGTTTGGTCAAAATTGGGGGAAATAAAAGATAAGAGTTCATTTTGACTCAGTAATAGCCTGGCGAGTCAGGGGTGAAGAGCCTGCGCTTACACGTGGGGCAGCGCTGTGTTGTTTGGTTTGTTTGACGTCTGTTCTCCAGGGCCAAGGATCCCGAGGGTTGTCAAACGAGGCTTGACCCCAGTACCCTGCAGCTTCTTTCAGCGTTCCTCATGGCCAGCGAATTGAGTTCACCGGCCATTCAGAACTACCGGGGCGAGGACGAGCTGTTAGATATGGAGCTGTTTCCTGCGATTACTTCGAGTTCCCCAGACCACATCGGATTGCAGCACAGCTAATTGAGGAATGCCGAAGCAGGAAAGCACATTCCAGAGGAGCGGCCGAGCAAACAAGTTTAAGGCAACAAGTTCACGTGCCAACAAGTTCGTGCGCCGCCGGGATTAGCAGGTGGGCATCCGACAATGGAGCATGAGCAGCCCTCCCCTTCTCCTCGTTAGAAGTGCATTGCCAGTCTGCGAGGCAAGACCGCAGAGAGCCGCCAGGTGTGACACCACGACACGTGCGCCTACCATTGGCTGAAAGTGGCGTCATCGGAGCGGACTCTCCCATTGGTCAAACATGACGTGACTTGCAGTGCACGAAGGGTGTATAAGAAGCCTTCCAGAGAGACCTGAGCATTCTGGGACATGCCCTGATTCAGGCACGTACCCAGGGGGGGGGCCCGGGGGGGCCCGGGCCCCCCCCGAAATCAAGTGGCATACCCCCCCCCCCCCTCCCCACCCACGCCACCACTTCTCACACATTCCTAAAGCGCCACCAGATCAATGTTTAGACTTGACAGCTGTTCATCGGTCAGCATTATGCTGCCTTTTTCACTCCTTTGAGATGGCAGTAGTTATCGGCACCTCTTCTAATGTGAAGGACAGGTTTCTCATAGATTCCGCACCCACACGATTAACTCGAGATGCGTTCAGTTGTCACCATCTATTCAACCGTCACGTGCATAGCTGTTGCTTTTGTTAGTTTAACCTTCTTTGTTTAGGCTGATCCTGGGACCAGGAGAGGGATGCGGCTGTAACTCAGCTGGTCTGTACTCCCATTGAACGAGTTGCGGCCGGAGAAAACGCCAATTGCGTTTAACTTTTCCCTTTGCTTCATTATTTTCTTGAGTTACGGCTCGCCGCGACGCTGGCAGATGCCCGGAACCATATACACGTGATGCGGGTTAGATAAGGTGGGAAATAAAATAATGTGAAATGGCGTCCATCATGAAACCCTGCAATAACCCTTAAACCCATAAGCAAGATGACTGTCGCCCGTTACCTCGTCTGTTTTTTCCCTAATTGTATAGCACTTTTTGTGCAAAATTGGCAACTGGAAACAAAAATCGCAAGGAGTTGAGAAATTAAGCGATCTGCTAAGGGAGAGAGCCAAGGCAACAAGCAAACTCCAAGCAAAAGCGAATAATAAAAAAGTTAAGCGTTGTTTATGAGACTATTTATGGATCAACAGCTTTTTATTGAAAAAGGAAGTAGAGGAAACGCCGCCAGAAGTGGAGACCAATTACTTGTTTTGAATGACGCTTCTACAGTTATCGGTCGAACAGCCTCACGTAGCCACTACTCGGCTGTGCTTATGTGGGTGTTTTTCTAACCTTTCGCGGTGAGCGCAGTACGTCTAGAATCGCAGAGTCCTGCGCTTTACGCCGTTGTATGGGACTGGCGGCCGCACAGCGTTACGCAATTCGCGGAACTGCCAAAACTGATCAACAAGGCGAAAATAACTGATATTTGAACCTATAACATGAGAAACACTGAATAAGCCGTAAAAAAATGAACGCAGCCTGAAATCAGTAAGAAAGAAACCTGGCATAGGACAAACCATGATGTATGCACTAAAAGATAAAAAGGGGAATATCATCAGCAATCTTGAAGATATAGTAAAAGCAGCGGAAAAATTCTAAGCTGACCTGTATACAGTACCCAGAGGAGTCACGATACCTCACTTAGAAACAGTAATGAACAGGATACAGAAACTATTATTTGACAGAAACCACATTTGATGCCCACAGAAACCCAGAAACCCACATTTGACAGCTTCTGCAGAGTATAAACACCTGGCATTTCGCTGTGTTACGTTTCGCCTATGACGCGCGGTGTATCCGGCGTTGATTCAACGGACGCCGGGGCTTCGTTCAAAGCGGCGGACATTTTGGCCCGTTCGGAGCGGCCGCGACGCATCCCCGCCGAGCGCGTCCCGGCATGTTTCAGTGCCACGTGTCTTCGTGTGTGCGTGTGTGTGTGTGTGTGCCCACGCTTGTCAAAGCGCGGCAGCTGGGGAGAGGAGCTCCCCCAGTGTGAAGCGAGGAGGTCTGACCGGCGCCGGCCCGGCTGATGCGTCACCTCCTTGTCTCTACATGTCTCTCAGTCCGTCCGTGCCTCGCTGTCACGTGGTGTCATCTCGTGACCTTCCTTCTTGCCCGCGACACCAAGAGTATAAGAGCAGCTGCCCCCGGACGCCAGGAGAGAGGCTCCGATTTCTTCTGTTGAGTAACGTGCTCTCCCGTCTCTCTACTTGGGTCGACCTGACCGCCCGCTCTTTGCGATGCTAGAATAAACAAGTTGTTCTGTTAGCAGTCGCCTCATGCTTTGCTGGGACCTTCGGATGCTTCCAGTGTGCCCCAGGCCGCCAGGCCAACGCTACCCTTGGGGCTTGCGACCCATTTGCAACAACGGGCGCCAACGGTCCGGTTGCAACAACGGGTGTCAGCACTGAGGTTCCAACAGCTGGCGGCAGCGCTGAGATTCCAACAGCCGGTGCCATCGGTGCGGTTCAAATACCTGGCATAGCGAATCTTGTTACACAAAGATGCTTGAGGTCTGCCTCACCAAATTACGCTGCCGCATTCCCTCCCTAACTTTCTATTTATACAGGTCGGGTTTGGTTCCCTCTCCCCTTTGTTCTTTTTGTGAGGAGGAGGAGACGATACAGCACTTTCTTCTATCTCGCCGCCGCTTTGCTGCGTTAAGAAAAAGATTGTTGGAGATACCTTTTCGAAGAATTGGCCTGGACTTGACAGAACCTGCAATTCTTTCGTTCGGGCCGTCCACTTCGGGATTCAGCCACAGGGATGTATGCTTCGCTGTCCAAACATTCCTAACAGAATCTAAACTAATGCCCTGCTAAATTCTATTTTTTATTACTTTTACATTAATTATTCTTCATTCAACAGCACCTTCCTGATTTTATTTTAGCCGGTAATTCAACCCTATTAAATGCTATTGCCATAGATATTAGGAAATTTATGCTTTATATTATTTTGGAATAATCCACCCATTTCATGGCCAATCTCCCATCGTGGGTAGGAGCCACACGTGCCACAGGCTACAACTACAACAACAACAACAAAGGAACAAGAGATCAGGATCGCCAGTCGGCCACTAGAGACTGTGAAGGAGCACGTTTACCTAGGTCAATTAATCACAGGCAGCCCTGATCATGAGAAGGAAATTCACAGAAGAATAAAAATAGGTTGGATCGCATACGGCAGACTGCCAGCTCCTGACTGGAAGCTTACCATTATTATTGAAAAGTAAGTTGTGCAATCAGTGCATTTTGCCAGTGCTGACACATGGGGCAGAGACTTGAGAGCAAGTTAAGGACAGCGCAAAGAGCGATCGAACGAAGATTGCTAGGCATAACGTTAAGAGACAGAAAGGGAGCGGTTTGGATCAGAGAGCGAACGGGTATAGACGATATTCTAATTGACATCAAGAGGAAAAAATGTAGCTGGGCAGGTCATTTAATGCGCCGGTTAGATAACCGTTGGACCATTAGGGTTACAGAATGGTTACCAAGAGAAGGAAAAGGCAATCGAGGACGACAAAAGACTAGACGGAGCGATGAAATTAGGAAATTCGCGGGCGCTAGTTGGAATCGGTTGGCGCAGGACAGGGGTAATTGGAGATCGCATTGCAGGGAGAGGCCTTCGTCCTGTAGTGGACATAAAACAGGATGATGATGATGATGATGATGATGATAGAGGTGGTGGGCCCCCCCCGAAAAAAAATCCTGGGTACGTGCCTGCCCTGATTCCCTGATTCACCTCTCTCGAACTTCTTGCCGCGGGCCGCAGCGTCCGAGTTGCTGCCGGCCCGTAATGACTGTACGACTGTTAAATGACTCTCACCTCCTTGTAAATAATGTAGAATAAATCCCTCCCAAGTTTGGGTTTTCATCCCGAAGCCCGTCCTTCAACCCCTACAATGCGCAGAATAAAGGTGTTCTAAAGGTTCATTGCTCTTCAGAACACCCTCAGCAGATGGTACGGCGGAGAAACGTGGTTTACTAGAGATAGGATCGCTAGGATAAAGGTCGAATTTCTTTTTCTCTTATATTCTTGCGGGCGAAACCACGCTGATGACGTCTTCGCGTGACGTGTACATCACTGATGTGTTATTTTCGCTGACGTTGTTCTTTTTGCGGGAAAAGGTCATATGCGAGTTGCTTAGGTTCCTGCAGGTTGTATTTTCTTTTAATCACGAATGCGTGGTGATGGTGTTCTAATGAGAACAATACTTGTACTTACCCTCCCCCGATGGTTTACGGAGGCTGTGACGTCAGCTGCTTCGGCAGTGTAAATGTGGCGCCGCCGTCCGTGCTTCAATTTTTCCTTTGGTTCCGGCGTGCCGCATTTGTATAGGGTGCACCATCTAACGTTATAAGCCAAGCTCTTTAACGAAAACAAAAATAATAATGAAAAATGCGATGCAAAATACAATTTTAAGACCGATGTTGTTCGGTGGTCAGACATCTGACGACCAAACACCGCAGGTCTTATAATTTTACATGTTACCGTGTTTTCAAAACATTTGGCTTTAAATATTTGGAGTTTTTTTTTCTTTTTAATGAAGCACTTCGCTAACGTTAGCTGAGACACGATATACTGCCGTCAAAAACTTGCGCGGTAATTGTCTCAGAATCCAATGTACTGGTACCTGATTCGCCTTAATATTCTCCTTCACGGTATCTAATGTGTAACTTTTTTTTTCCTGACTTGCTTTCGTTTCGTATTGTTTCGTTTCCGTCCCTGGGTGAGTGGGGAAGGGGGGGGGGCGGATTGACGCATTGTTAGTCTTTGCTCAGCGTATATAAATGCCGCGTCTGCTCCGCGAATGGTGCATCGCCCGCCCCGGTAGTGCCCGGTAGGTTTTGCTGCGCTTGATTGATGGGTGCCCTCCGTAGGATGTGTGCCTACTTCGTCGTCAGTTTTCTCGAATGAGCTCGCAGCTTCGCATTTCTCCCACTACTGCTCTCGCCTTCGGAGAGCTCTTTGCTTCCGAGACGAGTCGCCATTGATCGCGTGCAGGCGCTCCTCCTGCCGCTCACTGCGGCTGGTGCCGCCGGGACACGCACTCTGATCCTCTTGCTCCTCCTTCACCGAAGTCACGTTGCCGGTACTCGTTTCGCGACAGATGCGCTCTCTTTTTTTTCTTTCTGTCTCGCCTGCACACTTACTTGAGAAGGAAATCATGACATCCTGCCTATGCGTGCATGGCTAATACTAATAATGCCAAAAATAAGGTGACACGGCAGCCAATTAGCGCTTTAAGGAGGGCGGGGGGAGAACGCGTGTGTCACGCTGGTTCTCTCCGGTTTTTCTTTCTTTCTTCTTTCTTTGTTTGATGGTCGCTCATGCCTGTTAGTGGAACGGCAACATGTCGCGTGACCAGTAGATTCGAAAGTTACAGTCGACTTTTGTTGGTTTCGTCGCCGCCTTGCGTGTGGTGAAAGGCGCTTGCTGACGGATTGTCGTATCTGCGCATAGCGTTCTCGGCTCCGCAGCCGCCTCCTTGAAACGAAGTGCTGGTCTTGATCTTTGACATACTTCGGAGTGCCTATGAACAAAACTGTAAGTAGACGGGACGCCGGAGGAGGGGAGGGAAGGGGGGTGCTGTGCGAAGAGGGAGAGTAGAGTGACACATGACTTGGATGGCGTGCGGAGTGCTGGGCTTTTCTTGTTGCCTTTTTCCCCGCCTCCGCCGTGCGTCATTAAGAGGGCTAGGGGACGTATGCAACTTTCTTTGCGGTTTACAATTTGCGTCTTATTATTCTTTATTACAAACGTCAATCGATAGGATCAAGTTTGAATTTTACTCTATAGTTGTCGTAGCGGCACGTTAAAAGATATGATTTACCCAAGCCGTTCTCAGCGTTCCACCAAAGCTGGGAGTGCTGCTAGTCGTGTAGATTCTATTGTCATATTTTATTACAGTGGGTTTGATTTTTCCCCCGAAGCAACGTTACTATGTCGAAAGCGCACGCACGTTAGCTGGGAGCCTTTTATCACTGCTTTATAGTGCCGTCGAAGATTCTCAGGCTGCGCGGCAACTTGGCTTTTGACGTAATTCTTTCTTTCTTTTACCTTTTCTCGGCTCCCTGGGTTCGCACTTCATTCAATTCTGGAACAAAAGACGATAGGAAAAAAGGCGCCTCTTGTCGCGCTCCATTTGGTCGCAGTTCTGGCTTTGCTTTTGTCACGCATGGCTGAACGCATGGTTGCATTGAACGTGTACCGCGACATTATTTCCCTTTATGTCGATTAGATGGAGAGGGACTGGGGTATAAGAGAGAAGGTGTGCCCGTAGCGGCCATATCGCCCTCATTTGCGTCTCGGAACATCCTTTTCGGTTTGCCCTTTATAACGTCACTTTGAACATTTCCTTGTTTTGTATTCACCGCCCTCTTATCTGATACCGGTGTGCGCGTGTGCGCTCGGGCTAGCGTTTCAGTTCAGATCCTGGAACGTGTTCGCACCTCGGGCTGCTGTGTTCGAAATTTGGAAGGAACGCAAAACGAGCCGCCCTATATATACTTTCGAGCATTTCGACTCGTTCTATATCGTGCGTGGGCTTATGCTAACAGCTTCTGTCTGTATAAGTGTTAGCATGCTGCAGCGGACTAAAGTCGCCATGTTTCGGCTATGCATAACACTAGTCGCCGAGTGTTTCACCGCGCGCGTCTTGTAATCCCCCCGCGGTCTTTTGCGTTGAGTTTAGGCGCCTCAATTTTATTCGCGTGTTTTGAACGAGAAAGCAACGTCTGGAACAGAATTCGTGCATTACGAGCACCTGCGTTGCGTGCCTGCAGAGTGTTGCGCACACGGCGAACACTTGGCAGAGAGCTATGCATGCGGCTGGCGGCGTCCGTTATTTTTTTATGGCTGTGCGCGGCGCGCTACGTTCCGTCGAGAAACGTCGCTGCATGGTTTCTTGCCGCGGCAGTTCGTGGCCAGAAACCACGTGGCGTGCACCAGTTAGTCGTCTTGGCAGCCTGCATACGGAATACAACTGAATGCATCACGCGTTTATTTATTTTGTGTGTGTGTGTGTGTGTGTGTGTGTGTGTGCGCGCGCGCGCGCGCGTTGTGCGAGTTTTCTGGCGCATTTCGTGTTGCCGCTGACGTGCCATCGTTGTCACTGGCGTGCGTAGTTTTAGTCGTGGTCTCGTGAGGAGCAGTGGCGTACACACTTCGTTGCGATCGTCCGCACTTGCTTGCAGCATAGCTAAACTGCGTTCGGCCGTGCGGCGTCGGTGCCTGCGAGGCCCCAGATAAAACGGGTTTCAAGGGACGGCATTGTGGCGGAGAGACCGAGCAGTGGACGATGTGTGGAGCGAGGACGCCTCCATGTTCGAATCACGACGAGAGAAGGAAAAAAAAGTGAGAGTGAGAGCACGCCTCTTCCGCTGCTCCGCGCATAGTACTGAATAATGATTCGGGGTCGCGCACGCATGAAGCTGCCAGCAGCAGCGGCAGCCCCACGGTATATACGCTCGAGCGCAAGTGGCATTTTCGGTTTCTTACCGTGCTCCATCTCTCTTTATTTATATCTCTTTCTTTCGAGATACGTTCGAGCTTCGTTGGGGCGTGCGTCTATTTGCCTAAGTAGGTCCGCCCTGTATAGAGAGGCAGCCCGCAAAGACCGGCTTATTTCGCCCGACGTGTGCGCAATAAGCGAGTTCAGCTTGATACAACTGCAAGGGAGGTTAGGGTCTGAACCTTTATTTAAGTAACGATAAACGGCTATGGATAGCACGTGCGTTCTTTTCTCGGTGATCACAGGCGTATGCTTCTGGTAGATTTGCTCTATACCTTCGGATCACTGGCACCGTCTTGACGCTGTGCCATCGATAGTGAGTTGAAACTGTTGGCGGACCGCAGGAGGAGCGGTGGAAAGCTCGTGAGCTTCCTCGCAGCTTAAGCGTGAAACTTCTGATTGAGCTGGTCGTGAGTTCGTCATCTCTTGCGTGTCTGACGGACGTGTGTTTGATTCCAGACTGCGTCTAGGTCTATAACGTCAGCGTATACGTCTAGACCTGTATATGCTGCGATGGAACTCGCCTTCCGTGGCCAGTAATATCTTTACAATAGTAAACACAATGGTAGTGCGCTGCATACAAAAAAAATGGATCAAACAAATGGTGCTCACCATGTATGCTTTGCGGAATAAGACGAAGCGAGCGAGCAGGAACTCTCATAATTGGATGCTGTAAACAAACGACATGGGATGGCGATAGGGCTTCCCGAGGGAGGTCGCATATTCGATGAATCTCTGCGTGTGCGCAATGTTTGATTTTATGATCATTTCTAATTACCGTTTTAATGTGTGCTGACCTTCTCTTTCTCATTTTCACTTTATTCCATTCGTTATTGCGACATGCATTAGCGGCCTTTCCGCTGGGCTCGTTGCTTTGAAAGTCTCAGCGTCTAATATGAAGGTATTAGAGTGTTTTAGCAGAACGTTTTTGACGGTCCGGTTCGCTCTCGCGTACCCGCTCACAGTTAGCGGAGCGGTGGACGAAGAATCAGTTTTAGCGGAGCGCCCGGCTGCGTCCGAAAGGCATGTGCTTGCCTGACGCGCCACCTTGCCGCAGAAGGTAAAACCGCTATAAACATAATATTCAAGTTGTAAGAATTGAAGCAATAAAATAATATATTTGGAATTGCTCAAGTGTCTGAAGGCATTTCACGCAATACATTGCATTTTCATTTCTTATATATATATATATATATATATATATATATATATATATATATATATATATATATATATATATATATATATATATATATATATATATATATAATCCTTACATTAACGAAGCCGTTACGCTGTGTTGTAGCCAAGACAAGGTTTTTTGCTCTTTCAGTACACCTAAAACGTGGTCCGCATAAACAAACGTGCACACATGGCATGGTTCTGAAACGGGTTCATGGCCACAACCTCCCGAATAGAAGAACATCTTCGTGTCTCCTAAAGTGTACTCTAGGTTTGCGCTTTACAAATCCCGATTCAAACGACCTCGTGGACGGGCCAGCAGCACTGGGGGCAGCCATTTTGCTTCGCTAGACCCGCTTGACGCGCTCGCCGCGCTCCGCTGAGGAAGCTTTCTAGCGGAGTGGGGGCTCCCGTCCGCTCGCCCGCTCACTGCTGAACGGGTCGCGCATGCGCGATTGCGCTTCCGCTAGCGCGCTGAGCGGAGCGGACCGTCAAAAACGCTCTGCTAAAACAGCCTATTGTGCGCCTGCGCGCATCTCTCTCCTTAGTATAAAATCGTCATGTGTGGCGCAGGTGCTCTTTTTGCTTTAAATCATGCAAGGTTTTGTCATATGTATTCAGCATTCCCAACCGATATCTTTCATCAGAATTACTGAAAGCTTGGCGAGTTGATTACAAACAAAATTACAAACCGACAGAATATATAGCAATACGTAGTTAAACATTAAATGTTAAAGTGTGTGCGTGTGTGTGTGTGTGTGTGTGTGTGTGTGTGTGTGTGTGTGTGTGTGTGTGTGTGTGTGTGTGTGTGTGCCCGAAGACTAGGTATGATTTGAAAAAAAAAAGCTATTCTGAAATAAAAGGTCGCGTCGTGACGTATCAACCGTCATGACGCCGTGACGGTTGATACGTGGTAATTGCTCGCGAATGATCAAAATTTCTTTAGCTAACTTTTAGTTTCAGGGGGCTCATCGTAATTGGGAAATTGAAGGGAGCTCCCCATACAAGCCATATCAACGTTTGGATCTAGAATTATGCCATTACACGCGGAACTGTGCGACGACAAATTGCTGTTATCAGTACACACACACACTGTTAGATATGGAGCTGTTTCCTGCGCCTGCTTCGAGTTCCCCAAGACCACATCGAATCGCAGCACATTCCAGAGGAGCGCTCGAGCAAACAAGTTCACGTGCAAACAAGTTCGTAAGCCGCCGGTAGCTATTCTCTGCTTGACTCTTCCAGAAAGCGAGGGGATAGCACGGCACTGTTGGAAGTAAAGTGGGTGCCAAACCAAGACGGCGGTAATGCGCCGTGACAGCCGGACGTGCCGGGAAGGCCCAAGCCTACCCCTCTTCGCCTTTGAAGAAGGCATTTGCCACCACTGCGGAGCCGTACCACCGGGAGCAGGTGGGCCCTCGGACAATGGAGCATGAGCGCCCGCCTTCTCCGCCTTAGAAGAAGCGCATTGCAAGTCTGCGAGGCAAGACCGCAGAGAGCCGCCGGGTGTGACAACGCGATACGGGCGCCAACCATTGGCTGAAAATGGCGTCATCTGAGGGGACTCTCCCATTGGTCGAACATGACGCGACTTCCAGTCCTCGAAGGGTTTAAAAGAAGCATTCCAGAGAGACCAGAGCATTCCCTGATTCCCTGATTGACCTTTCTCGATCTTCTTGCCGCGGGCCGCAGCGTCCGAGTGGCTGCCGGCCCGTAATGACTGCACGACTGTTACTTGAGTCTCACCTCTCTGTATATAATGTAAAATAAAACCCTCCCAAGTTTGGTTTTCATCCCGAAGTCCGTCCTTCAGCACCTACAACACACACACACACACACACACACACACACACACACACACACACACACACACATATATATATATATATATATATATATATATATATATATATAACGTCAACTGATGGTACATGTCGCTACACTGTCGGCTTGCCATTAAAGCTCGAGGAAGGAGAGTCCGCGATGTGCCATGTGGGATATGTTACGTATCATTGTCCAGTTTTATTAAAAATATATTTGCGCACTTTGCGAAGAATATTTTTTAGCCCTCTTTACAGCCCTGTTTGATCCACTTCTCGATTGTCATTATTTGTTTAGCAATGACTTTTTTATCATAGCCTTGGCGATCTTTGGCCACTTCTGGCCCTCGCGCTAACAACTTCCTATCATCATCATCAGCAGCATCATCACCAGTCGGCGATTGCGTTCACTGTGACTTCCTATCCAGCCCTTGTTTTTCTTGCGCCAATACCGAAGAAATTCTTCCCATCATCATCATCAACAACAACAACAGTAACAGGTCCACGAGGTTTATCTGTGTCTCGTCCTTGAAGAGCCTTACTCACGATTGTGTCGGCCGTGGAGGTATGCAGAATTTCCAGTACTTTTATTGTCGCGAAACTAGGGAAAAAAAATTAACGAATAAACACGTATTTCTTCTTGGCCGAGGATTTGTCTTCACAATATAGGTGAGTATATCTACGACGTGCGCGACAATAGGGCCTGGCACAAAAGGCGCTTTCTTGTCGAGCCTCGCGTGCATTTCGACCCGCCGCGCGTGGCGGGCCAGTCACAGGCTGCGTCTACTTGAGTGCCTCGCGCCGCTGATTCATGTGCGATTGAGGAGAGAGAGACCTGCGGGGTTTCTTTCACCGCAATGATGTCTAGAGGTCCACTTGGCGTCTCTCTTTGACGTTGTTCTTCCCGGCCCGGCGCTGAGGTTGAGCGCAGTAAGCGACAAAGCATGCTCTGTTCTCTTACTGCGAGCGCGATGCATGTCGTGCGCTGTCCGTCTCTGGTTCACGAATTCGCAAAAGGCCCCTCCGGAGCGACTGGCATAGCAAACGTGATGACGTGAGAACGCCAGATGGATGTTACTATATTAATTTTCCTTCTGGTAAGACGGTGAGTGAGTGGTGAAATCCTGATTGAAGTAAGTACATGCCGTCGCATTTGACTGAGTAGTATATTTGCTTGTCCGTTATTAGAGTTTTTGGCAGTGACAAGTTAACGTACGCAAAGTGCGGTGTATATGGTGTTACGATCGGCCAGCGGGGGTAGCGACCTTCTAGCCTCTCCTGCCCCACTGCGAGGAATCGCTTCCTGAAGCTAACAATGCGTCACCCTCGGACAGACCTGCGACGCCACCAGGGCGAGACACGTTTGGCGGATCGAGTGTTGTTTGTTGGTTCACTTTTGCCGTCACGGACCAATGGGAGCAAGAAACTCCTGGAAAAGGGTGTTCTACGGCGTTTCCTCACGGACTGCGGTAACCGCCACGATCGTTTCACAGACGCTCCAGCTAACTGCTGGGTCTTCCCAGGAACCAGGACCCGCCCGCTTGAGTCAAGCGTGACAATCCCCCTCTACGAAGCTCCCCTCATTTCTGTGTGTTCAGTGAACAGAGGTGCGGGAACCTGTGTGTCTACCGCGATGACCGAAGACGTTTTAGCTGCGTGTGTGGCTCGATGCGTACGGCAACGTGATAATGGTTATAGTGACTAACATTCAGACCGTTCAGATTACAAGAAATACGTGCTGAGGGCGAAATATTCATTTTGATGAATGCTGAAAAGCTTTAGCTTGTCCATACACATATTTTCCTTTACGGAAGTGCCGGGTTACGGCAAACGTTGATGCCAGTCCCAAAGCCGGTAGCGACATCTTGTGACGCTTTGTCATACAACACGTACGTGAAGCTTTTTTTTTGTTACATACGTGTCTTTGAGCAATATATATATATATATAGAGAGGACTGTTCGTTTCAAATTGCACCGCTGCCGAAACTTTGCACTAGCAGATAAGTAGAACATAGTTACTGCAATAAAAGCTCTACGTCACTGGATGGTGCCACCAACCCAAAGTAAATTTTTGTGCCATGTTTTATTTATTTTTATTTTTTTGTGGTTGATTTCAGCTTTCTTTATGTTCTTTTTTTTTCTCATTCGACTTGTCGACTTGAGTATTGACCCTTCTCGCGGAGCAGTTTGTTCTAGAGAAACGAGATGGCGCTTTCGACGGCGCGCCGTACGTAGCCTCAGCGACAGCGCACGAATACGAAACCACTACCGCTTCCACCTTGCTTCTGTGGGATCAGCTGTCGGAAATGTAAATGAGTTTTCACTAACGCCCTGTGCTCCAACCATGCTGGATTGAATCATGTGAAGTGAAGACGTGTGCAGTAGCCGGTGTAAGAGTTGTCGGATGATCTCGCTGCTGCCACCAGTTGAAGGGGTTGTAGGTCGTAGAGAGGAACTTAGGAGGAACTAGGCGTACAGGGTTTATTTACAGTATCTACATTTTAAACAAGAGATACATCGACAGTCTAGCTTGGCTCCCAAATGGAGCACGCAAGACGAAGCATACAGCAAACGAGCACACAGCTCACGAACACGAGCGCAGAGCACGACGACGAGCACCTTCTCGAGCACGAGCGCACCCTAGCAGCCGACAAACAGCCGCTTATAAACACTCCGTGCTCCCTAGATCCCTAGGTGAGGGAAAAACGGCAGTTCAACGCCGATTCGCAGCGTCAAACGTCAACGCAGTCGACCCGCCGGTTGTCCATTAACTTGAGTCTTGCAAGGCGCGTCGGTTCCCCGAGCTGACCCCCGCAGCGCGGTCGCCGGTTGCCCATTGTCTTGCGCCTCCAAATTCCAGAGCTGTATTTCTCCTGTAGTCGCCACGAGTGTCAGCAGACTGTGACGAATCCTGGGGCCCCCCGTACCGCCAAGCACCCTTTTGTTAGGGAAGCTCTTCTTGCTGCCGAGAGAGACCATGAAGACCCGGCAAATCAACCAACAATACGTTGGGCGCCAAACGTCGCCCGCCCTGCTGCCGTCACCGACTGACCGAACGAGGCGCATGGTGGATTAACGCTGCCGTAGTCCGCAGTTCTCTGAAGGAAGTTCATGGTCGGTTAGCGCTGTCGTCCTCGCTGGTTCTCTGAAGGGCGCCACCACCGCGGGTCGATCGAAGCGCATGCAGCGGGCTGAAATAGCTTTGCAGAGCAGTACCCCTGCAGGCCGATCCTAACAGTGGCTGCAAAAATAGTGACTGGCATATTAAAGAATGGAATGAAACTGTGTAGCCAGGTTCGTGGACCGTTGGTGCGACTGTGAGCACGTGTTATCGACACTTAGAGATGTATGGCTCTTTTCCAGGATACAAAAATTCGCTCATCCGCCACCGTTTTATTGCTAACTTTCAAAGAAAGTGCTTCAGCCCCGGAACGTTGGCAAGAATGAGTACCGCTCGTTAAACAATGACAAAGGGAGTAGCGCCATTTCCTGTCATTATAAATTTCGCGCACATTATCAACACACATCTACCCCAACTGGCACGGAAACTCACGCCCACTCTATCGCCGACGTGTCAATGAGTGAATGGGCGCGCACTTGAATATATGCGCACCATATACGCACATTAAATGACTGACTACACCGATAGCGCACGAATGGTCGAAGCTGAATGTTTCGCGATGGTTCACAAGAGTAAGCGACTTACTAGCGATAATACATATTTGCTACAAGGTATTACAAGGTACTAAACAGCTATGTTTCACGCCTTGCGCGCAGCAAGAACAAATCTATCGGAAGTGAGAACACCCGCGAGCGATTAGGCAGAAAATAATCAGATAGTGACCGCACCGAGGAAGTCAGAAATGTGACAAGCCGCGGCTTCAAAATATTTGCCAAATGAAAAACGAAGAGCAAAACGCACTAATCCTGATTCAATTCATAAGCGGAAAGTTTGGACAGCTTGGATTACATATTTGACCCCGCTTTTAGAACAAGCACAATATACGCTGCCGGCGCCGTTTGTACACCCGGCCACAAAAGTTTGCGGACCACAAGATCTCAGAAAACGTCTAATTCCTAGGCAGCCTGTAGTAGTAGCCAGTAAAACTCTATACAACAATGTTGTTAGCATATTATACTCAAGGCCTGAAAGGCAAATACCAGGCTACGTTTTGAGGTTGCGGAGATATTAAGCTTTTTCTCAGATTTCATGGTCCGTAATATATTGTGGCCGGGTGTACATACGAGGGGTGATCTAAAAGTTTTGCAACTCACATATCAGGAAAACTGCCCAGACCTTGGAAAAAAAAATTAATTTTTCACCCCGCGCAATATGCATCCCCAGCGCAACGTAGAAAGAAGGAAGGCCAGAGCGGTGGCGCTCCTACGCCGCGCAACAGAACTCCCTGGCGGCAGCTGCTTCGTTGACGCGGCCCAGTATGGCAACAGCGACAATTTCACGGTAGTGTCAATCAACCACAGGAGTTCGACCGTTAACGCGGCTTCGGTACGAAGCACGTCGTCGCGTGCGGCGGAGCAAGTGGCCATTGCCTTGGCCCTCCTGGATGACGGACATGCCAATATCTTCAGCGACTCCAGGGCAGCCATCCGCGCCTTCAGCGTCGGCGCCGTGTGTAAGGAAGCCTGTCGCATCCTCGACGGCAAAAGCATCACCACCCACACTCTCACGTGGTTCCCCGCTCACATGGGATCCATCACGGGAGGCCCCACAAACCTCAACGAGCTGGCCCACTCCAAGGCGCGAGGTCTCACTTTCCGCGACCATGGAGAACTCCAACGCCGGCCCGCAGCGGTGGAGAATAGAGATCAACCGACCACATATAACGAAATTGCGCAGCACTTTTATCTCGGCAGGATAGAGTTTCCCCTTCCACACAAGAAGTTAAATAGAGCGCAGGCATTGACCCTCAGATTACTGCAAACAGGCTCATATCCCAGCCTGGCTTTATACCACAAAATTTATCCCGACACCTATGCCACTAGTTCTTGCAGGCATTGCAATGACATCGCTAGCCTAGATCATATGCTCAGGCGTTGCCCCTCGTTACGAGGCACAGAAGAAATCAATGAAGACAAGTGGCTCTCCGCTATCAAGAGCCCTGATGCCGGGGTGCAACTATGGGCTGTCCAGAGGGCCCACGATGCGGCGGTCGGGCAAGGCCTGACTGTCCCAACGTGGGAGCGGCCCGCAGCGCGCTGAGTCGCGTACCTCAGGACCTTATTAAAGTTTCGCATCCATCCATCTATCCAACACAATCTGCCCTCACACTAATGCACTTCTCCCATTTGCCTGGAAGGCTTTTGATACCCCGCAAAAAAAAAAAAAAACTTTCTTTCTGGTTGCCAAGCCACTCCTCTCCTGCAGTTCGAAGCGAGTTCAAGTCATCAAACCTCGTCCCCTTGAGGTGTTTTTTTTTTTCAAATTCGGAAATAAATAAAAGTTACTCTGGGTCAGGTCGGGACTGTAGGGTGGGTGGTCCAGCTGTTCGAAACCAGACTCTCCAATGGCAGCCTGGGCACCACGAGACCTGTGAACCGGGGCGTTGTCTTGCAGGTGGAAGACGCCTCTTGCCACTAATATTCGGCGTTTTTCCACGATGTCTTTACGCAGTTTTCGAAGAACGTTGGCGTTGTATTAGCTTGTAACTGGCCTACTGTTTTCAAGATATATACTCAACGAACAGGATCCCCTTTGCGTCGCAAAAAAGGGTGGCCATAACTTTCCTCCTTGAACGTTAATTCGGACTTGAATTTTTTCGGTGGAAGGGACCCGGGATGCCTCCACTGCATAGACTGCTGTTTTGTTTCTGGGTCCCACTGATACAGCCACGTATCACCCCTAGTCGCAAGGCGAAAGGGGAATCTTATGGGTCGCTTGATTAGAGGTGCAAAATTTCCCTTGATAAATGCACGCGGTGGTGTCGATCTTGCCCTGAGAGGTTCCGCGGCACTCATCGTGCCGACATGTTGGACATACTCAAAACATCGAGGATGATAGGGAAATCACTGCTATAACAAATGTTTGATTCTCCGGCAACTTCGGACACCTTGATTCGGCGATTATTCATGACAAGTCTCTCTGCTGAAGCTGAACGATCCAAATCGAATGAAGTGGTCGGCCGCCCTGACCTTGGGTCCTCTTCCACGTGCACATGGACACGTTTAAACTCGTTGAACCACCGAGTCACTGTAGCATATGAAGGTCATTCACTGCCGTAAACATTCACTATCCTGCTGTGGATTTCTTTGGCGGAACTTCCTTCTTTGCGCAAACATTTTATAATGCTCCGGTACTCGAGCTTGAAATCGTGGGAGGACGCCATGTTTCACTGACTGATGCAGACCAAGTAAGGAAATCGAAGGCTTTATATTCAGACCTTGCTAGGCTGCAGAGATGACCTAAACAAAAGGTAGAGAGGAATCATTGTCAGATATTTGGTTATAGCCAAGCTGAAAACGTTTTGATATCCCCTCGTAGCTTAATCAGCTCCGAAAGCGCTTTTGAATCTTCTCTGAGGCTGTGGTCAAAGCTTCGTTTCGTCCACCCAGTCACCGGCGGTATCTCCCGAAACAGAGGTTTGCTAAGCAGCACCGACGTCATACAAACCCATTGTAAACACGGAGGCGACAGAGGCAGTTGAGGCAAGCAGTGGACGTGTCACCACGTTATCAAACATGGCAGTGCCCACGGGATCGCCGGGAAAAGGGTCAATTTATTACTCGCCTGTTGCAAAGGGTACGGCCAAGTTCAGTTCAAGTTTATGCTTCCGGTTAGAAGGGCTGTCGTACTCGCTGCTACTTCATCGCATCGCAGAAGGTGAATTAAGGTTAACTCGTGCCTTGGTCCTACCATGGGCAAGAACGCACGCGAGACGCAGACATGCACGGCGTGGACTCTGTGGCCGACGCCAGTTTCTCGCTGTGTATACTGGCTTGTTGCACAGCTCGGCTCGCAAAACACGGTGCGAGCCGAGCCTTACCGGCTCCTTAACGTCTAGCATGCCGTGCGAGATGTCTTTCCGTACGCTAACGTGCGCACATGCGCAGTCCTTGGTCGGTGCGGTATTACCGCACTTACCGTACGGTAACTTGGCACTGCTGAAGCTCTCTATTGCGTAGTAACCGTCGTGCGGAATACTTGGGCGATGCGGCGGACTGCCGGCGGGTTGCGCAACGCGCGCGTTGAGCTCAACTCGATAATGCCGCCCGCAGGAAGGATCCAAGTTAAGCAATTCTTTAGATGCGTCATCATTTCGATCCCTAGCCAAGCGAGGAAACCCGTCCGTCCGTCTGTCACGTAAGACGAATCGCTATAAAGAAATTGTTATATAAAACGAAATAAATCGAAAGGAAAAAGTTCGCGGTGGTGAGTTTCGAACCTGCGACCCCACGCTCAGTGGCCGAGTGTCTTACGCACTGGGGTCAAGACCCACGCTTGCAGAAGGTAAATATATCTGAACCATATGTATGTGTTGTACGGGTGGAACAAAACGAATGTCAAAGGATAACAGTTTCTATAAAGGGTTTGGTGGTGGTGGAATAAAAGCCATCTCTAGGACCACGTGTAGACCCGACTTGGAGCAATTGTAGACATTAGGAAAGTTCCGATTTTTGCGAAATTTTAGTGCCAAACACGTCACATCCCCGACGTGTTTCGGTGGTCGCGTGATGCGCCTTCGGTTGGGGCGTTCCTTCACAGACCGATCTGCCATCGATCTCTGAGGGCTCATGCGCTTTGCGTAGCGCAACATTGACAGATAAGCAGTGGATGAGTTGATAAAGATGATAAGGAGTTGTGAGGGGTTATATGGGTCTCATCGCGGTTAATGGTTTGACGCGAACGGATATGGTGCTAAAGAGTGATAGGGGCTGTAATGATCGGAGCTATTCTAATAGGGTTGATAAGGACTGATAAGGGTCGCATCTTGTCCGATAAAGTTAATAATGGTCGATAAGGGTTGATAAGGGCTAATACTTGTTGGTTCAAGTTTGACAAGATTGATAATGACACCGGGCTGCGTATAAATGAGCAAGCAGAAGAATGCTTACGCATATTTAGACAACTCCAGTGGAGTTTCTGCGTGATTTTTTATCTCTAGAGATCATGCCGAGCGCACTCAGTATCGACCGAGGGCCTGTTTATTACGGTGGTCATTTGAGCGCGTAGTTTGTTTGTTTTTTCCCCGTATATAACCGACTCTCGTGAACGCGTCGTTTGCATCTCATGAAGTGGAACCCTAGACCGTGCGCGCTTGCCCGGAAAGGGTCATTTAGACGTGCACGCATGCCGGTGGTCGGCGAGCAGCATCCTTTCCTCCCCGGCAGTTCCTTCCAGAAGGAGGCATTTCTTTCGTCGTCTGTGCCTGCTGTGAAGAGCCCTTTTTTTTTTCTTTTTAGGATGCATTTGTAAGCTCATTTGGCCGGATGCCGGATAACGGGAGCACGCTCAAAGTTACGTAAACCTTTCTCCTTCTCTTTTCTTTCTCTGCCCTAGTTCCTTGGCATGGACGAGAGTACCGTTAGCGGACTCTAGCCTAGCGCGTCGCCGGCACGGAGAATGAAGCGCGGCACGGGCGTCTGCCGTCTCGTGCATGCAATTTTTTTTTTTTTGCTTCTCTTGGATCAGTGTAAGAAAATGATCCATTGCTCTGGATGTGTTTCATGATTATGAAAAACCGCCTGTTGGATTTCGTTCACCTCTGCAACAAGCGCACTAAATGTAGAACACGAAATCGAGAACGACAGTCCAAGCTCTTCACAGGCCGTTATTATCTGCCGGTCTCCCCGACAGGTCGATCCTATATAGAAACGAATATACATAGGCGGGCTGCCCCGCTCATGCCAACGACGAAGGGCGAAAAAGGATCGGCCTCGAATGGAATTGGAATGGAGTTTTGGTAGTATTTCGGACCTATGTGAGTACTGGGTTTGTGAATACAGAAGAGGCGGATCGTGATAGTATAGCACAGGCGAGGCGGTACTATAGAGCCTGTGGCGAAGGGCGAAAAGGATCGGTTTCGAATGGTGTCGGCATATATGTCATCGTTTCTTCGTACTCAATTTGCGGATTCTTTATTTCGGGATGTTATACGTTTCTACTGCTACTGGGCATACGTGGATATATCTATTTCACCACTGCCTTTTGGCAGCTTGTAGGCTCTGTGTTTTTGCGCTACAGACATTCAGTGCAAAGGAGGCGTGATCGGAAGCGACGTTTTCCTTATGAACGAAGCTTTCTTTGCAAACCGTCCCGCACTTTCGTGACCGTGATGGCTGCTGCTCCCGCTGTCTTTCCGAACAGTTCACACTAAAACAAAAATTAATTACATGCCCGATGGTGGGATCGAACATCGGTCCCCCAGCACAGCAGCCCGATGTTCTACCCCTTAGGCTACATGGCTGTCTCTTTTTTTCGATATTGCCTTTACAACTTTAGTGCAATACATCCGCAGTGACAGTGATGTTTCCTTTCAAGTGGCCTTCTTTAAACACACCCGCCCACACCAATAGAGAAAAAAAAATGGCACGTACATATACTTCTACCGTGGGACGCCAACTATTAGAGATTATCACCGCGTGTGTCACATTGCATATAACACGGCCGGGTGCGCGCGCCAGCTTCCTTTACGACGCAGCAATTACGACGCAGCAATGAAATGGGCGAATTTATAGTATCTGATTAACCGCTTCACGAAAGCTCCGCTTCACGTAGGTGCCAAGATGTGCGTATATATTCTCCCTTCTTTAAGGACACGTGCTTTCATTTGCATGTGTCCATGCCTCATCTGTCGCGTTATTGATGTTACGCAGTTTTCTTTGACGCTTTCGTTTTTAATTAACGACAGGAGGAGAGAGCATGAGTGCATTGGCGCTGAGCTGCGCCTACATTTATTGCATAGCCGGAGAGACCAGTTGTGTCGAGTCTCTCAAGAATAACGTACGTATAAGGGCGCTTTATGCGGCCCAACTGTGGTCGAGCCGGATCTTGAGGAGGGTGAACACGGCGGGCCAGAGGCGACGCTTTTCAGAATAGCGAGCGACTGCGTAAGGCGGAAAGAACACCGTGTATGTATTTTAAACAAACGGAGAGACGACTGGCAACGATGCAGCGGCGATCAGCGCCGAACGACCATTAGATAAACTCGCGACACGGTGGTGTGCGCGACGAGAACAGCGTGAGAATTCTCTTCAGAAGCACATCGAGACTACCATACGGACCCATTATGTTTGCCGATAGTTGTGTCCTATAGTAGTAGATTTCGGGCCGTCTTCGTCGTTGTTCTCCTCGTTCTACCTCTATCTTCGCTGTCTCTGTGGTTACGTGCATGCCGCGGCAGTTTCGGCTGTGTGGCGGGTTGCGCGGAAGAAGGTTTTATCAACAGACTGGCAAATAAGTGAGTCCTTCTCTGCCGCCTCTCAGTGAATTTCGGCGGTCTCCTCGCGTAACGCGTCCGGAGTGAACTCGATGGGGAGGGATGTGGGAGAGGCCGTCTGGAACGGGCTGAGCGGAAGCTGCCGTGCGACCGGCGGGTGACCTCGTCGTGACGGCGACCTTGCCGCCGTCCGGCTCCCTTGCCCCACACCGGGCGCCGTCGGGGTACTGCGGCGCACTGGCGCCCGCCGCTCCGTACAGAAACGCTACAAGGTAATGTACTTGCAGTGCCTTGTCTTTTAATGTCGTGGTGCGCGCGTGCCTTCCGACGAGCTGCTGCTCGTTTCCTTTCCTGCGTTTTTTTTTTTTTTCGGTGGCAGCAGCAGCTCTATCGGTATCTTAGGCGCTGTTCAATAATAATAATATGTTCGAAATGCGTCAGTCGTACGACTGCAGGCAGGTGCTTCATCCTCGGCTTCGACGACTATGCTTCTCGCTGATGGGCGGGAGGCGTGTGCCGTGAAATGCGGGGCCGCTCGCGCACCCGTGCGAGGCGCCGTTCCGCCACGCTGCCTCGCACACGCCGAGCGCGCACGTCGTGTCTCGTCGTCGTCACGTGTTCGCCGCCGCCGCCGCGACATATGTGCATGCGCTCGTGAACGGCGGCGACGCGTTCCAGGAGCTCGCTTTTCTTTTTCTTTTTTCTTTTTCCTAGGCCGAGTTGATATACTGTACCGCTGGTCGTGTTTCAAGCCCAGACGCTATGCGTTCGTGATTCGGCCAGTTTGTGTGTGAACTCACTGTGCGCAGCTTAACAATGACGGCCGCGGCTTAGATGTACGAGCGGTGGGATTTCATGCGGTATTTATCTATGTGCCACACGCCGCGGTAGACCTGTGGCTATGGCGTTGCGCCGCTGAACTCGTGCTCCCGGGTTGAGCGGAGCGCCGGTAACGGTGCATCTAAGAAAGGAAACCTTCGAATTAAATCGGGGCTGGGTTCGTATTTACGAAGAAAAAAATAAAATTATTGCGCTAAAATTGTTTATAAGTTGGAATTATTGCCAATCCTAGTGTTGGACATATTATTAGTGTATATAGGTGGCCGGCCAGTATTAAACAGCCCGTGTAAACGAAAAGCTGATCTTTGTCAGAACAATTCAGTCCTCCTTTGCGGGGTTATCTCCATCAAAAATTTGTCGTTTGGCGGACATAATACGCTGATAACTTCCGTAATAAAACAGGCAGTCGTTCGGTTATAAAATGTGCAGACGCAATGCAAGTAAATTAAAGCACAGAATTTTCCCCCATGATGCAGGCTCTCATGTATCCTCCGCTATTACTTAAAGGGAGAAAATTTTTTTTTCTAGCATGGACGGTAATTTCTATGTATAACTGAAAACGGTATGTGTGTGCATTTCGCGATGACATGCATGAAATCCATAGAAACCTTATGGGGCTTTACGTGCCAAAACCACGATCTGATTATGAGGCACGCCGTAGTGGGGCACTACGCAAATTGAGGCTACCTGGGGTTCTTTAACGTGCACCTAAATCTAAGTACGCGGATGTTTTTGCATTTCGCCCCCATCGAAATGCGGCGGCCATGGCCGGGATTCGATCCCGCGACCCCGTGCTTTGCAGCCCAGCACCATAGCCACTACGCAACCGTGGCGGCTGAAATTCATAGAATATCGGTGAAGCACTGTGTGAGAGAGAGAGAGAAATAACTTTTATTTATATAGCCGGCAGATTCGTGGGGGGGCCAACCTCGCCTAGATGGCGGCCAGAAGCCCTTGAGCTCTAGCGGCATCCTCGGCCTGCTGGACAGCCAAAAGTTGGTCTTCGGGGGCCGAGCTGAGCAACACGGTCTCCCACTGCTTCCGGTCCTGAATTTGTCGGCCCTGTCGTGGCGCCTGAGGGCACGCCCAGATAATGTGATCCAGGTCCGCCCTTTCTTCACAAAGTTTACAATTGGCCGAATATTGGTCTGGGTAATAATGATTATAAGACACCGGGTTCGGATATGTATTTGTTTGAAGGAGGCGCCATGCCACCGCCTGCTGCTTATTAAGTGATGGGTGTGCAGGAGGAAAACGCACCCTCCCCAATCTGTAATGATTAGTTATCTCCCTGTAGCCAACCATCCGGTCCCCTGTCAGCCCCAACCGCGGCGCCCCGGTGGCTCGGTTTGTAAGTCCTCGAGCCACGGTGTCGGCCGCCTCATTACCGGGGAGAGAGGAGTGCGCAGGTGCCCAGATGATATGGACCACCCGCTCACCGCGAAAGTTTGCCAGGATACGTTGTGATTCCGGCGAGATGCGTCCCTTCGCGTAATTTAAAATGGCGGTTTTAGAATCACTGACTATTATCGTGGCCAGTGTGGAAGCCATTGCGAGAGCAATGGCCGATTCCTCAGCCACCTCGGCTCTGTTAGTTTTAATAGATCCGCTGACCTTACGCTCACCTTGCGAGTTCACTGCAACGATACACATATTCTGAGTAGTCGTGTACTCTGCCGCGTCGACGTACACCACGTCCTGAGAGCGTTGGAATCTCCTCTGTATAGCTCTTGCCCTTTCCTCCCGCCTTTCCCTGTGGTGTTCAGGATGCATGTGTTTGGGTAGCGGTGGGATAATAAGCTGCTTTCTTATGTCGTGGGGAATGTCTACTTTAGTGCCATACTGTGACGCGTATGTTACTTTAAGCTTGTTAAGTATGTGTCTGCCAGTAGGTGTTTGTGAGAGTCTTTCATATTGCGCTATCGTATGGGCTTCTATGAGTTCTTCGAGCGTGTTGTGGACACCTAAGGCTAGGAGCCTGTCAGTTGATGTGTTTATCGGCAAACCTATGGCTTGTTTGAATGATCGTCTAATGATGCCGTCGATTTTTGTCTTTTCTGCTACTTGGAGATTTAGGTAAGGGGTTACATATACTATGCGGCTGATGACAAACGCCTGGACTAGACGTACCAGATTGTTCTCTTTCATCCCATAATGGCGATTAGCTATTCTCTTAATTAATCTCAGTGTTTGTTGTGCGCTGTTTTCTAGTATTCTGATTGTTTCCCCGTTGTGACCGTTCGCTGATACGTGGAGTCCGAGGACTCTAATGCTGTCGACAATAGGTATTTGGGTGCCATTTACAAAAAGCGTGATGTTTGGTTTACCCGTAGAACTCTTACGGCCTATGCGTGTCGGTCGGTATAGAAGTAATTCTGATTTTTGCGGCGAGCATCTCAATCCTTTATCCATGACATATTTCTCAACCGTATGTATGGCTGTTTGGAGGACTTCCTCAGATAAATTATTTTGTTAGTTCCTTTGCTGTCCTCACTTCGCACTTCTGCAGAGCTTCACCTCCAAAGTAACTGTAGGCAGAAATATTTCATATGCGCAAGCCAGTTAGTTTTAATTTCCGAAAAAAAAAAGAAAAAGAATTTCCTCAATTAGTCAGTCAGTACCACTTAGAGCATACACTTGTAGGGCTGATTCCTGTTATTTGTCTAGAAGTCAGGGGTGTCTTCCTTTTCTCATACGTCCTATATGTAGCGCGGTTGTATATATGTACTATTTGTTGCCACCGCATTTGTAGCATTCATGAACTCTCGAAGCTGTATCGACTTAGCGGATGCGTGTTTTGTAAGTTACGCAATGACTCAGTACGGATGCTACGTGATATAACCGACTGTCCGCACTTTAAGGGATGGTCCGTTTTCCCAGCTCTTCCGTTTTCTAAATACGGAAATGAGGTTGTTTCTCCGTAACCCCGGGAAATGTTTTTACAGTGATACGGTTGCTATGCACTCAAACAGCGCTCCTTTTTCGATCTCGAATTTCTGCAGCCCTGCTTTTCGGAACACACTTAGCACAGCCAGCACAACCCTACACGCTCGCAAAAGCCGCAATGAAGCTTCTTGAAAGGGCAAAAAAGGAATTGTCATGTTCGCTCTCGTCGCGACCATAAAAGTAGCGCCAACGTATTGAGCGTTTCTCCATCGCTAACCCTTCCGGTGTCAAGCGACGGCGTCTCAGGCTACGAGCGACATTGGAGCAGCTGTTGGTGCAGCATCCGCCCATAGCTCTCCGCACTATACTCGAGTCCCCGCGCGGTGCACGCCGGTTACGATACGATACGACAGGCGAAGACCTGCATGTTTTCCATGCACGCAACAAATGCGCACGTGCTCACGGTTCACTTTTCTTTAATGACCATCATTCCATCAGCGACCAGCAGTGGAAACTGAAATCACGGAAGCGGAACTAGTGTAATCGACGAATCATAAAATGCCTGCGCACATCAATTGTTGACGTGTCGTTGGAGGGGTCCTATAAGCCACACGTCCGGAAACGTGGAGTGCGCAACGGCGCTTACGCCACGCTCCTCCTATTCATCCTATTGACTGTGTGACGGCTAGATTCAAGTACACGATTTGAAGGGTGTATAAAGGGCATTTGAGTTTTGGATGTCTGCCGTAGACCATGACGTATACGTACGCCACTCTAGTGCGCCATTATGGCCGTGTTCAGAGCTCCAGTTATGGAAGCATACAGACGAGGTTTCTAGTGACTAAAACGGCGCTGGCGTGAACCGTTGCTAACCATGAATAGCACGCATATGTGTTTAGTAATCCTAACTTTTTTTTTCAACGCGAAAATTCAACACTGTCTTGTTTCATTTCATTTTAATAAAAACGTTTTTTTTGTGAAGCTTAGAAACGTAAGTATGAACAAACCGCCTCACCAGTATACTTTCAAGTAGCACCCTGCAGATGATCGATCATTTCATGCGAAGCTTGGCCTTTTCTCTTCTCCGCAGGATTTCCTATGATGTACTGTGGAGAACCGAAATGGCGATTCGACTTGCGCTGGGAAGGGAATTCGAAACCTAGAAACCAAGCGCCAGCGTTGAAGGGGATACACTCTGGGTCGAGCCCACATTATATCTTTATATGCACGAATTCCGACGCTGGCCTGCTGTGTCCATTGAAGAGAGACGTCGCTCAAAAGGGGGGAAAAATAGCTGTGCGTCGAGTTTTTCACGCTTAGGCGTCTCTGCGTCCACTTCCACTTTTGGCGACACTATATATAGCTGGCTTAACCAAATGAATACATTAATAAATGTCACCAAAAACTCGCTCATGATTGGCTTATGTCAATACGCCAACGGAAGTGCAGTGTCAAGAATGGCGAGTTGCGCAACAAGATTGCCACCTTGCCACCCGATTACGACCAGGGGTGCAAGACGCGCACCTCTCCCTCTCCGTCGCTGCAGCTGGGAGGCGTTCAAAGAAGCGGCCTTTGCGTTGGAATCCGCCGCCTTCCTCCAGCCCCTTCGACATTGTGACGGGACTAGTTCGGTGCGTGAACAATGATTCCGGAGTTCCCCAACGCGGAGCTGATTTGAAACGCTGGACAAGCTGCCGTGGGGACGACGTATTTTGAGCGTCTCACGCTTCGGCCTAGCTCGGAACAACGAGCGACCCTCGATCAGCGCCGATAGTTTCCCGGAACGGCACCCCGCGCGGTTGCCTCTGTGTACAGAGCGCGGTTGCCTTTGTGTACGTAAACTGATCTTCAGAGCAGCTGCGAGTTGGTGATGTGTAAACGAACAGTCGCCGCGTCGTAGGACCGGCGGATCGAGTGTATAAAAACTGTGGTTGTGCGAATGCTGAGGACACACTTCTCTTGAGCAGTCATGTTAGACTGAGTCACTTCTCTCATGCAGTCCTGTTGGACTACTACTCTTTTTCTCAAGCAGCCATGTTAGACTGATTTAATTTCTGTAAATAAACCCTTTTCCTCGTTCTCGATGAGAAGCAGTTCTTCACTTCATCAACGATCTCAGCGTAAATAAGTTGGACGACGGCATGGGCCAGCTACCTTCGAATTCATGCCGTACTCCAATCTTGGCAAAGGACCACGGACGATGGGATTGAGCCCCCAATCCTGACAACTGGCTGACAGCGGTGAGATGGACTTTGCGACATGGTGCTGTATCTGCGGTGAGTGCTTGGTTTTTGCTTTGACTCTCTAGGCTTCATTTTGTGGTTGTTCTGTTTAGAACAGTAGGGAAGCTAGATTGTTGTGTGTTAGCTAGGTTGTGTTTTCCTAGCTAGATTTAGAGAGCAGAATCAAGGCAGTAAAGCAGCAGTCATGGAGTTAAGGACACTGCTGAGAGACGAGTTGTTGATTGTTGGTGAGGAACTGGGCCTAGATGTACGCAAGGAAATGCTAAAATCAGAATTATTGCATATCATTTCTGAACAGGCCAGTGAGGAAGAAGTTGAACTGGGGTTTGAACTTCTGAAAAAGAGAGAAGAACGAGAGAGAAAAGAAAGGGAGGAACGCGATAAAGATCACGAGTTAAGAAAAATGCAACTTGAACTTGAAAGCAAACGTTTGGAGTTATCTCAAGGAAGTGAAGGCGCTCTGGGACGATCAAGTGAGGCAGAATCATACCGCATGGACAGGCTATTAAAGCCATTTGAGGTCGGGACCGACAGGCTTGTTCCTATGCAATTTTGAAAGGACTTGCGAAAAGATGAACTTCGGCCCGAGTACATGGCCGCAGCGGTTGCTGTCTATGTTGCCGTGTGAGGCGGCGGAAGTAATCGCCAAACTGAGTGTGCAGGATGCATATGATTATGCAAAAGTTAAGGCTAGTCTCCTGAAGAAATACCGCCTTTCAGCCGAAGCTTTTCGGCAAAGGTTTAGGAGCACAGGCAAGAAAGATAGCGAGGGCTATCCGGAGTTTGCATATAGCTTAAAGGCCAACCTAGTCGAGTGGCTTAAAAGCGCGGAAGCGTACGACAGCAGAGACATGATCATTGAATGCATGTGTCTAGAGCAGTTTTACAAAACCATCCCCCAAGCTGTGAAACTGTGGGTGCAAGACAGAGGTAATGTAAACACTGTGGAAAGGGCGGCTGAATTAGCCGAAGAGTACGCAACCCGTAGAAAGTTGAACGCCGAGGAGGGAAACTGGGACGGTCGAAATGGACCGCGGAAACCATTTCCGTTCAAAAAGGGTGCGCAAACTAGACGATCCGAGCCTGTAGACATGGCGGAAAAGCCCGCAGAAAAGAGCGAGGAGAAACTTAACGGAGAAACCGCACAAAAAGAACAGAAAAGAAAATTCGAATCTGTTAGACCAATTCGCTGTTACAAATGCCACAAACTGGGACATATAGCTGTAAACTGCGAGAAGTCTAGCGTAGTTTTTTCCTACGTGGAGGAAAAGGATGAGAATATGGAACTTTTAAGTCCATATCTCCACGACCTGCAAGTTAATGGAAAACCATGCCGAGTGCTAAGAGACAGTGCCGCCACGCTGGACATTGTCCATCCGTCTTACGTGATGGTAGATGACTTCACCGGAGAAGTAGCGTGGATAAAACAGGTTGTAGAAGAACACAGCGTGTGTCTGCCCATGGCCAAAGTCAAAATCAGTGGACCATTCGGGGAACTAGAGACTGAGGCTGCAGTTTCCAAATTTTTGTCACTGCAGTATCCCTACATCTTTTCGAATCGTTCGAATCAGTTACTGCGTGACAGAGGGCTCAAACTGGGAGAGGGCATAGTACAGGCATTGACCCGAGGCCAAGCTCGTAAGATCGCGGCGCTTTCGGCTGAAAATGCTCAAGCTCCTCCAGCGGAAGCAGAAAAGGGCATAACTTCAATACCCGAGTCCGAGCTAGGCCCGAGGGACAAAAGAACAGTTGAGGAGAGCCTGCCAGCTGACCAGCTCAATGAGAGCGTAGCACTAGAGTGTCAGAGTTCTAGCCTGCAGGAAGAGCAAGCAGACGCGCTCACAAGCGAGACAGGGTCGTTATTATCACCGGCCTCAAAGAACTTCGATCAACTCTTACGCGTGGATAGAGAGTCACTGGCAGCTGAGCAAAAGAATGATGAGAGCTTAGCTAAATTACGTGACACAGCTAAAGAAGGCATTGCTAGGCGCAACGTAACGATACATGAGAAAGGAGGATTGTTGTATCGGCATTACAGAGATCGAAAGGGTAAGATTTTAGATCAGTTAGTCATACCTACTAAGTATAGGGAGGACCTTTTGAGTCTTTGTCATGGAAATGGGTGGTCCGGCCACCTAGGCATAAACAAATCAAAGGAAAGATTGCTTATGGAATACTACTGGCCTGGCTGTTTCAAAGATGTAGAAAACTTTGTAAGATCATGCGACGCCTGCCAGCGTTCTGGTAAACCAGGAGAGACTTGGAAAGCTCCACTGAAGGTAGTGCCCTTAATAACAGAGCCTTTCAGACGACTTGTAATAGACACGGTAGGGCCTCTTCCAAAAACAAAATCAGGCTACAGGTACTTGTTTACCATGCTGTGTCCGGCTACCAAGTTTCCAGAAGCAATCCCTTTGAAAGAGCTCAGCTCCGCCGAAGTAGTAGACGCGCTTTTGACAGTGTTTGCACGAGTTGGGTTTCCAGCCGAAATTCAGGCAGATCAAGGGTCAGTATTCACGAGCGCACTGACTTCCACATTCTTGCAAAAGTGCGGGGTAAAGTTAATACACAGTTCTGTCTATCACCCTCAGTCAAACAGTGTAGAGAGGTGGCATTCGGTGCTTAAGCGAGTTTTGCGTGCGCTCTGTTACGAGCACAAGGAGGACTGGGAGAACTGTCTGCCGGCAACTTTGTTTGCTTTGCGAACGGTTCCACATGAGGCGACAGGGTTCTCACCAGCAGAACTAGTGTATGGGAGGACACTCCGGTCTCCACTGAGAATGTTAAGAGAGATGTGGGAGGAAAGAGGGGAGAGTCCAACCGTGGTTGAATACGTGCTAAATTTACTGGAGCGGCTAAGCGCAACCCAAGAACTAGTCGGAAAGAACATGGCACTAGCTCAAAAGAACGCCAAATTCTATTACGACAAGAATGCGAGGCTTCGTACGTTTAACGCCGGAGACCAGGTAATGATCCTCAAACCTTCAAGAAAGAACAAGCTTGAAGTTTACTGGGAAGGGCCCGTTAAAGTGTTGCACAAACTTTCAGAAACTAACTATGCTTTGAGAATGCCCGGTCGCAGGAAGGAAGTGAGGATATATCACTGTAATTTGATGAAGCCGTATGTAGAGCGGAGCGGAGTCGTTAACTATACTGTCAAAGAGCCGGATGGCATTGGTACCAAGTTTAAGGAGTATAGGGCAACCTCCAACTCTGAAATCGGCCTAGAAGAAGTAGTAGAACACTCGGTAAGCTCTCATGCTCTAAGACCCGAGCAGCTAGATGAGCTAAAAGGGGTGTTAGGGGAATATCTCGACAGATTCAGCGATCGGCCGGGTAGAACCGAACTGATAACGCATGAAATTGAGCTGACCTCTACCGAACCAGTAAGATCAAAACCTTACAGGGTGTCTCCAAGACAGAGAGAGATTATGGAGGCAGAGATACAGCGCATGCTAGAGTTGGGAGTTATTGAGCCCGCTGAGAGTGACTACACGTCACCGCTAATACTCGTAGAAACCCCTAACAAGGACCCTCGTCCGTGTGTTGACTACAGGAAGTTAAATGCGATCACTAGGGATCAGCTGTACCCGATACCCAACATTGAGGAACGAATTGAAAGAGTTAGCGCTGCTAAATACATTTCAACTATAGATCTCGTGCGGGGGTACTGGCAAGTTCCCCTTTCAGAAAGTGCCAGCCGCTATGCCGCATTCATCTCGCCTGTAGGCACTTTTCGCCCTCTCGCACTCAGCTTCGGGCTGAAGAACGCGCCGTTTAGCTTCTCTAAGTTAATGGATATTGTCCTAAAGGACTTGCAGGAGTTCGCCTTACCTTATCTTGATGATGTGGCCATTTTTTCCGACAGCTGGGAACAACACGTATCGCACCTCAAACAGGTGTTCTCACGGTTGAGGGAAGCCGGCTTAACGATGAAAGCGGAAAAGTGTAGGTTTGGTTGTTCGCAGGTTACTTATCTGGGCCATGTTGTTGGTCAGGGCATGAGACGGCCGGCTGAGCTGAAAATAGCGACGATTGGAGATTTTTCTCAGCCGCGCACGAAAACGGACGTTCGTTCATTTTTGGGACTTGTGGGGTGCTATCAATGGCACATTCCGAATTACTCGCAATGGGCAAGTCCACTAACAGACGCCCACCGAAAGGGAGCACCGAGTAACGTACACTGGGATAAGGACAAAGAGAACGCTTTCCAAAGTTTGAAAACGCTATTGGTTTCTCGCCCTGTGCTTCGCGCGCCAGACTACACAAAGGAATTCATAGTTCAATGCGACGCAAGCGACAGAGGTATGGGCGTGGTACTTAGTCAGGTCGGCGACGATAACGAGGAACATCCTATCCTCTACGCCAGCCGTAAACTAAATGTAAGAGAGGAAGCCTACAGCGCTTCAGAGAAGGAATGCGCTTGTTTGGTTTGGGCCGCCCAGAAGTTGTCGTGTTACTTGTACGGAGCGAAGTTCATCTTCGAGACCGACCACTGTCCTCTCACGTGGCTCAATCAAATGTCACACAAAAACGGCCGCTTGCTCCGATGGAGCCTCACTCTCCAAGAGTACAACTTCTCCGTTAGATATAAGAAGGGAAAGTTGCATAGCAATGCGGATGGTTTGAGCAGGCTAATTTGAATTCTGCGTTCGAGGGTCCCGCCTAAATTTTAGGGTTACTAGTGTTAATTTTATTAAGCGAAGAAAATCCCCTCTCATTCAGCAGAATTCCCTCCATTAGTTGCTGAATTTGTCAGCAGGAATTTGCTTCAGAAATTGGCATAGTGAAATGTAGCATTTTTTTTTGTTTCTGCACTTATGTTGTTGTTTTTTTTTTTTTGAAGCCTAGCGTGTCTAAAGTGAGAGCCAATGCACGTCATCTCGGCGCAGAGCCGTGTTGTGGGGTTCATTTTGCAGTTGCCTGTCCTTGTTGGATGTTTTGGGGCGGTGACATCAATGCACAAGTGGTCGCTGCGAGCCAAGACATCAATCCCCCCCCCCCCCCCCCCCCCCCCCGACCAGCAGCCGTTCTCTTCCTGCCTAGCGGTTGTCAGCGCTAGACAGTCGAGACTTTTCGGGCCATGGAGGCGCTGTCAAGAATGGCGAGTTGCGCAACAAGATTGCCACCTTGCCACCCGATTACGACAAGGGGTGCAAGACGCGCACCTCTCCCTCTCCGTCGCTGCAGCTGGGAGGCGTTCAAAGAAGCGGCCTTTGCGTTGGAATCCGCCGCCTTCCTCCAGCCCCTTCGACATTGTGACGGGACTAGTTCGGTGCGTGAACAATGATTCCGGAGTTCCCCAACGCGGAGCTGATTTGAAACGCTGGACAAGCTGCCGTGGGGACGACGTATTTTGAGCGTCTCACGCTTCGGCCTAGCTCGGAACAACGAGCGACCCTCGATCAGCGCCGATAGTTTCCCGGAACGGCACCCCGCGCGGTTGCCTCTGTGTACAGAGCGCGGTTGCCTTTGTGTACGTAAACTGATCTTCAGAGCAGCTGCGAGTTGGTGATGTGTAAACGAACAGTCGCCGCGTCGTAGGACCGGCGGATCGAGTGTATAAAAACTGTGGTTGTGCGAATGCTGAGGACACACTTCTCTTGAGCAGTCATGTTAGACTGAGTCACTTCTCTCATGCAGTCCTGTTGGACTACTACTCTTTTTCTCAAGCAGTCATGTTAGACTGATTTAATTTCTGTAAATAAACCCTTTTCCTCGTTCTCGATGAGAAGCAGTTCTTCACTTCATCAACGATCTCAGCGTAAATAAGTTGGACGACGGCATGGGCCAGCTACCTTCGAATTCATGCCGTACTCCAGTCTTGGCAAAGGACCACGGACGATGGGATTGAGCCCCCAATCCTGACAGCAGGAAGTGCGAATGGGGATTTATTCCACTTCCACTTCCCTACAAACATGTGCATGAGAATTGATGCAGGGAAAGCCAGTGTAGGGAATTCAGATTTTCGGAAGTAAATAAGTGGATTAAAAATCTGACGCCCTATAGGATTTGGGAATGCCCCCTTTTCAATTGCTGAGGCCACGTAACTGTCGTGCACCTGTTTGGGCAGTGCGCTGTAATTATTTTACCAGTATACTGGTAAAATAATTACTTTTTCGGCGTCAGTTCTGGTCTGCCTCCCATAGCTGCGGTGGATGCTCTATTTCAGAAGGCTTTCTGAGGTTGGAAAAGGAGTGCCCAGAGACCACACACCACGCAATCCTTATGGGACGCCCACAATGACCCCCCCGCCCCCGCGCAAAAAGAAAAGAGAAAAAAAAGGCTTCTTTATCTGTTAGTCGTCTAAGTAGGCGTAAGCATTTTGCCATTTGCTCATCTCCGCGCCGCCCTGTGTCATTATCAAAGTTATGAAACCTGGTCCGACCAGTATAAACGACAGCGCTGCGGTGACACGAACTGCTGCGGACGGCGCCGCAAGGAGCATTGATGACGCGGGCAAAGTACTGCAGGTGGCAGCACCATGTGCGCAGATGATGTTCCGCTCATTATAAGCCGTTATCGCTTTTTAGCGCTTCATCCATCCGCGTCGAACCGTTATGAACCGTGAGCAAACGTACTCGGCCGACGGCACCGCCGCCCGTGCCTTGAAAGCGATGTGTGATGCCGACAAAGAGTACTGATTGCTGATAGCTTCGCGCGCTGTGTTCTCGCCGCTTAAGGCCGATCCACACGACGGACCAAATTGCTCTTTTGGACCGCGGTCCGCGCATCACGTGATAGGACGTCACCAGTTCGTGCGTACCGCCGTTGGCCCGCGCAAGACCGCGGCCCTCGCGGTCCAACAAATCGCCGAGGCTTTTCCCGCTTCTGTTTCGGCGGCGGACCGCATGCAAACCGCAGCGATTTTGGCTTAGCCAACGAATGTTGTCCGGCAACAGAGTGCCTTCAGCCAAATCCAATCTAGTTTTTGTCTCAGCAAAAGCCAGTCAAGCCAGTCGTTTCATGCCCATCGTTCCGCCTACATGTGCGCGCAGCAGATATATTTTTTAAACACCGTCTACTCTTGGAGTGACGAGGAGGTTTTTTCATTTTGTATACCTCGTTGAGCAGTTCCCGGCTTTGTGGGACTCGAGCCGCAATGATAACACTCTGGCCGAGACTGTAGCTGGTTGGTCTGCTCTGCCGTCTGCTATGGTGGTCCGCCGTGTGGATGTGATCTGCGCCGGACCGGACCGCGGCGGGCCGTGACGTCGCATCACGTGACCGAGCGGCCCGCGGACTTGGTCCGTCGTGTGGATCGGCCTTTACTTAGCGTTGAAGAGAGACACGCGGGCCCGTGTCTCGAAAGCGATCTGCGAAAGTGGCTCAGTGCGGCGTGTGGCGAGAGCTCCGTGAGCGCTGTGTTCTCGCCGCTTCGGTGGCGTTGAAGCGCGAGGCAGCACGAAGGTGAATTCGCTGGTAGAGTTACTGTATATGCTACCGCAGGTAGCAGAGTTGCGCGTCTGTTTTATCACGCCGCTAGCGCCCCTATTGGCAGAGCGTCATCACGTGGTAGTCAAGCAACCGTGCATTGCGGAGAAGCAGATGCCCGGGCCAATTTTCGTATTTCCCGACGCCGCCGCTGCAGCGAACTGGATTGACACAAGTTATCGCCAGTCAAATCCAAAGCGAATCCGGCCGATCTTGGCGTTCGCTGCTCGCGTGCGCGCTAGTTGCGGAGCAACAACACAACGTGCGCAGCGCATCTCACAGTTGGTTCATCGCAGTGTCCGCGCAGTGCCATCGGAATGATATAATGACCGGGTGCTCTGCTCCCGTATGCACGAATCGCTCTGAAAGCGGAAAAGCTTTTTATTCGATCCCATTCAAACCCATGCACCACACTGCTTTCACAGAACTGTCATAAAAAACCAGCTCACATTTTCAGGATAATGCACTGCTTTGGTTGCTGCTTCTGAACATAAAAGAGGTTACGCAACTAAGTAAAGATATTTCATCTACTACTGCTTATGTGAAGCAGGATGCAAGAGGAATTAATGTCGTTATTTACCATACGGTAAGGGCCTTTACTGTGTTTTGCATTATTACCCATACTGTAGCTATGTCAATCCTGTGAGAGAAAAACTTTCACTACACTCCCACAGAAGGTTACTTTTCGAATCCCTGCAGTGAAAAGGCACATAATGAAGTAGCACTTGAAGGTGTGGCTGATATCCAGTGCCTGCTAGTAGGTGGGTACGTTTCTACAGCAAGTTTAATGGGGTACCAGAGTCGAAATACTAATGGCTGGTCATTTATTCACCAGTAATATTGAAGACTGCCTACACGTTGAGAGCTTTGGCACATAAGCAGGTATGCCTATTGCAAAACCCAGTATCCAGTGTCCAGTGCAGCGCCGGATTATGGGCCAAGTGCCGCGCGCTGGATGCTGGGCAGGCGCGGCGTACTTGGAGGCACTGGGTACTGGTGCGAAAAACAGCTCTAGTGCGTTAAATACGCGGTGCCTGGACACCGTATATATATATATTTTTTGAGAACAGAAAGAAACAGAGAGCACTTTGGCGCAATAAAAAAAACAAAAAAAAAAAGCTCCGAGCAGGATTCGAACGTCTGACCTGCAAATCCTAAGCCCGGTACTTTACCACTACGCCACGCCAGAACACCAATATCGGCGCATAATTTTCTACGTCAAGGACCAAGAAGCAGTTTTAGTTTTACAGAGAGAAGCCTCGCTCAGTCGTAGTAGATGCGCTATCGCCCAGCAACTAAAGCTCACGCCTGTACCAGAGAGAAAATTTTGCTGTCCATATTCAGTAGCTTGCTCGGAAGTGCCACAACACCGATGTTCACTTGCGATTTGCATTTTAACTTCGAAAAAAGTCCTAAATGAACCACCCACCCGGAACGCTGTATGGGCTGCTACTACCGATTTGGATAGCCGTTTGTTGTTCTTCATGCGAAGGATATGCAACGTTTTCTTAGTTCAGTGATGCCTTTCAGTCGACACGTCTGTCTATTCATATATCTTCGTCAGAGAAGCGCAGGCTAGGACTGTGATCCTTCGGCGACAGCACATATATACCTGTGTTCATGACGCGTCACATCGGCGCTCATCGCTACTTGTGCTGTTTGTGCGCTCATGCTACTTGTGTTTATTTAAGGACACTGATGCGAAAGCTGAAATATGGTGATTTATCCTTGTTAGACTTCTTGATTCCTGAGCCTAAATGCGCCGAGAGCGTGCAGATGGACTCGGCGATTACACTTGGCATAAGCTTCGGTGGGGACCAATCTCGGCGCCTTTTTCTTGACGATCTTATTCAGTCAGCTGTTTCGATGCACTTTGTTTGCGATTAGGCGGAAAAGCAGTCCACAAGCGATGCAAAAGCGCCCACGGTCGATCGACAATATGGTAGGCAAGTCGCCTGCAAAAACACAGTGCGGCTTCGCCGCATAGATTTGGTTGCTTGCCAGGCAAGATGGCGGACCTACGCGCAACTCTGCTACCTGTGGTAGCATATACAGTAACTCTATTCGCTGGCTGCTGCGGGCGCTATCTCGAAAGCGGCGGACAGGCGGTTTTGTCGTTGGCTAAGCACAGAAATGCTTGCGCATTTAACTCAACGGATGCTGCAGTGAAACGTGCCGCGCACGTTGCAACGAAGACGAGAAATGTGTACGTGACAATGAACGACTGAAGTTTTACTAGTGTGTCGGGAGAGAATCTGCACAGAGCGGTTGGCAAAGGATTCGAATAAGTGCGCGTCGATTAAAACCTATAGGGAACCAAGGACACGGCGCCGAGCCCGCCGAGCGCGGTGTCTCATGTTGAGCCGACTTTTTGGATTGCGTCACGGAGTGTTGGCTTGCGAAGGTTGGCTACGTGACGTAATGTTTATTCCTAGTTTATTTCCTTCATTCATTAATCCAAGCGTTACCAAGAGAACGGATTCGAATTCGCGTACATTCTAAATGCGACACCTCTTGTACTGGTAAATAAACTTGCGTAACCCGCCGTGGTTGCTTACTGGCTTTGTTGTTCCACTGCTGAGTGAGAACAAGGTCGCGGGAGCAAATCTCGGCTCCGGCGGCTGCATTTCGTTGGAGGCGAAATACAGAAACGCCTGTGTAGCGTACGTGCATTGGTTGCGCGTTAAAGAATCCCAGGTGGTCAAAATTAATTCGGAGTTACCGACTATACGGCATGCCTCATAATCAGATTACGGTTCTGGCACGTAAAACCCAAGAATTCAATTTTTAAACTTGCGTATATAGTCGCTGGGAAATACTATCATAAATATGTGCGCCTCTGCGTGCTGATATGAGCCCATGATATTGCTCGAAAGGCCGCCTGCCCTTTTCTTCAGCTTTCGAAAACCCGTGCCAATATTTTCCTTACTCTTAGGCAAGAGCAAACATCACTGCTATTGGCGGGAGCGTTTTTAAAGGTTACGGCCAAGCGTCAGACAAAAACAAAAGCGGCAAAATATTACTGATCGCGCAGTGGCGTCATATAGTGACAAACAACGATGCCGATGTGGCCTCCGAGATTATCAGTGTGACGAAGGGTCGCGCCAGATGATCTCCGGGTAAAGTGTGTATGAATGCACTATAAAGTGCTTTTTTGTGCACTCCTAGTATGCAGGCTCGGCGTGATGATAGGCGGATCATGGTGGGCATTAACTTTCGCGTGTGTGCGGGTCATAGCGTTGGGCGCAGTAGGAGCGACAAGAAGGAGAGGGAGGCCGCAGGGGCGTGGCAGGGGTACATTCCATTTGCGATAGCCTGTATCAGTTATTACAAAGCGCACTCAGAGACTTTGTTGGAGAGACACATTCAACACTTACCATGAATGATGCTGAAGGATCCCGATAATTGTGAGCACGTGACGTGGAGTGTAGCGATTCGGTCATCAGAATTTCGACACCACACCCGCGCGTGCTGCATACACTTGCGGTTGTGGAATAGCTTGCTTTATCCGGAGCGAAAGGGTTGTAGTGTGTCTGCTTACGTGTGTGGTTTTTATGTGTGTCTGTGCGAGATAGATAGATAGATAGATAGATAGATAGATAGATAGATAGATAGATAGATAGATAGATAGATAGATAGATAGATAGATAGATAGATAGATAGATAGATAGATGAGAAACTGTGCCTTGCGTGCTCCGTGGGAAAGACAGTGAAATCATTAATGTGGAAAACAAACGGTCATTTGGGGAGTGTTATATGGCGCGTTAGCGGGATCCCCTTTTATTCTTTTGTGTGCACTTGCGAGCGAGTATAGATATCTTCCATTCACTGTCTTCCTCTGAGGGGCATAAGAAAAAAAGAACGTGAAATCAAAAGAAATGAGCGTCAGTGGTTTTACGTGTCTGTCTGCGCATGTTATAGCGCACGCACTGTCTGTAGGCGCTTTGATAGCCGCAAGGCCCTTGTAATGAAGGATTAAATTTGGTGACGTAACTTTGGTGTATCAAGTGAAAAGTGAGCGTCAGGTGGTATGCAAGGCTGTAAGAGGACCGCACGTGCTCACGACAAACAGATTGATTCCCGCCGGCTTTTAACACTTGCCGAAAATAAATACATAAATTTTAATTTAAAAAATCTCTGCACGTGCACATGAAGTTAATACCCACTAAACGTGCCTTAGACTGCAATATTCATCTTTACATTGTGCGGGAAATGGCTCTTGCGGTCGGCTTCCTCGGGGCATAGTTATCATATATAATATCTATGCCAGACTCTCTTTTACATTTTCAAACGAATACAAGCGATTTCATGTCTGACCTTGAAAACAATATCAACCAGTGTCTCTTCAACGTAATATTACAATGATAATTTGTATTTGTTGCGCCTATGTAGCATATACGAACGATCTCACCACTGTGCAATTTCGAAACAAATCAAGAAGCAGAATACAAATATTTTTCAACATTTGCAATAAAGTCTGCAATCCTCACTAAGTTCAGAGCAAACAAGCTTTAGCCTGTACAAGACCTGCATGATCAGTATTTGGAATGTGGGGTCTGCAACGAAAGGTACAAGATCGCCAGGAAACCCTACCCAGAGGACGTTCAGCTATATTCATTCAAAGCAGGCCCAGTTCTTTTCTTATGGTTACATGAACATTTGTACGCCAAGCTAAGATACAAAAGCCAGAAAAAAATGGTGCCAACTTGCCCCGATGCCAAGAATAAAAATTAAAAACGTCTCCCAAGTGCTTTATTACACATCACTCGAAGATTTCATGCGCCTTTTGTCATTGAGTATCACTCATTAAATTTCCTGGAATTTAAGCAAGCAGCTTAGGATGTAAGTCGGTACTGTAGTGCGTAATGATCCGATTGTGACAAACTTTGCCCCTGGTGACGGAGGTACAAACTATGTATGACCTAAAAAATGCGTCGATCGTGTGTATATTTTTGTAATTTTTTTTCCATCTGTGGTTCCCGCTTCCTTCCTTTTTCTTTCTTTAATAGTGCGTATTGAACGGTCACTGCTGCGCATTTTCATTTGTCTCTGCAATGCCGGGTTCCTCGCCAACACTTTCCACGGAGTCTATGCAGGTTTTCTTCTTCGCGACCTATAATTTTGTAAACGTCGTGGTATTAATACAGCACATCGAACGCGCCGAGTCTGTCGTATACCGACCTATTCGGCCCTAAGTCGGCTGCAAACTCGTAGGTCGCCGTATGCGATCAAGGGTTTCGAATTAGTTTCACTATACGAGCGGTTCTTCGCGCGGAAACGCGTTTTTTGGGAGGGATATTTCTCCCAAACACCTACGCATGTAATCGTCTCAGAAAGCGGCGAATCGAATCGGTGACGCCGTAATCGCCAGATGTTCATCCTAATCGCCGCATGTCATAGGAGGTCTATATAGATTGGTCCCCGAGTCAACAAGGTGTTTTGACGATAGCAGCTTTTCCATCTTCTCGTGCCGCATTGCTTAGCCTTTCTTTTTTTTTGTGTGTGTGTGTGCTTTGCTGAACTGTAGCGCTAATGGGGGAAGCGTGGAGCGAGCCTTCTTTGCGGCGATTAAAGGACGCGCCTCATTTGGCTCGTTCCGGTGCTAATCCTACCTGTGAGCTGCTACGGCGGCGCTAATACCGCTGTAAATTGGGTTTGCCGTGTTTCTTTGCTTGGTTGTTTTTTTCCTGGTCCTGCGTTTCTGCTTCTTTTCGAAGGGATCGCTCCCTAATGGACAGGATTAGGTTAGGGGAAATATCAGCTGTTTGCCTACACATTGGACAGCGGCCGCCCTCCGATAATTAGATCCACCAACATAGGAAGTGACCAAAGAAGAAATAAAGGCGTTACGCGGTAGTCTCTCTTGAACCAGGTTCTCTCAAGGAGCTTGCGCATGACTGCGCCAGTCTCTAAGTTCACCTACCCCTTAGCGTCAGGTTGAGCTCTGTCTTTCACCGCCCTGGTTATACTGACACTTGCACAGTTATTGGGATAAATATTAAGGAAACCGGTGTTTATTGCGACCAGGATTATCGCATTTTATCTTGTAACGACAATTTAAAAAAAAGATATGCTGTCGACGTCATTCGACATTAAATTAAATTATGGGGTTTAACGTGCCAAAACCACTTTCTGATTATGAGGCACGCCGTAGTGGAGGACTCCGGAGATTTCGACCTCCTGGAGTTCTTTAACGGGCGTCTAAATCTGAGTACACGGGTGTTTTCGAATTTCGCCCCCATCGAAGTGCGGCCGCCGCGGCCGGGTTTCGATCCCGCTACCTCGTGCTCAGCAGCCCAACACCATAGTCGCTGAGGAACCATGGCGGGTGTCATTTGACGTGTGTACAGTTTAGTTACGATGTGTTTTTACCGCGATGGTGAGTGCTTTCGGAGCTTGAGGATGCATTGAAGCCTATGGCGTTGCAACCCAGTGCAAAAGATGCACAGGCGTGCCCTTGACATTAGCGCAGCTCGGAAAGTGTAGAGGAAAGCGAAAAACGAGATCGCTGTCTCCTGTTTCAAGTGCCTCGAACACTCGCCGTCGAAAGCAGCCCTATGCCGGACATATCTCCTCTCCTTGTGCAGCGCCACCACACTCCAAACGCATTTCTGCCGTCACCGTGAGGTTCCATATAAATCCCAAAATGGTCGCCGCTCGCTGTATGTGCGAGTGAAAGCTTGTGAGGGTGAGCCAGAGATCGCGGCTAAATCCTGCGCACGCAAGGTAGGGAAGCGGGGAGGAAGCGCGCCATCTTCTGTCGCGCGCAAGGCCCCGGAGGGAAGGCAGAGAGAGAGGAGGGGGGGGGGTCTACTCCAGGCGTCCGCGCACGTCCGCCCAGGCCGCTATATCTTGAAAGCCATCTGCGCCAGGGATAAAGTCCGCCGCGCGCTGTCCTGCTGCGGCTTGGTTCGCGTTGATGCGAGATGCAGCGCGAAGGTCGCTGCCGCTGCCGCGCTTCCTCACTTTAGCGTTTTAACAGCGAGTTTCCCCGGTTATTGAGCGAGATGTGTTCATGTTGTGCGCGCGTGTCACCATGCTTGGTAATTTAGTTAATAGGCATATGTTTACAAGTTTATACAGACGATAAAACTAACCATTATGATAAAACTGCTACGCTTGCTTTGTATAGCTTCTCACTAATTTGCTATCGCAGTCGATGCTTCGCCTTTCGGGCTAAGCTGCGACTTTTTTTCTTTCTCACGTTATAAGCCCTGCACAGCTGAACGTATACAAATATCAGACTAGTGACACGCGTTGGTTATCTCTTCCATTGATACTGCTGTCGAGAGGGAAGCGCGTCTTCACTGCTGCCATCGAGCTCGTTATGTTGAAAAGAGAACTTCGGCACAACTGATCTCAAGATGAATGCCGATAAAGCAATGTAGCGACGACACCATATTGCCACCGCCGAAACGTGTCATGTGTATGAGGTGTGTACTGCAGTACGGCTCCTTTCTAGCGCTTCCTTCCGAACATGCTACGTCATCTAGTGGAGCCGCCGCCATGACCGAGCACGGCCTCCGAGATACGTAGTACTACGGTGCGTGCGATGCTGAAAATTGTCCCTTCACTGCCCGCACGCATTCGTTGTGCAAAGCTAGAGCGTCGGGCTGGTGTGCTTGAGGTACCCGTGTGACGCGGGTTAATTTGATTCCGCCCAGCACTAGATAAATTTCAAACGATTTTTTTTACAGCGAAACTGTATATGGTTGGCCGATTCATTCGTCCGTCCGTCCGTTTGTCGCCTGTACGCTGAAAAGTCCTCCGGCGCAACCCCATGCGCGTGCGCGAAAAAATGAGATAGGGGCACGATTGGCTGCCCCAGTAGTGACGTTGCTCTCTGTCCCAACCGAGCGGCGAGTTTCTCTCTGGCTCCGAAATGGGTAGGCTACGCGTTACAGTTCATCAGTCTAGCATGACTGAAAGAAAATGCACACCCAGCAGCCGCGCAACAGCTGCTTATAAACACTCTGTCCTCCCTAGATCACTGGTGAGGGAAAACGGCCGTATAACCTTCTACCAATTCGGAGCGTCCAAAGTGATCGTAGCCGTCCCGCCTTTGAGGGGGAGGGTTTACACACTCACTTCCGCACAGGTTTCACGGACCACACCAAGGTGAGAGGGTTTTCGCAGACACGGGTCTTGCCCTGAGCAGGCGCCTCTTGGTCCCAGAGTTGACCCCGCAGACAGTGGCCGCCGCGTCTGTCCATTGACTGACGACTTCTAAGACCCGTGAGACGGCGCCACAAAACTTCTTCCAGGAGTTCCCCGCTCCAATCAAACCGTGAAGGCGACGGCGACTCCACAAACAATACTTGGTCCGCCAACTGCCTCTAGACATCCCGGCATCGTTCGGTCGGGGACGCGGCGCATTGTGGTCCTTACAAAGCGAGTCGTTGCAGCAGACATGCCGGCGCCAACGGGTTGTTGACGAGGCGTATTCTTGTTTTCCCAAAGCGAGTTATCGCACCGGGGTGGCCAGAATTCGTTTGTCGCTTCCCCGAAGTTCGCCAGCCCCCGCAGGTCGTTCGTAACACTACCAAGCCGTCGTTTAATGAACCGTTGGGATTAACCTAATAAACACCGGGGCCTCACGTTTCAGCTTCTCCGGTTAACCATCTGTACGGAGTGCTTGGGCGCTGATGTTCATTGGAGAGCGGCGTGAAATAGGTTAGATGGGGCCGCATTTCATACATACATACATACATACATACATACATACATACATACATACATACATACATACATACATACATACATACCGCGAAGTGTGTAAAGTTCTCAAAAATTCTAATCCCATTAAAAGCCAGAAAATCCTCCTGCCGAACAGAAAAATTGACACGCTGCCGAACAGGATGAGGGGCCCACCGGAAGTGCCACAGAGAGGTGGTTTTGGCGCGCGATCGCTATTAGGATTGGCCTGCAGGGGTACTGCTCTGCAAAGCTATTTCAGCCAGCAGCACGTGCTTCGATCGACCCGCGGTGCTGGCGCCCTTCGGAGAACCAGCGAGGACGACAGCGCTAATCCACCATGCGCCTCGTTCGGAGAATCGGTGACGACACCAGGCCGGGCCACGTTTGGCACCCAACGTATGGTTGGTTGATTTGCCGGGTCTTCATGGTCTCTCTCGGCAGCAAGAAGAGCTTCCCTAACAAAAGGGTGCTTGGCGGTACGGGGGGCCCCAGGATGCGACACAGTCTGCTGACACTCGTGGCAACTACAGGAGAAAGGCAGCTCTAGAATTTAGAGGCGCAAGACAATGGGCAGCCGCGCTGCTTGGGTCAGCTCGGAAAACCGACGCGCCTTTCAATACTCCAGATAATGGACAACCGGCGGGTCGACTGCGTTGACGATGACGTCGAACGGTTCTCTCACCTGGGGGTCTAGGGAGAACGGAGTGTTTATAAGCGGCTATTTGTCGACTGCTTGAGTGTGCTCGTCGTCGTGCTCTGTGCTCGTGTTCGTACTCGTAAGCTGTGTGCTGTATGTTCGTCTTGCGTGCTCCATTTGGGAGTCACGCTAGACTGTGTACATGTATCTCTTGTTTCAAATGTAAATACTGTAAATAAACCCTGTTCGCCTAGTTCCTCCTAAGTTCCTCTCTACTACCTTCAACCCTTGCAAATGGCGGCAGCGGCGAGATCGTCCGACAACTCTGACATCGCGTGGTGCGTAAACTTTTGCGTTTGACTGTACATTGCAAAGAAAAAGTCGTGCTCCTGCTTTCATATGCATAAATGTGGTGGGACTTAGACGTCTGCTATTGAGCTATGAGAGTGCCACTCCTGAAGAAGCTTCTGGGGGGCGTCGTTTGTGGTACGCGAGATAAAAGCCTCAACATATGCATCAACGCGCTACAGCCATTTGGTGCTCTGCGTACCGCGGCTGATGCATTAACTCGCTGTTTCCACATTGTCCACGCACACTGAACAAAGTGGGAAGCACCATTGCCAATGAGTCATACGTGCTGCGTTCAGCTATACTATCTGACTTGTTACGTGTTCTTACCTTGATTGAGTGCTACGAGCATGTATATGTGAGTATGTATATGTGACTGCTGCGCGCAGCTATTAGCTGATTTGTCCCAGAAAGGGCTGTCGTAGTTGAAGGTGCGAGTCGGCTGTGTACATGATATTTCGCGAATTGTACCATGGTGTCGCATGGCGCTTTCGCGTGAATGATTGTCTGTTTGGCTTCCTTCGCAGGGTGTGTAAGCATTGCGTTTAGCCGCCACTCGACTGCGCAACAAAGGTCGCGACTGATTGGCAAGTAATTGCGTCTGCGCCGGCGTGCCACCTCGCGTCATCCTTCATTTATTTCTTTCCTCGCGTGGAACGCGGCTGCAGTGATCCTGCGGTGACACCGTTGTGTTCGGTCGCCTCTTTCTGGTTCCCGTTTCCTTCCCCTTCGGCAAGATTGCGTGGGGCCACCGCGGTTTGCCTCGGCAACGCAGGCCACGCCGCACCTAATATAGGCGAGCGACGACTGCTTTTCGTATAAAAGAGGAATGTTATGCACCGTCGGAAGAAATTCTGTACCGAATTTCTATCGACACACCCATGGATAAAGAGAGAGAGTAAACGTCGGTCCCTGCATGTTGATGGGCGTTCTTCACGCTGGTCATTAGTACTTTTTCATTGTACACAAATAACAATTTATTGAATTTTAATTAGCTAACACTTAAGCAACTTAATCACCAAGGTGTCAATGCAAAAGTTCTGTAGGATGTCGAGAAATGACGTGATAACAGTTTTCGAAGAAACCGAGGTCTTGTGTGACGACCTATTGCGCCGAGCAAGAAACAGAGGCTTGCGAATTAAGAAAAGGAGAAATACCACTTGCCGATGCCTTCGCGCGGGCGACAATTGCTGCGGTATCAAACGTATACCTCTTCATCTTGTACTATGTCCATCTTACGCATGTTCGAAGCCAGAGCTTCAAAGGTGTGTATCTGTTAACCCTTTTCCCGAAACAGCTTGCGCTAGAGAAACGAGATGGCGCTTTCGGCGGCGCGCCGCACGTTGCCTCAGCGAAAGCGCACGAATACGGAACCATTAAGTCTTTTCCGCTGCTTCTGTGCGATTAGCTGTCGGAAATGCAACTGGGTTTGCGCTAACGGATTCTGCTCCATTGATGCTGCAATATATGGAGCGATGGAGTGAAGGCGTGTGCAGTGGTTGGCTGCAGAAATCGTGAGTGGCATGTTATGGAATGGAATGAATCTGTGTCCAAGTTCACAGACCGCTGCTACATAAGGACTGTCTGTGTTGCCGGCTCTTTTCGGTACACGTCTTCCCTCGACGATAAAACAAATTCACGCATCCTCCAGCGTTGTAGCGCTAACCTCCAAGGAAAGGACTACAACTCGGGAACGTCTGCACAAGTGAGTACATTTCGTTATACTGTGACAAAGGGAGCAGCGCCGCTTCTTGTCATATAGTTTCTCGCACGTTATCTACACACACACACCCCAACTCACACGCAAAATTCTGCCCACTCTATCGACAACGTATCAAAAATAAGTGACCAGGTGCACACTTGAATAAATGCGCCGAAGCATGGGTGACGGTGACTTCACCGAGAGCAGACTAATGTTCGAAGCTGAACGTTTCGTAATGTCCACGCAGTAAACGAGTGACCAGCGATAATACATATTTGCTAAAAGCCATTACAACGTACAGAACATCCACGTTACAAGCCTTGTGGCCAGCAAGAACAACTATATCGCAACTATGAACACCCGCGAGCGACCAGGCAGAAAATAAACAATTCGATAGCGACCGCCCAGGGAACTTTACTGTGTCAGAAACGTGACAAGCCGTTGTTTAAAAGTATTTGCTAAGTAAAGAACGAAGAGCTAAGCACACCGATACTCATTCAATTCGGAAGCGGAAAGTTAGGATAGCTTGGAATACATATTTAGCCTCGCTTTTATTACTCGCGCCGTCTGGACAAAGCGTAACGAGCTCTGAAAGCGCTTATTTGTCATTTGAAGCTGTAGCTAAAGCTTTGCGTGTCGTCTGCCAGTCATCGTCTGCGATATTCGCCGAAACAGAGGCTTGCAGAGCCGCATCGGCGTCATGTAAATCTATTGTAGATACAGACACAGAGGCAACGTAGGCAGCGGAGGCAAGCAATGGACGCGTCACCACGTGATCAAACATGACAGCGCCCACGGGACCGCCGTGAATATACACCGGGTGCTTCTACGAAGGCTTTAAATAATATTTAAAATAGCCATTTTCAAGTAAAGAAACGGGTCCTTCGGAGACATGCTGTGAGCGGTGGCAACCATGTATTGATGAGTGTTACGAAGTAATTAGTCGCTAAGTAACAAAAATCCAATAACTAACTTCTAATGTCAGTGGTTCATCGTCATAGGGAAATTGAAGCGAGCACGAGCCATATGAACTTTTGGATTTTGGTAAAATGCAATTACTCCCCGTAACTGTGGCGCGACGAAATGCGCGGCTATCGGAGCGCGCGAAACCGAAACTGCTGCCGCGCCTCTCGAGGCGACGTTCCGCATAGTTCACCAGCGGCGCGCAGCCAGCGCGCTGAAGCTCCACGCGGCAGCCTGCAGCTACAAGTTTATTACGCACCACGGAGAAAATCAGATGTTAAAAAGTTATTGAATTTTCAATAATAAGCGACTGATTACCTCTTATCACCCCACACCCCATGGTCGCCCCGACTCACAGCACGTCTCTGAAGCAACCGTCTTTCTATTGCAGAACGGATATTTTTAAATAATACTTAGTGCAAGTGCGCCATTCCGTCACCTGAGGGTGATCGCATATCATATTGACTGCAAATAATGACGGGGACAGCGGAAGAGAACACAAAAACAACACGGGTGGTAAACAACACCTCCCGTGTTGTTTTTGTGTTATCTTCCGCTGTCCCCGTTTTTATTTGCGGTCAATATGATATGTAGCAAACACCAACTAGGCCAAACTGAAGTTCTTCTGGAGGGTGATCACTCGCTTCCGTACGTTTGAACTTCTTGCTTAGAGAGCAGTACAACTTTGTTACCCGACGTCCTATAGTCGTCTCTGTGTCAGTCTCAAGCGTTCGCTTTTCAATGTACCATCTTGTCGGAGGCTTATACATGATTGCGTCGACGGCTGTGACGCGCCTTAACAGGGGCATGGTGGACGTGGCAAAATTTTGGAGCTAGGCAAAAACACTGCAGGCCTGACGGCGGCGGGGTCACTATACCGCGGGAAGGCCGGCGTATTCGTTGAACGGGCGACGAATAGCACGGCCCTCCCGAATCGATCGGATTGACCCGATTTGCAGGACCGTGAAGTCTACAGATTAAGCCCCGGGCGCACCGTGCCGACACTAGTGGCTATATAGCTTAGCTTATTGGACTGCGCCTTCCGTTGCGCTTGTTATATCCAGCGAAACCGGCGTCGTTTCTAATTTCGAAGCTTTGGCATTTAGAACTAATACCTATGGAACTCGGCGGCTTGTCACGCTGTTTATCGAGGATTTAATAATAAATCTTGGATTTCGTGGTTTGTCGCGTTGATGTTCGAAGCATTAATAGGCGAATCGCGCATTAATCGAACATAGGCAAATCGAGCGTCGTCTTAGAAGTACGTTTGCAGTGTTACCTGCTGATGGCCCGTGGCACTGACTCAGTTTTGTTGCATCATGTACGCCGAAAAATCATGACGTTATGTAAAGTGACAGCACCTTTTAAAACACCGGGTGTTTCATTTTGATACGTTTGGACGGCCATCCTTGTTTTTCGGCAATCAAACACGCTGACGAAGATGGCAGGTACGTATACGTGAACGCCACTGTGCATAAGCCTGTTACGAGAGTTGGTAGATCCCACCGCTGCCAACATCGTTAGGAATTTTGTCGCTCCCAGCACCTACACCAGTTCTGGAGCGTCCATAGGCTCCAAACCCTCGATTATGAACATGATGATCCGAGCATCCCCTTTGACAACATTCTGGTGCACTTAAATCATGAAACATTTTTATACTCTAAGCTACATTGTCCACTATAGGAAGTTCGCTTCATTGCGTGTTATCCTGCCTCGTGCGTACCTTTGCGGCGCTGTGAACAGCTGTGCCAAGCGCCGACATCGCCAAAATTCTGAACAATTTTAAGGCGAAAGCCCTTCTAGGCTCATGGTGAAGTTTGTGTCAACAGACGTGACCGCCGGAGTGTCCACCGAAGCGTCATCACGCCATCTGAAGACAGATTACAGACAGATTAAAGAATGGAAAATGATTGATAGGGACAGTTAGTGAATGATAACATTATAATAGAGATTAGTAAAGGTTCATAGTGACTAGTAATGACTAATAAAGACTGCCAATGACTTACAATGACTACTAATGTCTCCGAAATGACCAATATGTCTAAGGACGTATTGTAACGACTACAATTGATTATAAATGACGAAAAATGCTTAGTAATGACTAATAATGACTGAAATGACTACTGATGACTAGCATATGACCAACATCTCTAACGACGGCTTGTAATGAGAACAATTGATTAGAAATGACTAAAATGCTTAGTAGTGAGCAGTAGTGACTAATAATGACTGAAATGACTTGTAATGACTAGTAATGACTACGAAATGACCAATATGTCTAACGACAACTTGTAACGACTACATTTCATTGGAAATTACTAAAGATGCTTAGTAATGACCTGTAATGACTACGATATGACCAACATGTCTAACGACAGCTTGTAATGACCACAATTGCTGACAAATGACTAAACATGCTTAGTAGTGAGCAGTAATGACTAAAAGAAAGAAGAGAAAGAGAGAAATATTATGGGGTTTTACGTGCCAAAACCACCTTCTGATTATGAGGCACGCCGCGGGGGACTCCGGAAATTCGGACCACCTGTGATTCTTTAACGTGCACCTGAATCTAAGTACATGGGTGTTTTCGCATTTCGCCCCCATCGACATGCGGCTGAAATTCGATCCCGTGACCTCGTGCTTAGCAACCCAACACGATAGCCACTAAGCAACCACGGCGGGTAAAGAAGAGAAAGAAAAAGAGGTGAATGAGAAGAGGAAGAAAAGTAGGGTTTCGCAGTTCACCTCTTAAGAGAGATCTTAAGCGACCCTTGTAAGAGTTGGGGTCGGGCATGAAATAAGTAGTAGCTGGCCCATGCCGTCGTTGTTGAAGGGAGGGACTTGTTCTCATCGAGAATTAGGAATATGGGATTTATTTACAATATCTACATGGAGGGTGGAGAATGGTACATTTCATCAGTCTAGCATGACCGAGAGAATGCACACCGAACAGCCGACAACGGCTGCTTAAAAACACACTGTCCTCCCTAGATCTCTAGGTGAGGGAAAACTGCCGTTCAACCTTCGACCAATGGGAGCGTCCAAAGTCATCGTAGTCGACCCGCCTTTGAGGGGGAGGGTTTACACACTCACTTCCGCACAGGTTTCACTGAACACACCGAGGTGAGAGGGTTCTCGTAGACAGAAGTCTTGAGAGGGTTTTCGCAGACACGGGTCTTGCCCTGAGCAAGCGCCTCTTGGTTCCAGAGCTGACCCCGCAGTCAGTAGCCGCCGCGTCTGTCCATTGTTACGATCGGCCTGCAGAGGTGCCGACCTTCAAAATTTTCCCAAGCCCACTGCAGCTGCGTGGGTCGCGAACTTCGCAGAAGCGACCCTGGAACCCTTCCCGACCCGCTACTGTGACTCGCTTTGTAAGGACGACAATGCGCCTCGGGAACAACCGTACGGCGCCGGTATATCTAGATGCGGTCGGCGGACCAAGTATTGTTAGTGGATTCGCCGTTGCTGTCTCGGTTTGTTTGGATCGGTGGAACTCCTGGAAGGAGATGTTTTGCAGTGCGGTCTCACGAGCACCAGAAGAGGTCACAGTCAATGGACAGACAGTCGGTTACGATGACTGGATGATGATTGGTCGAGGGTTCAACGGCCGTTTTCCCCTCACCTAGGGATCTAGGGAGGACAGAGTGTTTATAAGCAGCGGTTACGCGGCTGCTGAGGGTGCATTCTCTTTCAGTCATTCTAGACTGATGAACTGTAATGTTCTCAGGTAGATACTGTAAATAGAAGAGTTAACTCCTGGGCTAGTTGGTGATCTTGCACACTGAATAGATATTGCGCCAAAAAACAACACACACAAGAAAGACGACGACACCACCCGTGGTGTCATCGTTCTTGTGTGTGTTGTTTTTTTGGCGCAAAATATTTAAGTATACTGTAAATAAATCCCATATTCCTCGTTTTGGATGACAACAGGTCTTTCCCTTCAACAACGTCCTCAGCGTGGATGAGCTGGACGACGGCATGGGCCAGCTACCATCTATTTCATGTCCGACCTAAACCCTTACACCATTGACTGTGACGACTTATTGGGTCCGTGAGAAAGCACCGTAAAACATCCTTTTCCAGGAGTTGTCTTGCTCCAAGCAAACCGTGAAGGCGACAGCGAATCAACAATGCTAGGCCCGCCGAACGTGGCTTGTTACGATCGGCCTGCAGGGGTCCTGCTCTGTAAACCTATCTCAGCCCGCTGCTGTTGTTTCGATCGACCCGCCGGTGTGGTGTCCTTCAGAGACCCGGCGAAAAGTTCCAGGAATATATATCGCCTTTCTTTATAGGGTCTTGAAAGCTGCGAATTCCCTATGGAATGTCACTCGGGATTCCTTTTCACTTATTTTTTTGTAATACTGAACTAACTGCAAAGGCGTAGTGTGATCTGCGGTTTGACTGCATGTCGCTAATGTAAGAGGCGAGTTCGAAATATGGTTTTAGTGAACGAAAAAAATTCAGGGGCGATTTAGCGGAAAATGCGAGAAATATGCGTCAGAATTAAACGACGTTAACCGCATTACAAAGCCTTCTTCAGGAGCTCACTCGACGCACATCCTGCCTCTTCCAGGAGCGAAGTGAAACTGACGGTGGTCCGGAGCAGACCACCGTCAGATGCACCGGCTTCACACATGCACATCACACACACATACTTTTTTCTTTCACTTTGACTCACCTAATGGCAACTGTCAGGATTGGGGGCTGAATCCCATCGTCCGTGGTCCTTTGCCAAGATTGGAGTACGGCATGAATTCGAAGGTAGCTGGCCCATGCCGTCGTCCAACTTATTTACGCTGAGATCGTTGATGAAGTGAAGAACTATTTCTCATCGAGAACGAGGAAAAGGGGTTTATTTACAGAAATTAACTCAGTCTAACATGAGTGCTTGAGAAAAAGAGTATCAGTCCAACATGACAGCATGAGAAAAGTGACTCAGTCTAACATGACTGCTCAAGAGAAGTGTCCTCAGCATTCGCACAACCACAGTTTTTATACACTCGATCCGCCGGCCATACGAGGCGGCGACTGTTCGTTTACTCATCACCAACTCGCCGCGGCTCTGCAGATGAGTTTACAGACACAAAGGCAACCGCGCTCTGATGCCCGACGACGGCGTTGGCGGGGTGCCGAAGCGTGAGACGCACCAAAATACGTTGTCCCCACGGCAGCTTGTCCATGCGTGTCAAATCAGCTCCGCGTTGGGGAACTCCGGAATCAGTTCACACACGCCGAACTAGTTCCGTCACAATGTCGATGGGGCGGGTGGAAGGCGGCGGATTCCAGAGCAAAGGCCGCTTCTTTGAACGCCTCCCAGCTGCAGCGACGGAGAGGGAGAGGTGCGCGTCGTGTCGCCCTGTCGTAACTGTGTGGCAATCTTGTTTCGCAGCTCGCCATTCTTGACACAACGCACTAAAATAAAGAGCGCGCGTAATAAAGGCTGTGTTGTAAACCTAAGATGTGGCGGGAAGGCCGTATGCCGCAATGTGAAGGCCTGTCAACGAAACTCAATCTTTTCTCACCCGTCTAGAGAAGCGTTGGACAGTTTCGCGCCGATGGCTTACGCGGCGAATGCGTTTGCGATGTATTGCTGCGTGCATGAAAGGAGGAGCATTGGCAAATATCTCCTGAGCATGTGCTGCATGCAGTATAATGGGAGCTTCGTGGCAACGCTGGAGCAAGCTACGATAACAAAGTACTAGAGTAAAATCGGACACGATCCGCTGTCGCGACAGTTGCTCTCGGGGTTTCACGTGCCAAAACCACAATCTTATTATGCGGCCCGCCGCAGTGTGGGTGGTCTCGAGAAATACAAACAGCGATAAGGATTGATACGCTTCCACGCAGACCCTTTATGTCACTGGAACCTGTGCGCCTTTCGGAATCAATCGGGGCTTGATATCCGGCTGCACCTATGCATAGTATTTGTAAATGCGCCGCGAGCGCGGGAAATGGGTGGCTGTTGTAAATATTGCTGCTGTAAATATTGTAAATAGCCCCTCTCGCGGTTCTCTCTCTCTCGACTTTCCCCATTGCTATTCACTTTTTACCCCATCATACCAACTAGCCGATGATCAGGTGTCGGCCGTCAGCTAGACAGCTAGGATATAGTCAGCAGAATAGTCCACTCATTTTCGTTCTTCTCAGAAGCACAAATAAATGACCATCTACGTGTTTGTGGCTTTGGCCCGGCGTCTGTAAGCAATTTGAACGCGCTGGGCACGCGGGCAGTTGTGCCCGACTCTATAGAAGACGCCGCGCACCCGATAGGACACTTTTCCCTACGTTATCGTGCGGTGAGGATTGTTTGCTGCCAATAGTGCTGTCCGCGTGCTGTGACCGCGTGTGCCCTCGGCTAAAGCGATGAACTTTTGTGCGCGATCGTACCGTTCTGCGGTCGCACACACTATCGCGACACATCGGTTTGTCTCGGCGCATGAATGTTTGGCGGCTGTCGTCACTTCTGTCGACTTGCGTGCGCATACGTGAAAGTGCTGTGGTATTTCGTAATTTTTACGTTCTCTGTACATCTCCTTCAGACGCATGCTACCGACAGCGTATTGAAGGCTTTGTTTCGCTCCATCATTCTATATAGCGGCCCATGACGGCGACGCGCTATAAATGAAGCCAGTGAGTGTGTCGCACGAAAATAACGCTCTTTGTTACTGGAAGTTTAGTCAGAGCAGCAGTGCAGTGAATGAGAAGTGATGACACGTGCCATTCTGAAAGTTAGCGCGAAATGAGTATGTTGGAGTTTGTTTCTCGCACTTCTGGATATTTTCGTTTTTTCCCCTGTCCTTGAGCGGGCCGCTTGGTCCGCGACTTGCTGCGCTTCCGTACGAGCTGCCTTTGCGCTTGTCGTTCGTTGCTTCCATCCGCCATTTCCCAGTTTCTGCTTTTGTGCGGTGCTTCCACGTGTGCGATCGTCGATCGCCCCCGGCGCCTCCCGGGCGAGACGACCTTGATTCGTTGCCTTGCCCTTTCCCGGGTTCTGGTTTTGATTCCCTTTCCTCGCCACGACTACACTCCTCTTAGCTTTCTTGCCTCGTGTATGGTGGTAACTGAAATAAAGAGCGCAAGAAAAGTGGAGAACGGGGAAACCCTGGGAACAAATGTTAATGTATTTTTAAAGAGGTGAATTTTTTTTTTTTAAATCTCAAGCGCGCTCAGTTATTCCAGATCCTCCGCGTTTTCGGAAAGGAAACGGAATAGAGGACATCGTTTTCTTTATTCAAGGCTATAGCTGAGCCATTAGGCCATCCCTCACTACTGAATTTTTTATTAAGCGGATTTGCCGAAAAGAAAGTGCTCTTCTTAACCACTAGGAACAGTTAATAATCTATTGTCAACAGTTAGCATTTTTCTTAGCCCTTACTGAGAACAGTCGATTGATTCGTACCGCGGCGAGTGGGTAACTGGTGTTGTCAAGGTAGCGCAGTGCAATGTCAGTGGGAGGAAGGGTTCCTCTGCTTGCACCACTGCGCGCGTACTTTACACTCTTACTAGCGCCAGGCACACCACTGCTGTTAATGTGCTTCCTCGCTGTTAGACTGGCCACTGTGAGCGAAATTGCGTCACTGTGCTTCACAATACGAGCGGAGGCCTGGACATGCATACATGTTTGAAACATGCCAAACTTAAAGATTGAAATAAAATGTTCTCCCTTTCTCTCGTTATACGTACAAGGAGAGGCAGGTTGCCTAGCTGTACCGTTCTTTAACCTTATAACAAATCCTCCCGATCCTACCAATGTGCGATAGCGATGTTTTTGTTTTTCATCTATTGGTTCCTGGTGCCACAATTAGCCACCGTGCCAGCTCTCAAATCAGGGTCCTTGTGCCGGCGGCATGACCATGATATGGAGGCATGAGTGGGTGATGATGGAAACCCGGCTCACTTGTTTGTGGAGCAGATGTGAACCACCGTCATATGTAGGTGTTGCAGTACACTGTGATAGTATATGCTTTCGCATGTATAAAACTCCGCGTGCAGTAAGCGGTGGTCCTGAAAGGACTTGTGCGCTTTCTGTGGCAGCCAGGTAGAGAACTTATAGTTATCAGCCAAACCTGAACAACCTCCTACGTTAATCACCGGCTTTCTTGAGAGTGCTATAAACACGCCAGGAATGCGCCCCGTCGCAACGACTACCAGTTTCGTATCCAATGTTAGCTGGCCACTAACTCACCACGATACAGTAATGGGATTTTTTCCCGGCTACACGGAAAGCAAGGGAGCATAGTGATCTACAAGCAGCAAGGGGGGAATAACACCCAAAAGTCATGGATAAGTAGGAGGAGGCTGGAAGATTGATGGAGAAAGCTAATATTGTGGGATATGCTTGGGTGAAAACGAACTCTACATTACATTGATTTCCCTGTACGGCCTCGACAGAAATGGACAACCTGTCTCTGCGTCCTTTGTTCAGCAGACATCGACTGCTGCAGTATCGGTTTCGCACGCGATCGTTTCGGCCTCTGAAATAACGTGATTGTTTCGATTAGCAATTTAATCAATCCGGAAAGCATATTCACGTTCCTGAAAAGAGAAACTACTGAGAAACTGCACTCAGCAGTGTGAACGAGAGAAAAAAGAGCCGGACAGAAAGAGATCCCTTGGCGCTCTTTCTGCCCGTCTCTTCTTTCTTCCGTTTATACCCTTTACACCGCAAACATTCAAGGATGTGCACCAACTAGCGCAGCACCGTACCTTGAGAAAACATTAGTTTGTTGGCTACTATAATAACCTTTACATGACATTTAGGCTGTCTCGTTGGCTGGAGTAGAATTCCGGTATGGCTCGTCTTTAAGGAGTACTGACACGAAAGTATGCACTAGTATTTATGCTTACATTGGTTCGTGATGCCTTTTGTCGGAAGCCTCCTCTGTGTCACCACTCACAGGTGCCTTCGATGTGTTCACATGGGTGGAAGTTTGGGTACGTTGGTACTCCGTAACTATAGGATTAAAGACGCGCGAGCTAGACACGGACACAGAAAACACATATGCACACATTAGATGCGCATCTTGTATATGCACCAGTGGTTTGTGTTATCTTGTCCGAAGCCTCTTGTGTGTCATGTCTAAAAAGCAAAAAAAAAACGAAAAAAAAAACACGATAAAGACGTCGAAGTGTGACCCAAATCACAGAGGTATCAGCCGTCGCCGAAATGACGCGCCGAGTAGCGGGAGCTTATGCGTTAACTCTAGCGCCGAGCACCGCAGCAAACGCACTTTAGCAAGGCCCATAGTATCTGCGCCATCTATAGTGCAACTTTGTGAGCGTGCATCTGAAGCGTTTATTGATGAGCATGAGCTCGTATACGTCATCGGTGTAGAGTGCAAATTGATTTGATCTTGCTGTTGCAAACGATTGTGGTCACAATATCTTCGTTTTTCTAATGGATAGCTGTCGATGTAGTATTACGGCAAAAGCCAGTATTCGTGAATGGCGCAACAAGCATAATTACATTGCCAATTGATTAGACTAGTTCAAAGCGCGCCAGATGTAGCTGGTTATGCCAGATGAATGCTGGTTACATCGTGGAAACGGGAGGCGATAGTCACGTGGTACTACACACCATTGACCTTCGCACCCACGTACTGTACATCGTGACCGTGTCGCCGATAGCTGAGCGCACTGAGCACTCAACGAGATGAGGGATGAGAGCAACAGCAAAGGACCAAGTTACACTATGAACCCCATGCACGCAATCTTGCGCGCGACAGCGACAAGCGATGCGATGGAGATGGCTGTCGTGTTCGCTCGTCGCCTACAAGTCGTACCCAATGCGCGCGATGACTTCGAACGACGTCTCCCCGGTGTTGCCGGTATGAGGGCAGCAATATAGGCGCCGAAACTAGCATGACGCGTGCTTTATTCATTTAAGTTTATGTATTTTACTGTAAAAAGCAGCATAAAATATTTCCGAGGGTGTTGCATGCAGCAGGTTCTTATCCTTGCACATATAAAAATTCAATTGTTTGCTCCTTCCGTGCGACAATCCGTGGTATTTGAGTAATGTACATCCAGTTCCAGCTTCGCGCTATTGGCTATAGTCGCTCATAGCACTTCCGGGCGACGAGCGACGAATTCTAGATTTGCAGAACCGAGTGATCGAGCGACAAGACGGAGCGATCTGTTCAAGCAACGGCCCGATCCGTAGCTCGAAGCCGTCGCTCGTCGCTGTCGCGCACAAAATCGCTCTTGTGGGGTTTAGCCTTAACCCGTGTAGAAGTGCGGAAAAACGCAGAATGAAGTAAGGATGAAATAGTCGATTTGCCGGTGAGCGGTTAGCTTTCAGCGACACGGGTCATTTTCTGACCATCAACCACTGCATTAGGCCCACTGGCCCACATGCACATGCGTGATAACACACGAACACCATCTCAGCTGTGCTTAGCGCCCGTTTTCAACTGGTCGCATTAAAAGGTACAGTTAATGTGTGGTTTCGCGCTCGAGTAGGTGAGGCTTTGTATCATCGTGATTAAGGAATAGGCAGCTTTTACCATCCACTCATGACGTCATGAATTTTTGCTGTCTCATTTCGCAGATATGTGAATAGCAAATTTACATTCCCGTCGGTTGCAGCGACAGAGTGTTGAGATTCAGGTGGGAGCAGTTGCTGTAGTTGAACTTCTTGCCTGTGGAAATTAGTGCCCATCTGTAACTATAGAAGATATTTCCGTGCATGACGTCAATGTTACGATTTCCCTGGGCGTAATACACACTGACGTTTTTACGGTGTTGCGCTTCCAGATTTCTCACCTTACCCGGCTTCTCTAAAACATGGCAAGTTCCCCCTGCTTCTTGCACTTGGCAAGAAGGTGCAAAATAATTATGTCGAATACGCGTGTCAGCTTTTTTCCCTCTTTGTTCCTTTCTTTCTTTTTTTCTTTCTGTCTTGCTTTCTTTCTTTTAAGGCAACGGCTTTCTCAGTGAGTTGCCCCTACTTTTCTGTATCGAGTATCAGGATTTCCAGCCGTCCTGAATATATATATATATATATATATATATATATATATATATATATACACGAAGCATCACGGATGCCGCGATCTTGTCGAAATCTGGAGTGGTGGCATTTTGAGCCATGTCAGAGAGGCCGTATAGCGGCCCTCTGGGCTAGTCAGCGCCGATAAGGTGGTGAATTTCACAATATGGAGAAACATAACAATGTTCAGTATAGCACTGCAGGTGTTACGGCAAATTCTGGCGCTGTCGGTAGACGAGTACACGCGCTGGTCGTATCACTTTGTCTCTCTTCGTTTGCTTTCGTTGTCACTTTAAATAAGCCGTTAGACATCGCAGGAATGATTCCTTCGTTCTTTCGAGGACGTTTAAAAGCTGCATGAAGCGTAGCTAACCGCGCCGAGACGCTCCGCATTTTTGATGGACTTACGCGCATCTCGCCGCGAGGCAGATTTCGGGGTTCGTTACGGTTGCACTTTGTAAAGAACGCACGAAAAAGGACAGAAAGACTCGCGAAGAAAGAAACCTCCGACAAATGTTGCAAATGTAACGTTGAAGCGCACGCGATTCGAGTCTCGGTACTGTCATCCATGCCTTTGCAGTCTCGGAGCACAAAACTGTCTACGGCTTTCTTCGTTGTATGTATTATACTATTGTTGCCTGCGTTCATGTGATTACTAACTCGCTGGTCTTTAATTTGTTGGTTTCCTTCTTTCGAAATTGCCCGTGCGCTCGCGAACTCCGTAATAAACCTTCCGCTTCGCCGGTTCGCTAGCGCGCGCCGGTGAAGAGCGCGCGCCCACATATATACAGTGTACTGCTTGCTGTCGGCAGAAATGAACGCAAACGATATTTTTTTCTTACACAGTAGCTTCGTAGATGCTCCTTGAAAAAAAAAAAAGAAGAAATATATCGTCACTTGCGCGCATATGCGAAGAAATAACGCGCGCAGAATCCCCGTGTAGGTATTTTGTGGGAAAGCTCGCTTCGTCTTTCAGGTGCTTGCATGTTTTCGTGGTGGCGTTCCGAGTGCACGCGGGCACGTGCATATATTCCGCATGCTAGGAAGTTCCTTGCCCGAGGCAAAAAATAAAGCGGCGGCCGCGTTCGTCGGCGGTTGCATCGGGCCAAGCGCGCACGCGGCGGGCTTGCACCGGTATCGCTGACAAAACGAAATGCCTGGCGTGCCGGGTCGTGTGTAGCACGCCAGCGTGGACGAAATCATCTCCCTTCGCTTCCGCGCATTGTCGAGGGTGATCCTTTTGATTTTTTCTTTAGCCTTCCTCTTCTTGCATCCATTCTGAGCGGTTTGCCAGAACGACGCCCCACGTGCTGCGCCTCCGGAAATGATCTAGAAGGATATCGGCAAATATTCTCGAGAGCGTGTGCTTTTTCGGTGCCTCCCACTTCTCGTGTCATTCTGTCTGTCTGTGTGTGCGTCTATGCGTGCGTCGCATCGTGTGTGTTGCCTTTTAGTCGCATACCCTGTGACGCCGCTGTATGCTTCGTTCTCGTACAGACATTCCTGCGTGATACGCGAACGGCGTTCCTTTTCCTCGCCCTAGAGTGCGAGGCGGTGCAAATAGACCTCTGACATCGCGTTTTCTTCTTCGTCGCCACCCATCTTCCTGCCTAAGATTGACGCGAACGCTCTGTATATGCGCACGCGGGCTAGAAATAAATTGAACGCGTCCTTGCGTAACCTGTTCCTCCTGGTCGCCGCTTGCGCGATCGCGGTAGCAGAATGCTCGAGTCTTCGAGTGCACTCCTCCCGTCTTAATGTGTAATGGTGGGCGAGGGGGATAAACGCGAGGTATATGTAATATGTCCTTGCATAAACAGCGGCATTTGCGTCTCTCGCATGTTTTGCCGAGGAATACGGTACGAGGGCCGCAGACGTGCGCATGCTCAGAGCCTTCGCAGACTTTTGCGCTCGCTCGTGGCATTCGCGACTGGGCGCATAAGATATGCGAGCGCCGATATTTTCCGTTATAGTTTTCCCCCTGCAGTCGGTTTTTGAACACCGCAAGCCTTGCCATCTGCATTGCGTATCTCCTCGTCACTTTTGCTTCGTGTTTGGCCTTGCGGCATGCTCCAGTTTCTCCTTCTACGGCACGCACGCAGGCACGCATAACGAGCGAGAAGACTGATACTGAACCAAGCAGCTCGATATTTGATGCGTTGGTATCCCAAGGGTGCTTCACGCTCTTTCCGGGTGCTATGTATCTACGTAGGTTTGTATCTGTGGATCTATGTGTGTATGTTTTGATCTAACCGTTTTCCCTGGGTCACTGCGTAGTCGGTGGTGGAATGGGCAGTGCATCGGGCTGCTGTGCTGAGGCAACAGGGTTCGAAGTCAAGCATCACACCAAGTTGAGTCACTGAGTACGTGGCAATGTGTACATAAATGCCGCTCTTCAACGAACCTCTCTCATGCCGACATTGGTCACTGTACACGCGGGACTGGGCAGGTACCGCTGTTCGAAGAAAGTCTTTGACGCCGACTTGGAGTACTGGGTATGTGCCATTCGGTCCATGCTATAGTCTCCAACGAACCTTTTTGATGCCAAGTTGGGTTACTTGCGTAATCAGCGCGAGGCACTGAAGTGCCGGAAGAAAACAAAAAGAACGAAATATAAAGAAGGGCAAAGACGAGCGCTGGCTACCAGCTGAATTTATTGGTCAAGAACACACGAATATATACAGCGTGTCCCACGTAACTTGAGCCAAACATTAAACATATGCAAATGCCACATAGCTTGACAGAACCAAGGTAATGTTGTTTGCCGTCGCTTGGAGACACTTATTTTGCTTAAATTACGCCTAATTAGAGAATTAGCCTTAATCAACTTCTGAAATATTATAATTCGATGAAAATTGTTAATGAGAAGATTGTAAGAGAAGCAATAATAACTTCCGATACAGCCTTCTGTTCCTCAATACGTGGTACATAAGTTTTTTAGAGCGTGAAAGAAGCCCGCGAACATACGCAAAGTGCCACGAGCGGCCAGAGAAAAAAAAATTATGGGCTTTGTACGTGCCAAAACCACTTTCTAATTATGAGGCATGCCGTAATGGAGGAAGGACTCCGGAAATTTCGACTACCTGGGGTTCTTTAACGTGCACCTAAATTTAAGTACACGCGTGTTTTGGCATTTCGCCCCCATCGAAATGCGGCCGCCATGGCCGTGATTCGATCCCGCGACCTCGTGCTCAGCAGCTCTATATATATTTCCCTGGGTTTTCTGGCGACGTCAGAAAAAATACTTTGATGAATTTTAATGAATCTCGAACATACGGAACCATCGCCATTTATCCTTAAAAAGTGCAAGTGACACTTTTTTCAAGAGGGAGGTTGTCTTTCAAGTGCCTTTTGACTTACTCAACAGGCGTTCAATTCACAGACAAAAGAAGGTTCCAATTTACACACGATGACCAGTCTCTTTTTGAAACTCGGTAAGAAAATTAGATAAAACTTAAGTGTACACACAATACAGTCTTTGGATAAAAATCAATGGAAGTTGGATTAAAACACGGTGGAAATTTTTTGCAAGGATGTCCCTTGTTTTGGATGCAGAAATGAAAGAGGGAAATAAAGGAAGTAGGGCAGATAATCGGGCGAGTGACCGCGGCGACTGTCGTTCGCTCATGGACCCTCGCCCGATGGCCACTTGGCGGCTGCCCCGAGCGGCCCGTTGCATTTGTTTCTCCATGGAGTCTGCCAGCGCCGAGCGGCGTATGTGTTTAACGGGGTATCGCGGCCGACCCCGTCATCGGTGTATACAGGCCAGCCGCTAGGGGGATGTCACGTTTGCCCAGGCGTATAATACGCGGGGCTAATTGTGGGTGGCGGCCAGCGGTGGCTCGGGTGGCCTCCGGCCCTACGTTTAGACCTCATTACGGCTCGTCCGCGTTCCATCCTCCGCAGGCGTCGACGCTCGCCGTGCTCTGCGAAGTTGGAGCCCGCGTGCCTCACGACCTCGCAGGATGCCGCGATCGCAACGCAGTCTGCCTTCGTAGCGGTCACGCGACGGCCGTGAATGTCGCGCGACCGACCCACCGACCGCGTTCTGCTTTCTCTGTTTTTCTGCGCTTTTTTATCACTACCGCCCCTTATAGCTCGTAGGTACAGGCGGGGTCAGCTGTGCACTGTCAGATCCTCAGGGCTGGTATGCAGTGATGATTAGTGTACCTGCCGATCTCGTGTTTCTCTAGTTGTGACGAACTCAGTAGGCATATTTAAGGTATGTTGCCGTCGCTAGATGTGAAGGCTGTGCACTTGCAGAACAATGTCATATGCGTGCACACGCTGACGGATACGTAACGCTGCTGACCCTATGTGCAGTCGATATCATTGCGGACAAATTATACCATAATTCTATGCTTCGTGACGGACGAATCCCTAGATCTGTGTTTCTCCCATCGTGTCGACCACCGTCATCAAGTTGGTGCCGCATCTTGTTGTACTCAGCCATTTTACCGATCTTTTTCGCCCCGCGTACATCGTTAGATTGGAACCACCTGGGGCGATGAAATGAGGAAATTCGCGGGCGCTAGTTGGAATCGGTCGGCGCAGGACAGGAGTAATTGGAGATCGCAGGGAAGGGGCCTTCGTCCTGCATTGGACATAAAATAGGCTGCTACTGCTGCTGCTAATGATGATCTTCCCGAGGACGTCGTAGCTATCAAGGATAACGAACTCTTTCGTCAGACTTTAGCCAGCATTTCATAACTAGGTGAGATTTCGTGTTACAAGTGGTTACCATTTACACTTTTGCAGCTTTTTTGCACTTGCTGACTAATCACAGCTAATATTGTGTAGTTATTGTATGCTTACACAAGGTCATTTCAAACTACGCGCACCAGTCGCCTCCTGCGTCCGTCCAGTCGTTTACCGCTATACCTGCGAAAGATAGCGGCACTGAAGCGGGCAACACGGGCTCACAAGGCACGCGCAATCGGAGCAACGTGTCATCAGCGCGGGGCACGAGGGAAGAAGAGGTGCGGGACTCTTGCGAAAAGACTGTGGACGTTCTAGTGAGGCTCTCGCTTAGCTGTTTGTCGGGCACAAGTTCGCCCAGCGTAATGTGATTAAAGTACCGTCACTCAACTATGCGTTACAATATAGTTAGGAGCCTTCCTTTTTTGTCATACACTAATTTATTGCTGTAATTGTTCTTTTGTTACTTTGTAACCACTGCCCTCTTTAATGCCGTATGGCCTTGACGGCAACATAAATAAATAAATAAATAAATAGTTGCACGTTCACAGTAACGCTTCATGCGGTTTGCAGGGGACACTTCGAGTAGGAAAGGTTTAAGGAGGCACTAATGAGCAAAGTGATTTCGCCTGTGTTAGTACATTAGCTTTCTATAATACCAAAAACGGCACTTTCACCGCGACACGAAGCTCGGTAAGCCCGGGCCAAAAAGAAAAAAGCAACTAAGGACTGGTGGCGATGCATCCTTGAAGTTCCTGCAGCAGCCCACAGTGACGTCATGAATTTCGACGGCTTCTGCTCGGGTTTAGTTTACCTTTTACCGGTAAAGTTGTACTTCATTGCGTTTTAAAGGGCCCAGATATTGACCGTAGCATATTTTGGGACTATTTACTGAGCCAAAGCGGCCCAACACGAGAACATGCTTTGAAATCCGTGACGTACGTCATACTGACGTAGCGGTGCTGAGTAGTTGGCGCGAAATTAAAATGAAAAGATCATAAAAGTGGAAGTTTGATTAATTTTTTTTTTCTTCAAACAATCGACCTCTTACCGCGAGATTACCGAAAATAGACACTTGAAAAGAATACTCAGTCTAAACTGATTTCGTGTTTCTCTGTAGTGTTCTTCGCTTTCAGACCGTGCCGGCGCTTTATGCGACATTGCATGCTGCGCAGTTTGGATTGTTGTTGTTGTTGTTGAGTGGTGGTAGACTACTGGTGGGATTAGCCGTGCAGTTGCTGCCGGCAATTGCTCCACCGTAGCGACACTTAAAATACATAAATCATATAACTCAGACACAGACCTCACAACTACACATTGTCACTCCTAAGGTCACCATGTGGAGGCCAAATCCGTGTCCTGCAGGTAATTTAAATGAAGGCGAGAAACCTCCTTCCTATCTAACTGGTACCCGCGCGGGAAAACAATGTCCTGAAGAGAACTGTGAGGAATACCTCTCTTCTTGAGGGACCCGAATAGCGCACTCCTTTCCGCGTTATACAGAGACTGCACATAAGGTAATGTTCTATGTCACCGCACACACCACACGTTGAACATAATGGAGACAACGCCAAGCTAGTCTAATACATCCACGCAGGGTAACGAGCAGAGCCCGTGCGAATGTGGAGCAGTAAAGTGGCTTGGTTTCTTTTGAGCCAGTTCGGGGAAAGCGAAAAATTGCGGATATTTGTGCAGCTTTACGTGACAGCGTCATGTTGTCGTTGCCTATAGTGCAGTGAAATGCGATGCAATGAAATGGCGGCGCGCTGTCTCTGGCTGCGTCCTTTCGCGCGCCGGAGGCTGTGGGCGCTCCCGCGGTTCACCCCGCCACAAGCATCCTGCAGCAGCAACGTTCCCCTCCCTCGATTTTGCCGCCGCTGGGTTTTTACCGTTGCTGGCCGTGTGCGCTTTCGCGGCGGTGCGCCAACGGGGTGAGTCAACGGTGACCAGTTGCGATAACGCTCCACCTTGTTTTTGCTTCCGTCGTTCATCTTTGCCTACAGCCGTTTACAAAAGCTACCAGGCCATTGCGCTTGTGTTGGGCTCTAGAAATAACGATTCTGAGTTATAGTACACTTTCAGCAGTTCGTCCAAAAGAATCCACGCAGAGCGTTGGTTCTGCGCTTAAGAAGGCGTCGCCGTACACTGTTTAGGCCGGTATTTCGAGAGTTTTTTTATTGCGTGCCCAGCGCTTCAATAACTCCGAGAGGTGAGAGAGCATTTGAGTTACGGTCTCCCTACAGGTCTGAAGCGCCATGTCTGCCGCTCGAGCCCCCTGCAAGCGGAGTTTACATAGCTCTCCGCTCTCAAACTCCCTTTGGCACGGGAACCACAGTGAAAGTGTTTCACCGCTGTTATGGTCGCCGGCCGCGCCGGCCGTTGCTGCGTGCGGCGATATTTTTCTTTCTCGCCCTCACCCGGTCCTTTCCGTTGCGCCTGCGTCACTTTTGGGCCTGCCGACTTTAGCCTCGCTGCCCGCTGACTTTATTACGTGTCGTCTGTAGTGCAATTAGCTGCGTCGTCTAGTCGGGCGCGTCGAGTCCTTTTGGCCCTCCTTCAACGGCATTCTTATTTATTCTCTCTTGTTTTCGCCTTGACTCTGTTTCCGCATTTGTGGCTTCTTTGGCGGCCGCAGTAAGAGAAGTGCGGCCGTCTGCTTCCCTCCTCATTCTGCTGTACCTTCTCGTCGAAGTATTTGTACGCGAGCAAAGCGAACTGGCAGGTAATTTCGGTAACGGCGTTTGCCTGCCGTATGTGGCGGTCTTAACCGAGCCTCGCGCTCGAATTGGCGCGCGCAGCCCGACCGTTATGGTAATTGTTGCTGTCTGTGTCTCGGCAGCTTTCTTTCGCACCGTTCGCGACAGCCACGGCTCGTGTTCATGCGCGGTGCGGGAGTAGGAGCGAGAGGCGTTCCCCGTGAGCGTGGCCGAGCACGGGCGGCGCGAGCTCTGTTCGCATATACGGCTGTAATTAATTTGCGCCGTCGCAGGAAGGCAGCTAGCGGCTGCGAGTGCTGCGCGTCGCAGCGACCTTAACGTGAATTAATCGGGCGCGGCCCAGCAGACAATCGAATTATCCAAGCCGATTGGCTGGAAAGCAAGCGGGCCTATGCGAAACCTCCTTTTTTCTTCAAACTCCAGAAAGCGTGCTCCTTTCTGTCTGGCCACATGACTGTCGAGGTGGGCGAGTCCGAACCGTAATGATGATGCTATGCGCGCTCGTTTACAGTGCGTAATTATTCTATAGCACTGTCGTTACATTATCTGAGCGGCTGGGGGGAGCGAACCCTCGCGCGTACACGCACCGAACTCTCAATTCAATTTCATTTTACAGTAAATTCAGAGTTCTTAATGGCCATGTTGTACTGGTTTTTCGCTCGCTACGGCGGTCTGTACGTCGTTGAGCATTTCATGTCGATCCCTCGAACGCGCCTTATCCGTCATACAAATAATCATTACAGTTGGTAAGATTGCATGAGAACGATTATGCTAAAATTGCGTGCTACGCGTGTCTTTTCAGTCCATGTATATGCAATTGGTTTAGGTTACATGCATCGAGTGTCCGCTGCGCGCCGCCCGTCGTATTCGTGAGCCACATGGGCGCTGTTACGATCGGCCTGCAAGGGCTGGCGATCTACGCAGAAGCGACCTCCAAAGCCTTCCCACCCCGCTGCGACGACTCGCTTTGTAAAGACGAAAATGCGCCTCGTCAACGGCCCATCGGCGCCACCATGTCTAGACGCGGTCGGCGGACCAAGTATTGTTAGTGGTTTCGCCGTCGCCTTCTCGGTTTGTTTGGAGCACGGGAACTCCTGGAAGGAGATGTTTTGCGTTGCGGTCTCACGGGCACCAGAAGAGGTCACAGTCAATGGACAGACGCGGCGGCCACTGACTGCAGGGTCAGCTCTGGGATCAAAGAGGCGCCTGCTCAGGTCAAGACCTCCGTCTGCGAGAACCCTCTCACATCGGTGTGTTCAGTGAAACCTGTGCGGAAGTGAGTGTGTAAACCCTCCCTCTCAAAGGCTACGATGACTTTGGACGCTCCGATTGGTCGAAGGTTGAACGGCCGTTTTATCTAGGGATGACAGAGTGTTTATAAGCAGCCGTTGTCGGCTCTTCAGTGTGTATTCTCCTTCAGTCATGTTAGACTGATGAACTGTAACGTTCTCGTGTAGATACTGTAAATAAATCCCATACTGTCGTTATCGATGAGAACAAGTCTCTCCCTTCAACAACATCCCCAGCGGGGATGAGTTGGACGATGGCATGGGCCAGCTACCATCCATTTCATGCCCGACCCCAACCATTACAGCGCCCGAGGCATTGACCGTGAGGTCGCGCCAAACCTCGCGGAGCGTTGAGTAATTTTTCGCCGCTCACTCACTATCGCGGAGTGTTAGCGCGATAAAACCAAGGCATGTCAAATAAGGCGCGAAGGAATCGGGAACCGAAGTGACGAAACTTTTCGTTCGTAAGTGCTGTCTGCTATTGGCCGGCCGCCGTCCGTGTGTAGAATGTCACCATTTGGCTGCCATCTCCCTTTACGAACAGCTTTAGCATACGATCGTTTTGTGAATACGGGCCAAGATGTTTGTCCCTCTGATGCACGAAGTCATGTCTGCTAAAATAGAGGTGCCCAGTTGAAAAAATAAACGTTGTAGGCGGCAACCTATTTGTTTGGTGAGTTCTGTACTTTCCTATGGATAGCGTACTGTCTTGTTTTGATTTTTCGTTTGTTCTTACATATATTCCATATATGCGACACCTATACCGTGCAACGGTCCGGCGGCAGATGAAACGAGGCATAATGCTGCCTAAAAAAGAAGGGCTCGACTAGCCGCAAAACAGCATCCGCATTCTCTTCGATAGCACTCATATCCAGCTTTTCTGGACACGTACCTTCCAGCGTCCTAAGCGGCCCCGGCACTAAGCTAGCGCGTTTTCAATGGAACGAGCGGGTTTTTCGCGAATAATTGAAAGTGCAGGTCGATTACACAAATGCGTTTACATATTTAACAAAATAATTTATTATTCATATCAGACTTCTTAATTTAAGAGGTTACAAAAGACAGTAACCTTATATGAACAGGAGGTCTTAAGAATAAAGAAAATTTAAATGCTTATTACTCAGCTTTCACCTCGTGGCAGCGAAGGAAATATCAATCAAAATGTCCTCACGATAATTAAAAGCCTATCTGCTGCTTGAAAACGTTTCACCTTTGTTCCCACTTTGCAAGCTGATACTGACTTGACGGTGGTTCGTATAGTGGGCCTTAGACGTATATCCAACCGTCGAACAAAGTGTTATTTCGAATGTTTCATTTCGGGAAAGCGTGTTACCCTCCTTCCCTTCACTCCGGTTCACAACCATGCATAAGACAGAAGTGCTGCGTAAAGATCGTCATTAGCACGAGGTCGCGGGATCGAATCCCGGCCACGGCGGCCGCGTTTCGATGGCGGCGAAATGCGAAAACACCCTTGTACTTAGATCTAGATGCACGTTAAAGAACCCCAGATGGTGCAAATTTTCGGAGTCCACCACTATACGGCGTGCCTGATAATCCGATTGGGGTTTGGCACGTACAGCCCCATAATTCTGCCAACACATCTGCCGCGATGTGATGTGCCATGTGAGGCAATGACAAGGCTCAACCCTCTCATAGGTTGTAAGCAATGGCGCACAACAACGCCTCAGGCAAACACGTCTCCCTGTATTTTCTGTGTACAACGCAGACAAACAGCAGTGGTACGCGCGAGGTAACGTTTACCATCAAATCACTACTCTCGTATTGCACAAAACGGTGAAGAAATGAAACATTCGCGCTCGCCATCACCGCTAAATATTGTCAATCAAAGCAAACAGCGCAGAGAGCTTCACTTACATCGATTCCCACAGTGCGTGAAAACCGCACAATTTTCTCGGCTGTCAAATATATATGCTTAAGGAGTGCGCTCATTAATGAAATAGTACAAAAAGAACATTCGTATCAGGTACGTTAGAAATTTATCTGTATATAACACAGTCGTCAGCGAACAGCCTGATACATGATGTTACGAGATCAGGAAGATCATAAATATAGATTAGGAAGAGGAGAGGTACTAGTACACATACTTGAGGAACACCCGATCTTACTGATGAAAGATTAGAGTTATGGTCATGAGCTCTTACCTACTGAGTGCGATCACGCAAAAAAAAAAAAAACATTCAATCCATTTTAATGCGGTAGCATTTATGTTTAGTTTACTAAGTTTGAAAAGCAGAGGAGGATGAGACACGGTATCAAATGCTTTAGCGAAATCAATGAATATAGAAAGAACGGCGGAGGAACGGTTTAGAAAGAGAAACAAGTTGGCTGTTAAAAGAGTTCAGCTGAAATCTGATGGTACGAAATAAGGCGAGAATGTCGGCAAGTGTTGAAGAGAGGTTCAGTACGTCCTATATGTGCGACGCCAGCGCCCGCTGCAACTATCTAGCGACTGCACATGTATAAGCGATATGCTTAGTCCTCAGTCTTACAAGGTGAGTCCGTACAGGATGAGGCACACTGCAACATAATTTACGCCCTTAAAAGTGAAAAAGGGTGTAAATGTGTCTATACCTCACACACTTCGGGTGTGATATATATAACTGGCACCCTAAGGTTGTGAGTTATATACACATTTACACTTTCTTTTTACCTTTAGGGATGTAAATTACTTTACAGTGCGTGGGTCTGAAATTTGGGATGCGCACTCCTCCATCACATCAATTACAATGTACTCTACGGTGTCATTCTTCGAAGGCTGATACCGATTTTCACACAATGAGGATGCGAACAAGTTGTCTCACGTGCCAACTGTCACCTTCCTCGAACTGCTAACATTCCTTAATGATGTCGTCGACAGTCGCACAACTCTTGAATGTAAGCAAATAAGTGTAAGGAGTTGTGCGCAAGGCCTTTGAATACGTGGGCAGCCATTTTGGCGTTCGATACCTGCTAGTCTGCATTGCGGCTATATTATAAAGGCAGAACGGCAACATAGAGAACAGACACATCCGGCATGTATTACTGCACAATAATCTTAAATGGTGGTCATCTCTCACGCGCGTGAATAACCGTGACAGAGCAGTGCTTTGACAACTAAATGCAAGTACTGTATATGTCATGGCCAAAGGTGAGCCTGCCCCGGTGGCCAGTAAATGGGATGTAATATTGTGAGCAGCTTTGGCCATAGAATGTTAACGGACGGACAGAGACAGTTCGCACAGTTATTGTGTCATACATTTTGCACCAGGGTGCCAAACCAACTTGTTCATCTGTCCATCTTAATATCTAAGCGCATATTTTCTCGATTGGCAGCTGCTGCGGTAGGCCATCAGTGCAGAAAGCAAGATTTCTAGGGGGTACATTAACGAAGCCGATAGGTGAGAAATCAAAAGCCATCCTCGACGGCGTCTCTCGTAGACGCTGCGCGACGTTGAGAAAGTTTTTTCTCGGGCCTCCTATCTAAACACATGGAAATTGAGAAATTGTATTTCTATGCAACCACTGCACCAAATTTCATGCATTTAATTTCATCCATTTAATTTCATGCTACATTTAAAAGAAAAGTATATTTACTGTTGGTTGATATTTTTTATTTAAGTCGTAAATTTTTTATAGAGTTTGGCAGAAATTGCATATTTTCAGAAAAAGAAACTATCTGTAACCAGCAAAAAAAAAAGCATGTCACAATTTCGTCAATTTCACCTAAAGGTACAGCTAAAGCGGACAAAATTGTTATACATGACTATCAAAAGTACCTCTAATTTGTGAGTAGAACATCTGCGAAACCCCTGTAAACAATGTGACAAATTCACCTAATATATAAACCGACATAACAAATTTGTCCGCTTTGGGTGCTCTCAATGCAGTTTATAGAACTGCGATATATATTCTAGGTGCAGAGCTGCGAATTTGTAAGCTTCGTGCTTCTGTTCTTCTCAAGCTTACTAGTTTTTCAAAATTGCTTTGAAGACATCCAGAAATCATCCGAAAGTACACTTCCAACGTTCACTAGTGTTGCAGAGCCCCCGTAGGGTACTTCCTTGGTGATCTCCTAAGGCATGTGCGGGCACAGTTCGTTCGCTGCCTCAGATGTTGCCCCACATGTACCCCCGTATGCAGAAATGCAACTTAAAGGGACCCTGAAACGATTTTGGCGATTTTCTACAAACGTACTGAGTCGTTAGAGTAAGTTCTTCTGATCATTAATTGATGCATCTAAGTGCTCTGCGTAAAGCGTGTAATTTATTATAAGGTTTTAAAAATACCCATCGCTGCCGATCGCAGCGCACTGCTCGACGGAATTTTAAGCCGCCCCTACCCATATGATGCAAATAACCCATATTACGTCACATGGGCGAGCTATTTGATTGGCTGACCAGGGCGCGTGGTCGATAATTTTTCCAACTTTATGGTGAACAAATGATGCTCGTAATAGTTGGAATGTTAGTTACTTTGTTTTTGTAAAAAGAAAATAACTTAAAGAGAATACACAAGAACAGTTTTTTAGTACACTTCAGCACTTCCGGCACACAGCAAGTGTCGTCTGCTTGTGTTACAACGTACTCCATTTTGACGAGAGCTCTGCGGTCAGAGTCGGTCTCAGTCTTTTCGCGAGCACTATGATTCGACTTTGTTGCCTTGTGGACTGCAAACCTAGCGACCTGCAAACCGCGAGTCCAGTATTAGGGCAAACGCAAGCGCAAGGGGTCAGGGTCTGGCCGCTTGACTGTGCCGGGATGAGCCACGAGATGAGCAGAAGGGCAAATGTGAACGGTCTGCACGGTGCAGCCACCTGGTGGCACAGAGCTCAACCATACACAGTAGCAGCAACCAAGTGTATTCTTTGCTGCTGGTGTGTATTTTTCGCAGGAGTGTAATCATCAACACGTTGATTTACAAATGTTTAAAATGCTGTACACTTGGTTAGAGCAATATTAGCGCTTTGTTTGACTGGTTAAGCGCTGCGCCGGCAAGTGTCTGGACCGTGCAGACCGATCAGGCTGCTCACGTACGTCTACGCTAAAGTTCCTTCATCAGCTTGAGTTTATGCCTCCAGTCATTTGCCGAAATGACCATCTTGCCTGTTTTTAGCGGAGTACCGGACACGTTCGGCGCTACGACAGAATGCTCGCAACGCACGCTGCTTCGATAGCTCTCGGTCGACGGCCAAGCGACTAGCGGAGAGGTCTCGCGCGGGAGGGGGCGTGCTCCTAAACAACCGGAAGTGAGCGATGTGACGTCGCATCATGACGCTGAACCAGTGAAGGCGGAGCTTAGCGCCGCTCGCTCGGCGAGCGAGTTGAGAAGGAAAAGCATAGCTAGGGAGGAGGGTAACTTCTAATCGCTTGCAGCTCCATTAATACGTAACGCTTCACTTAAATTGTGGTGCGAATGTTCTACTTAAGCTGTACCCTACGCGCCTACAAAATTTGTCCGAACCGTTTCAGGGGCCCTTTAAAGGGACACTAAAGGGAAACAATAAATCAGTTTAGACTAATAAAGCATTGATTGAGAACCCTGCAAGTAGTCATTTCAAGAAAATAGTTTGAATATTAGATGAGAAAATGAAGGTCCAAGTATCAGTATTTGAATTTCGCGCCGAAACACCAGCGCCGGTACGTCAGCGTGACGTCAGGGATTCCAAAGTTTGTTTTCGCATTTGGGCCGCGTTGGCTGAATAAAGGTTCCCGAAACTTGGCATGTTTAATATTTGGTTCCTTTAGAACACAATGTAGTCAATCTGTACCGCTATATACAATTAGTAGGCCCTAGAAGATGCCATCAAAATCCATGACGTCACAGCCCCCAGGTGCGGGAACTTAAATAGGCGTCGCCACCCGTATTTCGTTCTTGCGCTTTTTCTGGCTTACCAAACGTCTTATCGTTGTAAGAGTGGTGTTTTTGGTGTTGTAGAACGGTGATTTACTGATGCAGAAGAAATCACTTTTCACTTTAGTGTCCCTTTAAGTCGAAGCACATGCTTGACTTGATTTAGATGACGCCTGGCGTTAACGTGCCCAAAGACGCTCACTGCGTTTCCTTCGGCGCGTTCCCGATAGGCGTCACTTCGATCAAGTCAAGCATGGGCTTCAAGTTAAGTTGCATTTCTGAATACGGGGGGTAGTGGTCCAAGTCGGCGCGCTGAGTAAACAAAAACGTAGGCCAAAAGCAACGCGCAGCTGCAAGACTGGAATGCAGCTACAGGTCATCGCACCAGAGGGCGCCAACCGCACGGAAGGAGCACCGGCTGTGAGACGGAGGCAGGAAGAACCCCGCCTCTCGCGAACAGGCTTAGGCCAACTTCGAAGAGTTGCGCGTAAATGATGTATCTGCAGAGATTGGGGAATTATTCAATACATGCGTAAAAGCTGTCGCCATTACCTCCTTTCGCTAAGTGTGCGGAGAGGCTCGTAGTTTTGTTGACTGTAAATCAGTCTCACACATATAAAGGGGAAAAAAATCACCAGCGATTACGATTCTCCCTAATGCGAAATTTGAGCGCCGTTCTATACGTGTTTTCATTTCGAGATATACGTATTCAGGCATCGCACCGATCACCGCACCGACTGACAGAGCCGCGACGCGTGGCGCTACGTATAGACCGGCCACAATAGAGACTTTTAACTTCTACGCTATTCCGTTAAACGGGTGCGGTTTGGGCGGATTACCGGATGGTCGGGGCGTAAACGTGAGCGGCCGGAGCGGTGAAGCCGCCTGGTGTTGTAGAGCTCAACCAGACAGACGCATAGCTAAAACTGCAGTAACTCACCATATCCTGCTTCGCCACTCGTGCAAATTTTTGGCAGCGGCGTAATTGTGAACACGATTACGCCACTGTCGAAAATTTACGCCAGCAGCTAAATAGAATATAATAATTAGCTCTGTGTTTGTGTGGTTGAGCTTTGCGCCACCAGCTGGCGCCACCAATCTGGCCACTCACGTTGACGCCCCCGCTAAACCGGAAAACCGCCCGCGCTTGTGCGAATACCGGACACGCTAAAGGTCTCTAATGTTGCCGCTTCCCGGCTACTGCAGCTCATGCAACCGTCATTTTTACCGGTAAACGCTTGCGGCGAACGCTGTTCGCGATGGCGAGCTTTCTGGGTTTTTGCTCTCCCCCGCACGGCCGGTACAGCGGATGCGCCGACGTCAGCGCCATCTGCTGACTTCACGATGCCTTCTTCCGCTTTCCTCCTCATGCTTACGCTGCACCCTCCTACTCCGCCTTTCTCCTCGCGCTCTCTTCCCTCTCGCCGTCTTCTATCCGTCGCTGTGGCCGTTCGCTCGGTTACGCCGAGGGAGGACGAGGCACGCCGACGCTCATCGTAGGAACGGGTGCCTAAGAGCGGCTCTCGAAAGAAGGAACAATGGCAACATGAACGATTAATTTAGAGCGTCGGCCACGGGAGCGTTCTTTGATATATCTTTATCTATCATCTTTGTGTGCTCAATTCCCCGCGGCCGTGATCATTGCATACGTGTGCTCGCGAAACTCTCTCCAATCACTTGAATGCTTTAGTTAGAACTGGGGTGGCTTGATGGGCCAGTAGGTAATTCTAGGTATCTAAATTGTTGTAATTGTTTCATTTTGTGGGGCACGGTATGTTATTGGCGCGTCAATTAACTATACACTTTTTTTTCTGTAATGGCACTCCATTCTCATTAGGTATCTCGCCAGAAAGCGATCGATCTTAGACCATCCGGCAATACAGCAAGGAAACGTGCTATACCGGTGATTTCGGTCTCAATGCTGCCTTTTTAGCAGCGTGCATTTAAATGAAACCACTGCTGGTGATGAGAGAACGGTGGAGAGAAAGCCAGCAAAGTCAGAGTATAGAATAATTTATCATTGAGTTCATTATTAGCTTGAAGCTCGGTGGTAGTCATGACCTCGACTGCTAATTACGAGGAAGAGAAACTCTCATGGTTGTGAGAAAGATAGCCGGAAGGGTTAGAAGTTTTTGGTATAAACTGCATTGGGTACCTCGATAGCAGCGCCGCAAATTCCGGCTTGGTATCCAGGCGCCCTAACACAGGAAGCTTTATAAATCGTAATCGAAGGACCGTTGTAGGGCGAAAATTTTCGTAGAGGATTTAGTAATCGCCGAGATATAAGCAAATGAAATGTGCGAAGACCATGGTGGCGAGGATGTGGGACTTCCTCGCAGCAGAGAGGCTCTCTGTCATTGTGTTGATCAGCGTCAGTTGTGTGCAACAACGGAATTTTTTCTAATAATGCATTAGATATGCTAAGGGTGGCTCGGCGAGTAATCAATAGTACCGCCATTAGTAAATGCTTAAGTGTTTTTATAGAGCTCAATGAACTGATATTGCACAACGAAAGACATTCCTGCGGTTTGCACTCTTGCTTTGCAGGGCCGGTTCCAAAGCGAAGCTTTCTTTGCCTAACCCCCTCGGGGTTCGGAGTGCTTAAATATGTGAGTGTCATTTCTCGCTGATTAGATAACTTGGGGCACTTGGGCGTGTGCAACTGGGTATGTGCCCATTCTTGGCCAATCCCCCAGAATGTGCGTGCCTAACTGTGACACAAAAGGTGTAAACCAAGTAAAGCCAACAGACAATGACAACACGGGAAAGCGCATAGGGGAATTACCTGGTTAATTTGATGGAAATGTGGAAGTGACAAATAAATGATAATGGAACTAGCCGCAAGAGGAACCTACGTCTTCGCACGACGCGTGAGATGCTCTCACCATTTGAGCTTCCGCGGCGCCGTTTTCCCGTCCACTTTCTTGGGTATTTATGTTTGTCTACTAGAGATAACCCTGGTGAAGTGGCGCTTGCTTACACTCCCAAGTAGAGTTACTGTATGTGTAACTCTACTCCCAGGGTTAACCTCTAGCATACATACATAAATACCCAAGTAAGTAGACGGGAAAACGGAGCCGCAGTAGCTCAAATAATAAGAGCATTTCACGCGTCATGCGAAGACGTGCGTTCCTCCTGCGGCCAGTTTTTTCCCCTTTCATCATTAATTTATCATTTCGACATTTCCATTAACCAGGTAATTTCCCTATATGCTTTCTTTGTCACGGTCCGTTGGCTTTGTGTGGTTGTGACTTAAGAAATACGGGCCCCTCGGTTTTCGTTTAAAAGGTGTAGCAGTCTTAAATTTATTTAAATACGTATCATACTTCACTGTGCCCCCGTACACCTCCCTGAGGTAAGATTCTTTCCTCAAGAGAGAGTCATGCATCGCCGTCAGGCTGGTGACACAGACAGCCAACAGATACAGGCTAGGCTCGTGTCATCCGCCATTGCTGCTACCTGGCTAACTCAAAAAAAAAAAGCTTCCTCTCATTTAAATTACAACATTGCGTTCTATATGCGTGTTTCTTATTTATTATTATTTTGGGTTGCCCAGATGAAAAAAAAAGAAAGAAAGCTTCCACAAATGGAACTGAGCACTGCTTCGCTGGCTCTCTGTGCAGTCCCGTATCCCGTAAACAAGCGATTTCAAGTTCGTTAGAACGTTCGATGGCAGTAGCATGCGTGTCGAGCGAGGATAACTGGCGTTGTTTGCTGTCTGGACAACTGAACACGCTGCGTCCTGAGCGTGCGAGCTCCCCGGCCGAACTATTTTTCCTTTCTTTTATGTAAGCGGCTCCGGGCAGTCACTTTATTGATTTATCGGTCATCCTGGTCGCTCTCCTGTCTGGTTCGTGGTGTGCGAGGGCGAGTAGGGAGGGCGATGAGGCTCTCGCTGTTTTGGATAGCCTCGAGCAGCGAGTGCCGATCTTTCTTTCCCCTCAGGCGATGCTGCTAGTGAGATGAGGGCTTGATTGCCGATTGACCATTCGCAGATTTCGTAATGATGAACGGCTCTTTCTGCGCTTGCCCCGCCCCGCCACCGTGCTGTGCGGTTTTGCCGGCGTCGTGACAATGGTAGCGCCGCTAGCCGCCAGATGGCTGCCGCCGTCAGGAGTAAGACGAAAGGAAGTCAAGGAGGCTGTCGCGCGCCGCTTCCGCGCTTGCTTCCGGCCGTTGGCGGCGTTGCGCGGCGGAACCCCGTCGTCGGCCGCGCTGTCTACGCCAGCCGAGGGCACCGTGTCAGTTGTGTGGCCGCCGGCCAGCCGCCACCGCCCTTTAACGCCACCTTGCCAGGGCCGATGCTTCGCGTGAGATCTGGCGGTGGCTAGTGTGGACTTGCTTCCACGCGCGTGGTGCCTCCTCGTTGGGCCCGCGGATCGTGTACGACGTCCTCGCGCGCTATTTCTTTTTATTTCTTTTTTGGACCTTCGCTCGATTTACTTTCCGTCATGCGTTTTCTTTTTATCTGTGTGTCGACAGCAACGTAGAGATGTTCCGGTGACGAACGGGGTGAACATCGTTTGCTCTCCACGCACGTCCCGCGTCCGGCTCTCTGTGAGAGCGGCCCTCGGCCGGAGTTTTATGTGCCGAGGTGCTTTCGCCGCGTCTTCATCGACAGTGCCGACGTCTCCCTGCTGTGGCGGACAGCTCTGCCGGATCAGCGCAGCCCTCGCGAAGTGGCCGACGAAGTGGCGCGTGGAGAGCTTGGCGACACCGTCTCGTCGTGTACGGTGCGTCTTCATTTTGCGTGTTCGCTCCGCAGGGTGTGCTTGCTGCGTGCGCCGTCGTGCCTTTTCAGTAGTGTGCATGGCTCGCATGACCGGATTCTGTCAGCGCAAAGCAGGCGGCGGCGGACCTCTGGTGACAAGGCCGGCGATCTTGTTTGATCTCTCCGTATATCCGAGCCGCCTGACGTGACGAGTACGGCCGAAGCTCGGCACCGTGACTGCGAGTGTCGAGGGGGAGATTCCTAAAGACGAGGCGAATGTAGCGTCACTTTTGTTTCTCGTAAAGCCTCTTATTCAGCAACCTGGTAGATAGTCATTCATTTCTGAAAGCGCAAGTTGTTATTTTATAGGAGCTTGGTCCAAACTCCGCGTACTGACAAATCCTGTATCGCCCGGGCGATGATAGCAAATTTCAAGTTGTGTCAAACATTTTGGATCTGCTGCAGGATCCAAAACGTATGAACCAGCCGGTTCAGTTGTGTAACGGACTAGCGGTGTCATTCCTCGTTTTCGCTTCGTTGTGTCAGCTTTTTATTTGATCCTACCAAGTTACTCAGTTTTTCCGAATGGCCGCTTCATCACCCGCCGTGGTGGCGTAGTGGCTTTGGTGTTGTCCTGCTAAGCCCGAGGTTGCGGGATCGAATCCCGGCCGCGGCGGCCGCATTTCTATGGGGGCAAAATGCAGAAACACCCGTGTGCTGTCCATTGGGAGCACGTTAAAGAACCCCAGGTGTTCAAAATTAACCCGGAATCACCCACTGTGGAGTACCCCATAATCATATGGTGGTTTTGGCTCGTAAAATTCCGGAATCGAATTTTTTAATGGCCGCTTTGTGGCGCGCGCCTTATGAACGGTGAAGCGATATTTTCTTTTGTACCGGGAAAAGGCCGGTGTGCACTGAATACGGCTATTAGTAGTTATGAGTTCGTGCCACCATTTGGGTAAAAGAGGACGAGAAAGAAAATGATCCCTGTGCTTCAGCTACGTTTGTTGAGGCTGATATTGCGATGCGCAGCTGGCGGTGCGGAAACGCTCTTAGGTATTATTTTCTTGTTTTTTTCGTTATCGAGCCGGCAAAAGCGTGCAAACACTTTACCAGCGTTTCGCAATATTGCTTACTCCTAGTCACCGGGGCCTGCCAACGCTCTGTATTGCCCGATGTGTTTGCAGTCGCTGTATTTTGTGCCAGGGGTGCTCTGGATACAACTTGCCTGCTACTTGTAAACGGGCACATCACCGAGCTGAACTGGCCTACGGCCAAGCCGAGCGTTAGCCAAGAAGTGTGCTAATGCGCAGCCACGGTGTGCTGAGACATGAGCAAAACTCGCTGTTTAACTTTTGAAAGACGGCGCGCATGACTTGGTGTGGAAGCAGTAGCGAGAGGACTGGGAATGCGGGAACGGGGTGGGGAGCTCTTCGCGGTGGTTCCTCTGCCCCAACCACTCGAAAGGATGCGCACTTTAGTAAATGAATATGATCATGCCTCAATGTTCTTTTAACGCCCTTGAGTAAAATAATACAATAATATGTGTGGGATGTATGCATATATGTACACAGTGCGCCGTTATAGAAAGAGAGCTCCGTATTTCAACGGCAATTTCCCTCGTTGCTACGCTGAAATAATAAAAAAAGAAACCATTAGCGAGCTTTTATCAGTAAGATAAGTATATATACATCAAGTATCAGTGAATGAGGTTCTGATTTACACGTTTGCAGCAATTGCTGTTTGAGCACAGATTAAGCGTCCTCTTTCATACTGGCGTAGTGACTATACACCAATATGAAATAGAACGTTTCATATGTATTCCGTAACTCAAATATTTGGCAGTCTAAACGTAGTGCCTGCAATGCAGCGATGCATTATGAATCTGAGTAAGCATGGTACGTCCTAGATAGTGCATCTGCAGATTACATTCTTAGGATGCGAAGTATTGGAGCTTTTTCTGTGCACGTTCAGAAAACTTTCATGTACTTGTGCTGTCGCGTGTGGTACATACTACCGTGGTCAAATGCGAGAATTTAAATCATATCGTAAGTGAGATGTTTTGCTTGAGGGACCTATTAGTGTGCTTGATTAGAACTTTGACAAGAAATGCCCTGTTCATTGCAGAGAAAAGCGTTGTGCACTTACATAAAATTCAATGACGACATCTGTGCATTGTGTTCGTGTTTGGATAAATTAAAAGCTAAGGGCGAAATTCACACTAGCGCACACGCACAAGCCCACAGGTGCGTCGGTGGTATGAAAGCGTTTGGTGCGTTGCTACGCCATAGACCCGAACACAGGAGTCGGACTCTTCTGCGCCTAGCACTGGGTAGCCCAGTTGTCTCCGAGGAAAGGGGCATCTGGGTGTTTCAGCCGACGCGGAGTGCTTGGACCATACTTGACCTATTTGGCCCCAGCTTTCCGTAGTCCGCAATCGCAGACTGACGCCGACCTATTGGGGGCGAGGACTTACGGAGTCTCCATCTGTCGGAAGCGCCTCCATATAGCGTGGTATGAGGAATAACGCTGCGCCTTCCTCATAGGTTTTGCTTACGGCGCCCAATAAGAACACCACGCAGCAGCCCTCCTGGAGATTTATGTAAGAACTCTCAAAACGAGGGATGTTCTTATTGTCAAAACAATAATATTGGGCAAACTGAAAGCGCAGAATCGTTTACAGACGCTATCGCTTTACGGAATCTGTGCAGTGACAGCCACTGTGCGCGGTCACCGCGATGGAGTCTCCCGAACCGGCTTCTTGCGTGAAAAAAAGGCAAACGCTGAGAACAAACTATGTGAAATATGTTCTTATAGTGGGCTGTCTGTATAACCGAATGGGGCATAACAGAATGAAGCCTCAATGCAACGATTGCACGGGTTTGCAGCGACCGACTGCGCGTCTGCATGCGTGTCCGCGCACAATGTTTAGCTTTCTCTGCGAGCGCGTTTTCGCATCGTGCCGCGAGTTTTAGGCCGCATAGTATGATCGTTTCACAGTACACAAACATTGCAACCATTGTTGCGTGCGACGCTACCAGAGATGTTCAAAAATAATTTCGTGCCGTCGCGACGATTCAATCTTTTCCTTTTCTTTTCTTCTAAATTCTTATATGTTTCAATATCATTATTTGTCATGTTGCGCCGCTCTGTACGTTTATCGGTCTTCTCAGCGTGCGATTTCCCGCTGCTTCTTTTTCGTAATCCAGAACATTAATTTATGACCATGTGCCATGGCTTCATTTAATGTGTTTCTTACCGCTCCCTTTCCATTCCAGTGAACTTGCCAGTTCTAGCATCAACAAGTTCATAGACCAAATAAAGCGTCATCCGGGCAGCGGGCGCGGGCGAGCGTTTCAGTGCGCGTTTTCTGCTACTCACCGAACATCGCAGTCCCGGCGCCGTATCAGTAATATTCCTCGCGTCTGTGCTTGCTGCGTACCCGACTTGTAGCCAGTGGCTGTTTACCGGTTCTAAGTTTCGCGAGCCAAGCTTCAAGCAGCTTCTTGTCCTGCGGCTACGTGTGAATAAGGCTGGCACCAGGCTGCAGCACCGAGCAGTAGCCTGCCATGCTGCACGCCTCCAAAAGCCGTCACTACCTATTATAGTGCTTTCAAATGCTGTCAAGCAGATACCCAAAGCGGCAAAACCTCGCAACTTAATCAGAACCGCAGCGCAGGTGGGACTTTAAACTTTCGTTTTCAGTTCGCTTCGGTGCTTCCGAAGCAGCCGACGCGGCGGCTGTATCCACGCGATCTCTCATGCCGCGTCACGCCGATTGTGCTGTCAACTTTTCCACTGGTGGAGCTCGCCCCCAATATGGAAACCGGCAGCCGCTTTCTTATAGCCCCCTCCCCCCCACCCCCACCCTTCTAGTCTTTGGCTTGTCTATAATCTTAATCTCCTGTCACCTTCCCATTTATTTCGGAATTTCCTATTGGCAAAGCTTAACATTTTGCAACTTGCTTAAAATTTAGCTTATACAGGCTGCATACAGCTAATGTGTACTTTACCTGTCACGTTACCCTGTTGCACAAGCTTGGAGGTGTTGCTGTCGCTGCTGTTGAAATAGCATTCGATTTTTCATTACCGCGATGTAACATTCTTCTTTTGATGCTGTTGCGCTGTCCGCAGCGGTTGGCCAAATTCCGGAACAAAGCGGTTGCAGACGGAGTAGCATTGCTCCAGAGGGAGGCTTGTCACAAAGTTTTCCACTTTATGTTCGTGCCCGCCTCTTGATAGTAGGCGTTGCACGAGCCGGCAAAGCATAACTAATATACAGTGAAAGCTCGTTAATTCGAACTTCAATAATTCGAATTTATGGATAATTCGAACTGTACGATTTGGTCCGGCCAAGCTCCACAGAAGTCTATGTATAAAAAAGTCCGTTAATTCGAACGCGAGAACGTTCCCTCACGGATAATTCGAACTACGCTCGCCTGGCACACGGCCAGAGAAACACGCCTACTGCCTACACACAAGGCTGTATTGCCTCCGAAACGGAGAAAACGGCGAGAGAAGGCAAAATCATAAAATAATCTAACCTGCGCGGGGTCAGCCAGAAGCCAGCGGCGGCTGCCGCCTCTCCGTTCTACGTAACCTCCGAGACTTCTTGCCCGTTGCGAATCTCGGAGGCTTTACAAATCTTGTACAGCTGCTAATGTTGTGCGGAGATGGCACAGCCAGCGCCAAAACACAGCGAATCAAGTACGTCGCAGCTGCGCTTGCAATCAAGAACCAACGAATCAGGGCCTTCGCCACCTTCACATGTTCAGCGTCTTTGCCTTGGCAGTCTTCATCGGTTGTGCACCTCTGTTTTCAGATTAGGAGGTATCGGTCATCGCGATTCATTGTGATGGTGTTAAGCCTCGGCTAACGTTCGTTTCGGTGGACATCGGTGGTGGGGCACAGTCGGACCCAGAGCTTCGACTTGAAGATGGCGTGTGCCCGCAGCAAACGCCATCACTTTCTGACATGCCCTACTGCTTCCAAATCGCAGTGTACTGTTGCTTTCCTTCACTTTCGTTAGTTCGAACTTTCGTTAACTCGAACTCAAGCGGCTTCCCCTTGCGGTTCGAATTAACGAGCTTTTACTGTATTGCCGTCCACTACGGCGTCTTTTCATACCCCACTGTCCATATTTGGGGCGTAAAACCCAACCCTCAATCATTCATTCACTCAATCAATGAGCACAGCATGAACGCAAAGGAGCATGTCGCAGCAACGAGACTGGCAGCCTTTGCGCTTTTGCGACATACTGCGTACGGTTTTTGTGACAGGATATCAGTCAGTGGGCCCTGTCACAGAAGGTGATATCGCATGTCTGGTGCGCAGAAGCTCAGGGTGTATGAGGGGCACTTTCCCCCTCTGTATTCGCGGTTTTCGCGCAACGAAACGTCTAGCTGCTTCAGCGAGCGGCCCCGGTATAGTGATGTATCCGCCGCTTCGAAACTTCTTGCATATTGTAAACACATCCGCCATACGAACATTTGCACGAAAGGTCCCTCTTCCTCTTCATGGGAGGGAGGCCTGGTGGAACTTTAACGTATGTGCCGCTTGACGCATCCGCCGCCGTGTACTTTTGATCGAACTTCTAACGTGATTCTAGCCATTAACCAGCGTCTCGGAGCAGAACAAGTCTATGTGGTTGTGCAGCACACCACTTCGACGCTAGTTTGGATCTTGAAACAACAACAACAACAACAACAACAACAACAACAACAACAACAACAATAACAATAATAATAATAATAATAATAATAATAATAATAATAATAATAATAATAATAATAATAATAATAAACCATTCATTTAATGTGCCCTGGGCCAACACCTAGGTCTGAGTGCTGGTGCAGAGTGAAACAAAAACAAAAAAAAGCTACAAATGCAAGGCATCTACAACAAAAATTATGGGATAAATGTGCAGCTAGAAAGAAGGTTTAATAGAAGCTACAAAGCTCGGAACAGAAAGAAGACAACACGTTATGAAAGATATAAAGGCGGAGGAAATGGCAGTTATACAGACTTCTGTGGAGAGGCGAGTGTATGCTGGAAGGGCCTATGTTCCCTGGTAGTCTTATGCGGAACCCGCAGGGAAACTGAAGCTAGTATATCTTAACATGTAATGATTCCGTGAATTATAATAAAGCATAATAATGTGTCCAATTTTATATGCGCATGTGTACGTATGCCTGCTTGATCTCGATAACAAATGACATTTCTAAGCCTTGGTTTAATAATGCCCTACGTAAGCTCAGGAATAAAAAGAAACGTCTGTACAACACCGCTAAACGCGTCAATAATGCTCCTGCTTGGGAAAGGTACAGGCTTTCCTTAAAAACGTACTGTTCTGCCGTAGCTGCAGCTAAACATGAATATTTCTCCACGGATTTACCTTCTCTCTTACATTCGAATCCGAAAAAGTTTTGGGGATATATATCACCAGACAGTGACTCTAACCGGATAGCCTTACATAGTGAAGCAAATACTCCCCTCTCTAACAATGAGTGCCCCCCCTGCTTTTAATAGTTTCTTTTTCATCGATTTTCAGCCGCGAGGATCATACCAATGTACCTGATGTTGCTGATTATGACTGGCAATTCATGGAAAGTATTGAAATGTAGGTGGAGAGAATTGCATGTCTTATTGACTGGCAATTCATGGAAAGTATTGAAATGTAGGTGAAGAAAATTGCGTGTCTTATTAATAATCTCAAGTTATCTACTTCATCTGGTGTTGATAATATTAGTTCCAAGATATTAAAAAATGCCATTTCTATATCCAGTAACATTCTGTACCGTATACTCAAGCAATATTTGTCGTCGGGACAGCTGCCCAATGACTAGAAAATATCCAAGATCATACCCATATTTATAACTTGAAGTAAAAAGCTCTCCGGAAAATTACCGTCCAATTTCATTGACCTGCATTTGCTGCAAGATGCTTGAACATATATTTGCTTCTCATATGTATAATCACCTTCAGTCCGATCATTTCTTTTTTTAACCATCAACATGGTTTCAGGAAAGGATTATCATGTGAGACACAGTTACTTGAATTCAATACTGACCTGCACCTTAACATGAACGATAACCAGCAGACCGATTGCATTTTCCTTGACTTTTCCAAAGTATTTGATCGTGTAGCCCATTGTCGCCTTATTGCAAAATTCACTACACTTCGAATTGACTCCTTCACTCTATCATGTCTTCGTAATTTTCTTTCGAATCGTCAACAGTTCACAGTAGTTAACAATATTGCTTCGTCTCCTTCTTACGTTACTTCCGGTGTGCCTCAGGGCAGCGTTCTGGGCCCTTTACTCTTCCTAAATTACATACATGATTTGCCACTTAATGTTTCTTCTCGCTTACGTATTTTCGCTGACGACTGCATTATTTACAGATCAATTAACAATACTGACGATCTCCTGGTCCTTCAAAATGATCTTAGCCTAATTCATAATTGGTGTAACACCTGGTTAATTACTTTAAGTTTATCGAAATGTCAGGTAATTTCTTTTAGTCGTAAGCGTGAGAACTCACGTTTTTCATACAACGTCAGTAATAAAGAGTTGTTACATACAGTATCATACAAATATTGATACTGATATTGAACCACATTGCAACCGTTTGCGCAAAAGCTTCAAGGACATAAGGTTACCTACATCGTAATCTGTGTAATTCACCTTCCAACATCCGCAAATTGGCCTATCAGACATTTGTTCGTCCACAGCTCGAGTATGCATCATCCATTTGGTCCCCACATCCTACCTACTTAATCGACATGCTTGAATCAGTCCAGAACCGAGCTGCCCGTTTCATCTCACGTAATTATAGCCACCACTCCAGCGTTACGCAAATCAAACTCGATCATTCCCTCCAGCCTTTAGTTCTTCGCTGTAATATCGCCCTGTTATCCTTGTTCCACAAATATGCTTATAATGCCACACAATCCACACTGCATATCCAGATCGCCTCAAACACGTCTCGCCGATTAAATAACCACTTAAGTTTTGCGCGCTTGTACGGTACGACACATGCTTTTCACTTTTCCGCACTCCCTACGGCCATTCGCTTGTGGAACAATCTGCCTGATCACATTGCTTCCGAGTCAGATCAAGAAAAAAATTCCATCTCCTACACGAGCATTTTTCATAATAGCACTTACAAATCACTTTATCTTGTTTCTCGCACTTGGCAATGTGCTTCGAACTTCTTGCAATGTTTTTTTTTTAATTTCTATTGATGCATTGCTATCTGGTTCTTATGAATTGGTATTTTATGCTGCGTCACGTGTTCACTTGTATGCCCTGTATATATTGTTTTTTTTTTCGTCTTTTTCCCGTAGTATCCCTTGAAGCATTGTGTTCCTTGATCTGTTCATTTTTCCTCAAATGTACAGTCGACCAAAAAAGTTTACGGACCACGAGATCTCAGAAAATTCTAAATATACGAGGAGCCTTTAAAAGGAGCCAGTAAAACTGGGCATCCGAATGTTGTTCGTACGTACCACTAAAGGCAGGAAATGGGAACACCAGGCTGCGTTTTGAGGCTGAGGAGATATTCAGCTTTTTGTCAGATGTCATGGTCCGTAAACTTTTTTGGCCGACTGTACTTTCTAGTATTAGTGCCTTACGTTAATTTTACTCGTGTTTTTTTGCTTGAATTATACCTTTGTGGCATTTTATTACTTGTTTTTCCTTTTTTGATCTTTCTAGTAATGTTGATGAGCCCTGCATTGGGACGTATCTTTTGTACCAGACTTCAGAACGCTGCTTATTCTTTATTTTTATTTTATGCCTTTGATTTTGTAACCCCCCTTAGACAATGCCCCCATTGGGCCTGTAAGGTATTTTAAATAAATAAATAAATTATCCGTCATGGCTCTTGCAACTCAAGCAACGTATCTATATGCAGGTCGCGAGGGCGTAATTCATTCAGTCGCGTGCTCTTACAGTAAAAGCAGTGCTGGGCAGTATCGAAGATATATCTATCTTAGATCCCATCTTAGATACTCTGTGGGTATCTTGTATCTGTGTCATGATACGTCTACCAAGACGTTTATCAGTATCTGCATTTCCGATACATAAAAGAATGTATCGTGTATCTTAAGATACAAGATACTGCTATCGCAACATCACCGTGCGAAACTATAAACTTTGACTGAACTCCGCTTCTGAAGCTGATACGGCTGCCACTAAGCCACCTGGAGAAAAAAAGAAAACACTAAACGCAGCGACGTTCTTTTGTCGAAACATTATAATATCATATACCCCGTTTTTCTCAGTAGCGTCCACGCGTGCTGTTTTAAGATATTTTGCACAGGCACTGAATTTTCTATTGTCTGACCTTAACAGGTAAGTTGACGATACCTCATGCTTAAATGTCATAGCTATTGGGGGTGTCGCCTGTGTCGTGTTTCTATGCATTAACTGTGGTTCTGTGATACGGAACCGCCTTTATATTTTACATGGATGTATTTTTCATTTTATTTTTTGCTCACCCCTAAATTTCTTACTGTCACAACTCACCAAGAAATCGGGCTTACAAGTGGCAGTAGTGTGAATAGCGGTGGTATCCTGCGACGCTTTGTACCACTACAGTACGTATGACACGTTTTTGGCCTGCACAAGTTCTTTTCTAGAAGAAAAATCGGAAAATGATTGCACGTTAATGAATATGTCGCTAACCAACGCTTTACGCTAGCAGATAAGTGAACCATGAAAGGTAATTGGATCTTTATCGGCTCTCTGTATACATGAGGCGTCAAAAAAGCTATTTTGCTACCAGCGTTGTTGCTGCTCTACAGCTGCCCGGCATTGTGTAAGCGGTAGCTCGTTTACGGAGAAGGTTAAACTCCCCAGCGGTATTTGCGCCATTGGGCAGACGCATCTTATTGACGTTCTTGTATTTAGATGACGACCCGCTATAGCTTGTCGGCAAGCAGAGACTCCCAGAAATTACAAAAGCGATAAGCAAGAACCGCTGACAGCGCAGCGTACGTATAAAGCGCTTTCATGTTAAGAAGCTAAAGCAAACCCTTGTACGTTGTTTCGGAATGAAAATACCATACTTTGCGCCCGAGTGACAAAATATTTAGATAATAAGATTTCATTGAAATGAAACTAGGTTTGGCAGAGTTAAGACATTTCCAAGCAAACAGTTTTGTGCACACGTGTTGGCTGCTACATTATATAGATATGTAGTAAGAAATTTGCAAATGTATCGGAGTATCTTAAGATACAAATGAAAATTATCGCATCTGATACAATAATTGCAGTAGTATCTTGCACCTGTGTCTCAGATACTGATTGTCCGGATATCTTGCATCGTATCGTGATACAATTGCACAGTGTGTTTGCTCAGCCCCAAGTAAATATAGCCGAATGTTTTCCTTGTATACATGTTCTACACAAAGTACCGTTTTGTTGAATCATTCTGACGGTTTCAACCTCTAATTTTTTGGGGATGAACCACCACTAATGGATTACCTATGATCAAACAGTGGATGGCACAAAACACAGAAAGCTACCACAGGCACATGATTCGATCGTATTTGGTTGGTTTGGTTGGTTCGATCGTAGTTGGTTTGGTCATGTTTGGCCTTGTATACTACGCGTGCTCAAAAATATTGCCTCTTAATTTCTCTCTCTCTCTCTCTCTGCGTTCGTGTGGGCATGTATTTGCGTGCGTGCCCAGGTGGTGCACGAGCGCTGTAGGTACACAAACGACGTATAGTGACTACCGAGCTCTGCGCGTTTTGTATTCACGCGTTGCAACGAGCCTGCCTGCCTCCCGTTTCCTTCTCGATACGGTGTACTCCGCAAGCTTTGCCGCTGAACTCGCAGACCTTCCATGAATCCTTGATAAAGGCAGGTCGGCCGCGATGCGCACATTGCGTCCTGGCGTGTTCCGCCTGCCGACCGAAGCATCGAGAATACGTTACTGCGTTGGCAGCGTATGGAGTGCGTCCGTTTTAATGAATGAGGGCCCGGACGAGGGTTTGGTGCTCATAGATACGTGTCCATGCTCTCATCGAGTATGCTGCGTCTAATCTGCGCTTACTACACCCTGTCCCGCTGCCGTTGGACCGCGGCGTATATACCCCCCTCCCCCCTCACTGCCGACAGCACTAGGGGCTCGCGGACGACCGAGTAGCGCGCCGAGGCGTTTCCTTCCCTGGTCGCGCGTCCGCGATGGCGGTGAGGACGCGTTGCACTGCGCGCGTGCTAGGCGGTCTGCTCCCCCCCGGTGACTCGGCGCGCTGGTTTCCTGCGTAAGTGTGACGCTGATAGCGCTCGGTTGCAGCGCAGTGGCATCGCTGCAGGAGGGAGCATCATATTCCCCCCGCTCCGCTCCCCTTGCTTGCATCCATCGCGTCCGTTGGGATTTCCTTTCTCGCTTTCCGCCCACATCATATACGTGTTCGTAACACTGTACACTGTTCCTTCATTTATTTCTGTGCCACCTCTTTCTGTTATTTCCTGCATGCTGTGGCCTCTACTTATTGCATAGAAACGTCGTAATTTCTGTTTCGCGAACTTTTGATGTACTTAACGATAGAGGTCTTAAGGTGCGTACACCTGATTCATTCTCCGTATACATTTTAACTGTGTAACACGCGGCGATTATCTTCCTGTTTTCCGAAATTTTTAAAAATCGCCTGTGGCAGATAGCATAATTCTTGTCCATGAGCTGGATTATTCGAAGAGGCGGATATTATTCGCACAGTCAATAGAAATACATAGTCAACTAATTAACGAAAATTCGATAATCAAGTTCGTAATTACTTAATTACGGCACATATGGCAACTTACGAATTATAGCCGGTTAATTAGCTTACAAGATGTATCCACTCGAAATGAATCTCCAGGCTGACACCAGTTTCGAGGTATTTCCCGAAGCGTGGGGCGAAATGCATGGGCGTTCCAGTTACTTTTGTGTTTCAATGCGTAAAGTAGCGTGTTCATAAAAAGCGGAACTGCATTTTTACGGCGACTATGATGATGCATATCTCCAAACTGGCTTCATTCTTGAAATTCATTCCAAGACGGGTACGGCTTGCAAACTTACCGGCTACTATTCGTAAATTGCAACATGTGCCGTAAAGTAACTAATTAAGAAGTTAATTAGTTATACTTCGTTAATTAGTTGAATATGTGTTTCGACTCCTCGTGCAAGTAAGGTCTGCCTCTCTGCATAATCCAGCTCAAGGACTACAACGATCTGCAACAGGCAGTTTTCTTTTTCTTTAATATGTGTGCGACAGCTGTCGTCAAAGAGCGACAATCGCCTTGTCGGTGTGCCCTCGGCGCTGACGCAGTGACCATTAGCGGAGAGAAACTGCAGTGGAGCCCTCTCGCAGCTGACGTCACGACCAGGATGCCGCTCGCTTCGTGCGTGCTGGGGGCGCGCCAGCCGTACTTCCTGAAGGATGTTTTGGCCGCTTTCTGCTGTCACGCCTAAAATGCAGTGTCATTTTCGAAACTGCGTGAATCGTGAAAATTTGCTGCTTGGGTATCGAGGCTATATAAAATTGCAGGGGTTACTGCTCTTGCAAAAGCAGAGGTGCGGCCGTGTGTGCCCATAAATTTTGCGTAAGAACGTCTGCAAATTCAGCATGGAAAATTTTAATTGTACGATGCTTCGCTCCAAACTTAACATTCATTTAGTACTTATTTATTGTAGGCATTTTGTTTTACACGGAACAGCATTATTGGTATTTGGTGTCAATACATAAATCAGTATGTTAGAATAGAATAGTGCCCGCGAAGCTTTCATCAAGCTTCTTATTGATCTGGTGAGTTATTCTACTCAAATGTGGGAACTGTAGTAATGCGTAGAAGAAAGAGCGAAGAGAACAGATTCCTAGTAGGCGTCCAATTCCTACCACTGCTGCCCGAAAAAGTGTCCGGGTGCATTGGTGGCTTCCTTATATTCCCTCCCACGCAGCTGGCGCAGGCGTAGTGGCGAAATGGAAGCGGACATCGCTACGCCGCCTGGAGTGTGGTCAGACCCTTACATTACTCGGCCGCGAAATGGCTCGAGTGGCCGCTCTTTACGTAGGTGTGTTTCTTTAAGGGTCAAGCGCGTCGGCTTTTATACATGACTCATCGAACGTTCCATTGTAATCGCTGGTACCCGCGTGGCTTCCAGAAAGTGCTACACAATTCGCGTCGCGCATACAATCATATTACAAATACTATGGCGCCATCTCGTAGCCTCGAGCGGCACTATGCTTTTCTCCTCACCCTTTCGCCATACTCTTCTCCTCCGCTTTCCTCTCCGCGTTCTCTTTCATGTCGCTCTGCGCTCCGCTTCGTCTTTCGCTGTTCGCTCGGTTTCGAGGGACAACGCCGACGCTCGCCGCAGGAACGGGCGCCGAAGAGCTGCCCCCTAAAAAGAGGAATAGGAAAAGTATGTAAATAGGAAGGGAACGCAAGCACGCACACAAATAGCGTAGAAATGTACTGTACGCGAACACATGTACACGCACAAAGGGGCGTTCAAACGCGCGCTCACGTAATACAGCCGGCACGCACCCATGCGGTGGGCTTCGCAGATCTCCCACTGGACGTTATGTTGTATTGAAAGGTGACAGGCCATGTCTCTCGTGACCGTGGGTGTAGCCGCGTTGCTGTGGGTCGCGTGTGGCACTGCTGGCCAGAAGATATTAGGCACGACCCTTCCCACTACAGTTCTCACATCTACTTCCCACGCTCTTTAGAGGACCCCTTTTTTGCATGTGTCTCTAACGGGCCGTAAACGTGATTGTCTAGATCGGTAGTTTTATATGTCATCCCATATTCCGTTCCTTATTTATTTATTTATCTATTTCTAACCCTCACTGCGGCATAAGTACCCCTTTTCCCGGCGTAGAAAAAAAAAAAAGGGAACTCGTCAATTTGAGTTTCGTACGTTCGTTCGTGGCTGCGCTTTTTCTTTTCTTTTTCTGCCTTTTTTTTTCATGAATTCCACCATTCGTTTTCTACTGCGCTACTATTTCTAATATGGTACACGTGTGGGTGCGGATATGTATTGAGAATTACCTGGAAATAATTTAACTAGCAAGCTATAAATGCTGCATTGTTCTACATATACCTTCAGGCAGACAATGCATTTGCGACATCTGTCCGTGCAAATTATTCTGTCTGCTGGTATAACCACTCATTGGCAACATTAGTTGCCTCCAGAACACTTCCAAAACATTATCCTTTTGGGCGTTTTTCGAGATTGAGGAATGCACGATAGTCATAAGGAGCCAGGTCGGGCGAATAGGGCAAATGTAGCACCACTTGAAAGACTAAGATCAATTAATGTGGCTGACGTTTGCCAATGTGTCACTTGCAATGTGTGACGAGGCATTGTCATGCAACAGTGATATCATTGGAGAGCTCTCCTTGTTTTGCCTCCAGCATATTCATCACTAAAACACGGTAATATTCTGCGTTGATTGTTGCGCGCTGTTGTAGTTGTCCACCAGCGGAAATCGCTTCTTATCCCAAAACACTGTTGCCTCTGCACCGACAATAGCACACGCAACATCTTTGGCCTGGGGGAACCACTGTGCCTCCATTCCTTACACTGTTGCTTTGTCTGGGAATCATAACAGTAGATCTAAGTCTTATCACCACTTCGTCCAGGAAATCTGACTTTCTTTTTTCACACTATGTTCCAAAACAGCTGCCGATGTCTTCACACGTTTCTTCTTTTGTTCAGTTGTTATAAGTTTTCGGGTACACTTTGCTGCAACCTTTCTCATTTTTAAGTAGTCGTGGAAAATGGCACCAACTATCTCGCGTGATATTCCCAGTATGTATCAATACATTCTGGCTGATATTCGGCGGCTCTCCATGATTATGTCATGAATGGCTTTCACATTTGCAGGCACAAAAACAGTAACGTGCCTTCCACTCGGTTTCTCCCTTTCAACACCGAAGGGGCCAGATTTAAAATTGGCAACGCAACGTCTAACGGTAGCTTGATGAGGGCTACAGTCGCCCAAAGTTTGTGACATTCCATCGTGGATTTACTTCTCACCTTTTGGAGAAATAAGGACTTGATTATAGTGCTATGCTCTTCAATTTTGAACCTTTATGGAGGTGTGGCCATGTTCGCTTCTTTCCTAAAAAATAAAGATAAGTGAAAAAAAAATGAGTAGGTGTTTTTTTGTTCCATTTAGTGCAGACATATCCGGCAATTCACAGCTGCCTAGCTCATTTTTTTCTGGATAAGGCTCAGTACTTATCAGCGCGTCTCGTACAAACTAGGCTACCCTGAACCTGTTTTGGCACTCTGCAGCTTCGAAGAGCCAGGAGTGCTGCGGGAGCCCTGCAGGCGACAGCACCACTCAAGCGTGCTGTACCTCGCAAACTTTTTTTAAGCAGACGGATCACTTATCTCTCACTTATGCCCTGCGTACGTCAATGTGGCTGACGTCGGTAGCTGGGGGGGGGGGGGGGGGGGAGAGGAAAAGAGCCAAACATACTGCTTAATTCAATCTGAACTACTACATAGTGATAAGTGACGTAGTTGAAAGCATTTTGCCCCAAAGTAGGTAAAGACGAAGACGGCAGAGTTCTCTGTGCCTCACTGCTTGCTCGGCAGAGATGAGGTCTTCCAAGGAGCCGGCTTTGCCAAGGTCGATGGATGCCTCGGCGGGGCGCTGCGCCCCTTGATATACAGTTCTCACAGCGTGTCACGGGTTGGGGCGTTTACCGCAGCAGCGAAAAGTGCTTTGCGAGACGGAAGCTTTTTTTTGCAAGTTTCATTCCATTGTGTCTGGTCGATTTTTGTTGGAGTAAGAAAGTTGTTTTACTGACTGAACTTTGTTTCAGAGTGCGCTCTCGCTTTGCTTCCCGGAGTGCTGCTGCGCGACGGTCTCTAAGCACCCGTCGACCTGTGTCGCATATACTCGACCGTGTTGCCTTTGAATCTGGTCCGACTGTTCGGTTACGCTCGCGATGTGGCAAAGGAAGTGTTGAACTTGGGTTTGCACTGCATGGTCTTTCCGTTTGATCATCTTCTGTTACCAGAACACTCGGGCATGAATTCGCCTTGACCTGTAGGCAAAAGTTGTTCTCCAGTAAAAGAGTTTGTGTGTCGATTATTGTCCTCTTGGTTATTCGTTTAAATTGATATTTTTAATCGAGCTTTTGCATAACTGACTGGAGGTGTATTCAGCTTCAATCTCCTCCATGACGAAAGCTCTTTCTTGTTTCTTCTTCCTCAATATTCTCTCTCGCCTGCGCACTGCTGACTGTCTCCGCTCATGATATAACACATTAAAAAATGAAGACCTAATACTCAACAGTCAGATCAGCTTGTTTGGTGAATTGCGTGTTGTCAGGATTGGGGGCTCAATCCCATCGTCCGTGGTCCTTTGCCAAGATTGGAGTACGGCATGAATTCGAAGGTAGCTGGCCCATGCCGTCGTCCAACTTATTTACGCTGAGATCGTTGATGAAGTGAAGAACTGCTTCTCATCGAGAACGAGGAAAAAGGTTTATTTACAGAAACTAAATCAGTCTAACATGACTGCTTGAGAAAAAGAGTATTAGTCCAACAGGACTGCATGAGAGAAGTGACTCAGTCTAACATGACTGCTCAAGAGAAGTGACTCAGTCTAACATGACTGCTCAAGAGAAGTGTCCTCAGCATTCGCACAACCACAGTTTTTATACACTCGATCCGCCGGTCCTACGACGCGGCGACTGTCCGTTTACTCATCACCAATTCGCCGCGGCTCTGCAGATCAGTTTACAGACACAAAGGCAACCGCGCTCTGTACACAGAGGCAACCGCGCGGGGTGCCGTTCCGGGAACTATCGGAGCCGATCGAGGGTCGCTCGTTGTTCTGCGCCACTCCGAAGCGTGAGAAGCACAAAAATACGTAGTTCCCGCGGCAGCTTGTCCATGCGTGTCAAATCAGCTCCGCGTTGGGGAACTCCGGAATCATTGTTCACGCACCGAACTAGTTCCGTCACAATGTCGAAGGGGCTGGAGGAAGGCGGCGGATTCCAGCGCAAAGGCCGCTTCCTCGAACGCCTCCCAGCTGCAGCGACGGAGAGGGAGAGGTGCGCGTCGTGTCGCCCTGTCGTAACTGTGTGGCAATCTTGTTTCGCAGCTCGCCATTCTTAACAGTGTCTGATGTTTTTAGAGCCTTTTGAGCGCATAATCCGAGTGTGCGTCTCTGGACTCACTCGTTTTTTTTTTCTCTTTCCCCCCCTTTTTTTTCCCGCTCTCGGAAATGTACGTCGCCCTTTTCAGATGTGAACGTAATTCTCTTATCCCTTCACGCGACCCGAGGGGCTGCGCTGTTGTGTTTTAAATGAACTTTCCATTCCCGCTATGCTGTGCAGCAAATCTGCGAAACAGATGCGATGCTTAAGCATTTCGTGATAGCAGCGCCGTCTCTTTTTATTTTCATTTCGATCGTATTACGGGCACCGACGTGACTGCACTTGGCCTTGCTTTGCGTGGCTCCCGCCGCCCGTTTTCCGGCGCGTGCCTGCCTTTCTTGCGCAGTAGTCGCGACGTGTACAGGAAGGTCGCGGGGAGCGCTTCGGTGGGAGGCATCAAAAGAAGGAAGAGCTGCAACGGGGGGGCTAAATTATTCTGGAGAACCCGGCGCCGTGCGCCCTCCGTCGTGGGTGGCGGCACGCTTCCATGCGCACATATATTCCGTGTTCTCGCCCCCCTTTCTGTAACGTCGATCTGAATGAGACGACTCTATGGATGCACGGCCGCCAAATAAAAGCGGAGCGCGCCGCGTAGATGTAAGGGCATTCCTCAGGCCCCCTTTTATTGTGCGGATCTCCTCTTCCTTCTCTCTCTCCTTTTCTGCGCTTCTTCCTCGGCTTTATTGTCGTCGTTCACGTGAGCCTTGTACAGTTGCACGCTCCGGTCTTGAACGAGGAGAGCACGGGTGCGCCTTTAACCTCGGATCATGACCGGCGCAGATTTGAAGGCTGGCCCTGCTTTTTGCAAGGCAAGCCTTAAAATTTCTTTAAAAATAAATTAAATACAAAAATAAATAAAGAAAGAAAGAAAGAAAGAAAGAAAGGAAGAAAGAAAGACACCCAATAAAAGTACGAATTTTAGTGTCTTGTTTGTTGCGTTCGGTTTTCTTTGAACATCGCCATCTGAGGTTACGGCCTTCGGTTGTGCAAGGCCATGCTGCTCAGCGCGGGTTTCATGTAAGTGCGTACAGGCAACCTCGCGCTGGTATACAGCGCCATCGGTGCTGGCGCAGCGTAGCCAGGCTTAAATTGGGATGTGGAAGTGTTTGCTATAGCGCGCTTGCGCCATTAGAGCTGTATCTGTTTCAACGCTCTCCAGCGCCTTTTTGGCCCGTCTGCGCCGGTGCCGCCCATGCGCCGCCCATGCGCCGTAAAACGTGCTGTTTTCTGTCGACGAGCGAATTTATAATTACGCGTCTCTCAATTCTTCACACCCTGGACCATGTCCGTTCTAAGCAAAGATATACGCCTAGCGTTACCACAGTATTGACCACCACCGTGTTGCGAATGCTACCTGTCTTTGGTTGAATGCATTTCTGGCTATACTGAAGCTCGAGATTGCTGTAGTGCAGTGTCATATTTAGCTATGCCCGTCTGAGACAAGCGCTCAGAGCACAGACCCTGCTTACTTCAAAGATGGTGGGTACGTACGCATTTCGGGGTCAGAGAGTATCGAAGGGAGTCGATCACTATGCCCGCAGTTATTTCGACGTGTTATTAATGCGAATAAAATGTTTGCCTTGTCAGACCATTTTTTTTTTCTGGCTATGTGCCTAACCGTTTTCGTGGGCCGATCCTGGAGATTGTGCACGCCACGACGTTCCATCGTGGTGCGGGCTAAAAATGTGGGCCTAACCTCGTTCACGGCGCTCTTCAATGAAATATAGAAATAAGATTTTTCCGAATTCATTTCCGTCTCAAAAGATTGCGATTCGCATACTTGAATAGTCATCGTAGATATGTTCGGCCCACATGTTTCTTTTTTTTTTTTCGAGTGCTTCAAATGTGGAACGAAAGATGGTGACTTGGAACAACACGACAAAAATTGCCATTTGTGCGCACGCTCGTTCTTTTTCGTTTCATTAGAACAATAACGAAAGGCAGTAACTTCCACTGTTCAGGTCTTCTTTGTTTTCTTTTCTTTTTGTTACCGTATTTTTGTCTACGTCGGCCGTTCTGCGTGATGTTTGTTTTCAAGCCTTGTGGGCGGAGTAAACTAAAGAACAGTCACGTTGTTTGTGATACGAATTTTCCGTCCGCAATTCTTAAAGGCATGGCAGTTACTTTTTCTTTAAACTCTCTCTCTCTCTCTCTCTATATATATATATATATATATATATATATTCAGTTATATATAGTTATATTCAGTGAATATATATATTCAGAAATTATTCAGTTGTGATTGATCCGGGCACACTTTTCGGTCGTTTGTTTCGATTCAGGTTCGTTTTGTGTACGACCCGATTTTTTAGCCAGGCGCGCTTTCGTACGTCGGAGGTTCCAGTTTCCTGCACTCACTATATATATAGTGAGCATATGCGGCAGCCGTGTGTCCTTGTGGATGTTGTGACGGAGCAATCCCTTCCTCGTTTTCACTTTCTGTGCCGGGGTTGGCGCACATTTCATTGTCTCGCAGAGTCAACGTGCGACCTTATAGTGCGCATGCGTGGCGCGTACATCCTTGGGCAGGCCACAGTGTGCGTGTTAACTCTTGAAACACTTGCACCCTTTGGGGAGTACAATTGTCCCACAACGATAATCTGCCTTGGTTGCGTTTCCTTTCTGGAAAACCCGGCTCTCGCTCCTTTCCCTTCGATAATGCTGTGTCACGCGGGTAATGCGAACGCGCGCATTCCGCCGTCGCATTGGTGCGCATGCCCTTTTCAGAGAGCCTTGCGAGGTGGGCTCAGAGACGCAGGCAGCTCCGTGGCGCCGACATACAGAGCTGATCTCTCGCAGTGCAGCGTCCACCTTCTTGCGACCGAAGCTCTTGAAATTCAGCCCGGTCTGGCGTGCGTCGCGCGATGTCGTTGCGTAATCAGTGCGCCGCCGGGGCGGAAGGGAGCGCTGCGCGAAATCCTCCAAGGGCCCTCATTAGACGCCGCCGCGGGAGTGTTTTCGCTTGGTTTCACCCCTTTTTATGTCCCGACCAACGAATGCGTCTGAAAGACGGGGACGCTGTTGCTGGCGTCTTGGTGCACTGCGTGACCACTACATGCCGCGATAGGGAAAGATATGGCCTCAGTCGCCACGGAAAACTTTCTGTCTTCTTTCCTTATACCGTTGGTTGGATCTCAAAGACTCACAAAAAAGAGAATGTTTTTAGCGGACAAGAGCGAGCGTGCAAGAGCAGTGATAGCCTTGATGTTGCTGGATGTTCGTCGCACGTGGTGCAGGCAACGATTTTTAGCTGTCGCGTTCATGGGGGCTTATGCCGGGAAAAAGCGCTCTTTAAATCGGGCTGTTGTTATTCGCCCCTTTTTGGCAGCGGTGTAAATCGCTGTTGGTCCCGCGTGATGCGGGTACTCTTATGGCGTGTGTCTCTAATGGCTGAGCGCGTTTGATATTTTCGCAGTGATTTTCAAGTTGCCCGCCTCAGTTCAAGCTCCGCGCCGGCCCCGCGTTAGACAATGGCGTTTTCCGTAGAGTATTTGTAGCAGCTGTAGTGGTGACTTTCTTATTTGCGTGTTTTAGGTCGTAATCGCATTCCTTCATTTATATATGCTTCATGATTGGCGGGATCTCTGTAAGCGTTGTTTTGCATCCTTCTCCATGTATTCTGGCTTTTTCTTTGCTTACACTCTTTGTTGTTAATTTTGTGACGGCATGCGTGAGCGATACTTAAGATGCGCTAGAAAAGACAATTCCTTGTGTTACGAACTTGGTCTCCTTTTTTTCGCGCTCCCTCACGTATACTTGAAGCAAATATTTAAGATAAAAAATTGTCCATCTTGTTTCCAATATTAGCACTTGTTCAGCTTCCATGGAGAAACGGCATGGTCTACATGTGCGCCTGACGCCATCTCCTTCCGCGGGCCATCGCGGCGAGTTGAGCTAAATGCGTGCGAGTGCAGGCGCAATAGGATTCGTGGTGAATGGACGTTATAATTCCCCGGGAAAGTGTCAAGTTTTAATGCGATGCATTCATTTTTCCTTTCAATCGAGATTGGGGCATCGAGGTATCGGTCTTGCACGGCGCATCGCCTTCGGGATTGGCCGCCGTCTTCGTTCCGTATAACGTTGCCGCTGTCGTCACTGTGCCGATGGCGTCATTGTCCTCGTCATATGTCTCAATATCGTCATACCGTCGTCGTCGCGGTCGTCATGATGCCACTGTCTTGCCGTTCTCGCCGCCAGTGGCGTAGCAACAGAGGGGGCCAGGGGGCCGTGGGCCCCGGGTGCAAGGGGCCAGAGGGGAGGGGGGTGTCATATACGTCTGAAGACACCCCTCTTTCCGCCGGCTACACCCGGGGATGGGGGTGACAGAAGAACTATGGGCCCCGGGTGCCAGACGGCCTAGCTACGCCACTGCTCGCCGCACAGGTGCTCGCGTTACGCGCACAACTCTGCATACACCACCGGGTAAACACTCCGTGCAACCCCAAGCGAGGGTAACTTCCCGCCCGTGCTCTTGGGACAAAGGAACGACAACACAGTAGTGCAAACAATCGCAAGGGCATTTATTGCACCTTTCATAGATCAATGCTTGCTAGCCGAACTGCTATCCACAAAACGTGCCGATGGGCGCGTGACAAATCGCGGAAGTCCGACTCACCGCGACCCGATAACGAGCGAATATGTTCGCCCCCACGCTGGACACCAACGCCTGGTCGTTCGCGCGTACGGTCACGCGAACGGTGGCGCGTTCGAACGATCGTGTTCGTCCATTCCGAAGTAGGCCTCTCGAGGCGGTCTCGCAGAAGCGTGGATCGGTGCACGCGCGGAGCGTCCGCGCTGCTTTCCGATCCGAACCAAAGATCGCCTTCTCCTTTCTGCGCCCAAGTAACCCCGCTGTTAGGTGGCGTTAGCAGAGCCACACTCGCGCCATCTCTCGCACTGCGCTTCAACTAGACCGACTGCCGCTGGCACCAAGCCACGCGACGAAGCCAGATTACAGGAGACGGGAGCTACGCGGAAGCATATCAGGGGACGCGTGAGTGGCGCATTCCCGCAGTATATATATATATATATATATATATATATATAATGTGTGTGTGTGTGTGTGTGTAATTCCGTTTCTTCTAAAGCAAAAGCGCATGCTTCACTGCCAATGTTAGCTCCAAGAACCATTCACCCTTGGCAGGTCTGGCAGAGGCGACCGAGCTGCATCAAAGCGGGAACGACGTCCGCACGCCGCATCGCGCGCGCTCGACTCATTCTTCTACATATTATACGAACGGCAGGACCAGAAGCTCGTCCGCGGTGCTGCTTTTTGCTGCTGCTCACGAACGGAAGTTGGCCAAGTCTTCGGGAGCGTCAATATTTGCACGCGCCGCCGCCATCTTCGCCTTCTCCCGGCTTCGTGATGCTGAGGAAGAAGCCGGAGTCTTCCAGGCTCATTCTCTTATCCGGCCCATGCCCAAGACGGAGTGCGTTCCGTACTCCCCCTCTCAAATGGAGGGAAAGGACGGGTGGCTCAGCCTGTCTGCCCTTGTTCGAGGCGCGCGCTCGCCTTTTGTTTGACCTTCTTCGGGGCCGTCATCGCTGCCGACGCGTTGACGTTCCCTTTCCTAGCAAATGTAGGCGCGGCGGCGACGCCAGACTTCTCCGGGGAAAAAAAAAAAAAACTCTTTTCCGTTGCGTGCCCTCTTGGCGCTGTTTGCGTAGATCCTGCGACACTTGTGGCTTCGGAACTGCGTTCATTTCTACCAGATTTTTCTTTTGTTCGAGGCTGGTTTTTCAAAGAGAGTTCTACAGAAAGGCGGAATAACTTGCGGATGGGTAGGTATTGTGGCAACTTTGCATATGCCGACCCTAGCGTTATGCAAACCGGCCTCGCAAAGTGCGCTCGTTTATAGTTTTCTGCTCCTCTTTAATTCTTTCTTTTTCTTTTTTTTCCTTCTTCCGTTTCTTGCTCTTTGTCGCGTAGCGTACGCTTTTTCTCCGACGGGCCACAGTTTTCTTTAAAGATTTCAAGAGAAATTCGGCACTTTTTTTTCTTCCCCCTTCTTTTTTTTTTGCTTTTGCCCGTGTCCTTTTGATATGTTCTATAGACTGAGCTTTTTCTAGTTCTCACTTTTTTCCTCTTATGTGCGCTTATTTTATGTTGCTTTTTCTTTTTAACGCTCAATCGAACGGTAAAACAAAGCGAATTTCGCCCCGCTCTCACTCGGGTTGGTTCGTTTTTCAGCGGCACCTCTTGATTGTGCGCAGTGGTGCGAGCTTGAATTTTAAAACAAAAAACAACCTTAGCCTTTGGCCGCTATCGTAAAGTGATCTTTTGGCTTGAGTAGAGGTTCCTTATCTACAATAATTGGCTTGGAATGCGCTACCACCGTGATCACTTGTTTCGTTTTTGCCTGCCCTCGCCTATGCAAAGAATTGGCGCAGTTGCAGTGATCGCTTACTTCTTTCTTCGTCTTGCGGAATGTTGGTCTTAATTAGAGCCATGGGCGCATCGCAGAAAACTACAAAAGTATTTGCTGTGTTGCATTTTGAATTCTCATTGCGCTTCGACCAGATGGAAAGACTGGGAGAGAGAAAAAGAAAGCTTTTACTTTGGGGATATTAAGTATATTTGCTACCTTGCAGGTGTTTACCAGCTATTTTACCAATGATTTCACATAAACTGTGGAAAGTGTCTATCGTAATGCGTTTTGATTTATCGTAATACATTTTCTAACTTCTTGTCAACACCCTCTCTCACTTTCTTGCGTTTTTTTTTAAAGCGATACTGACATGTTATTTATGTTATTCATATCGGCGTGTAAGTGAAAGCTCGAGACCACTAAACCATATAGAACAAAATCCTGGCAAGTCTCAAGACTGCCGATAATAATTTAATCTAACAGCTTTTGTAGAGCCAGTCTCGATTTCGTTTCCCAGGAGGATACTGTGCCGTGATATCACAACACAGTCGTATGGGAGCATGAACGACGGTTCGACACTCACTCCGGCTCGCTCGGACGCGTCGTATACATGCGGCGGCTATATTATACTCGTTATGAAGGCCCATGGAGCAGCACACGAGGCGACCGAATGAGCCGCGGCGAGTCTCAAAACGTGGTAATGTCCTGCTCGGCGGGACACGCGCCCCGCAGCAAGTGCAGAGGATTCACCAAGGTTGCGTAATAACTGCGCTTCGCTAGCGCAAGTTCGTCAACGTGCTCCCCAAGCGGCTAACGCATACCTGCCAACAATTCAGTCGAAATACTATGCGAGAAGCTGTAACTTTCTTTTTACTCCTTATATACCGGGGTTTCTGTTTCTTTTTAGTTAGAAGGTCCAAAATTTTAAAAATTGCCTGTGGCAGATACCACAACTCTAACCCTTGATCTAGATGACTCGACGAGGCGGCCATTAGTTATACGAGAAAGCAAAATGCGTCATTAAAGAGTTAACCTAATTACCCTAACTAACTTTTTGATTAATTACTTTACGGCACATATATAAATCTACGAATTATAGCCGGTGAGTTCACAAGGACGTGGAACGAATTTTCTGGACTGCACCAGTTTCGGTATATTGATTTTGAAAGTGTCCGACGAATGCATTGGCGTTCCATTTACATTTAAGAAAACTCGCTGTTTTATGCATTTACGCACAAAAGTAACTGGGACACCAATTAATATCTCGAAACTGGCGCAGTCCCGATAATTCCGTCCAAGTGGATACGCCTTGCCGATTCCTCCGCCTTAATTCGGAGATTTAAATATGAGCCATAAAATTACTAAGTAACAAGTTAGAGTAATTATGGTATTATTTCATCAAGTATTTTGATTTCTCGTAGAATTAATGGCCGCCTCATCGAATAATTTAGATCAAGGGTTAGAATTGCGCCTTCCGCCACAGGCAATTTTCGAAAATTTTGAACCTTTTAAAAAAAGAACACCCAGTATACCAGGTGTTCGTGCCGAGACTTTAGGCAATGTTTGAAAATAGCCTGTAGCAGATAGCACAATGTGAGTTCTTGAGCTGGTCTTTGCGCTGAAGCGGACATTGCTTGCACAAGTAATCGAAATGCGTTATCGACTAATTCACAAAGTTTCACGAATTAATAAAGGGAAAAACGAGAGATCCACCCAGTCGTAGCAATTTCTACAAAGGAAATCCATACGGGTTCCTCGAAAGAAAAGCCTCGTAGTTAAAGCAAAATTCGCGCTGATCTGTGACTCGAACCCGGGACCACCGTCTTTCCGGGCAGCCGCTCTACCATCTGATCTAATCAGACGGCTAGCAGATGGCAAGGCGAAGTCAAACTTATCAACAACTCGAAGCAAAGGCAAAAGTTTGCAAAAGTTTGGCAGTAGTTCACTAATTATTGCAATTTAGAAATTGTAGCCGGTGAAACTGCAGGGAATTTCCACTTAAGATGAATTCTGACGATGGCACCCTTTTCGAGATATGCGCCATCAAACTTGCGGTAAAAGTGCACTGTCGTTCCACTGAATTTTTTTTTTACCAAAGTGCCGTTTTACGCATCGAAGAACAAAAGTAACTGGACCTCCAATGTATTCGCAAAATTCGGGAAAAATATCTTGGAAACAAGTGTTATCCCAAGAATTTGTTCCAAGTGAATGCCTTGCGAACTCCCCGGCTACAGTTTGTAGACTGCAATATGTGTCGTAAGGTACTTAGTGAAGAACCTAATTAGTAAGTATTTGTCGAATATGCCGAATTAGTCGCATGTGCATATTATGTCTCCTGCAACTAATATCCGCCTCTTCGAGTAGACCAGCTGAAAGACTTGGAATTTTGTTATCATCCTCAGACGATTTTTAACTATAGCTTAAGGTCTTTGCAGAAACACCTGATTATATATTGTAAGAGTTGTAGGACTATACCAGCGCTGACATCCAGTTGTAAGGATTGGGGGCTCAATCCCATCGCTCGTAATCAGTTGTCAAGATTGAAGTCGGGCATGAATTAGAAGGTAGCTGGCCCATGCCGTCGTCCAACTTATCCACGCTGAGGACGTTGTTGAAGGGAAGGACTGCTTCTCATCGAGAACGTAGAATATGGGTTTATTTACAGTATCTACATAAGGACGTTGCAGTTCATCAGTCTAGCATGCCGCACAACAGCGGTTTATAAACACTCGGTCCTCCCTCAATCCCAAGGTGAGGGAAACGTTCGACCAGTCATCGTAAACAAGTCGCCTCTCTGCGCGAGGGATTACACACGCACACTCACACACACACACACACTTCTTTGAGCGAGGTTCACGGTCTTCAACCGACGTCAGACGGACTTTGTAGAACTCCGGGCTTACTTCAGGAAAGGCGCATTTTATTCCCCGAGCTGACCCCCACAGCGCGCCGCCAGTTGCCCATTGTCTTGCGTATTGAACGGCGCGTGGGAAGGGGCCTCGAACTACGTTCCCTCGGGGACTCCCCCGCTCGTGGCAGACCGGGTAGGGGGTGTCGTGTTCCGGCACAAAGCCTGCTTCGTCGAACTCATCTCGGCTCCTGCGACGGAGAGTCGAGGACGCGCGTATTGTCCTTCGGACACAGTCGACTTAGTGACGCCATGGCTAGAGGGTTGCGGCGGCCTTTTCCAGGAAAAGGTTGATGCCGCTGTTGCAACTGGCTGGCAAAACTTGCACTTCAGCAGGCCGTTCTTAACAATGCATATATATATTGTGCGAGAAGGGAAAACGAGCCCCCAGGAAACCGAGTCATAATCACATGAAGCCAACAGCCAAGCAAATCAGAGCAAAACTACTTTAGTTCTCTTTGTGAGAATGAATTCTAGAAGCGATAAAATAATGGGAATGGGGAAAAAAAAATACGGAACATAACCTCTTGCTGCCGTTCGCAGTTAGAAAAAGATAATAATTATTATATCTAGCGTTCTATACGCAATCACGCTCTTTGGGTATACACGCGGCGCCGCTAGCAGACGTCTCCCTGCCGCCGGTACACAACCAATACGGTTCGCTATTGCATGGGGAGCTCACCGCAGCGTCTCGCGGAAACGAGCGCGTAATAAGCATGACACAATAAACTCGGGGAGCCTGATGAGTTCTTTTGCGCAAGTGCCACCTGACGGAACTCCCACGCGTCGTAATTGTCGGCGCGCATATTTATGTTGTTCGCATGTTGCGCTGCAGTATAGCACCGCGCCTGTGGTAACCAGTATGATAGATTGCGCTGTGCCAGACCTGCCTCGGGAGCTCGTTCTCTTCTCCTCGTGATTATTATAGCTTTTTTTTTTCTGCCTCCCGTTTTGCCCCCACGGAGCTCCCTCGTCGGCGTTTCGAGCGGGGCAAACGTGTATAAAGAGCAGGAGAGAAAAGTTAATGCGGGACTAGAACCGTTCTGAACCCTGGTTCAAAGAACGGAGGCGCAAGCGAAAGCGACCAAGTATAAAGAGAGAGCAGGAAAAGGACGGGAGAGCAAGTAAAAGCGACCGACGGCAGTGGAACGGATCGGGGCAAAGGAATAAAAATCCAAACATACTTTGATAGGATGGCGTGTGTATGTGATGGGGAGCTTTCAGGGAGATATGGCGCTGTGCGCACGCGCGGAAGGTGCGTGACCGCCGGGCATCCGCGGCAATTGGGAAAACAGCTCGGCGGAATCGCATCCCGTCGCGTCCTCTTCTCCCGGAAGATTGCCTGCCTGCCTGCGCGGTCAAAAAAGTAGGAGGACGGAAAAGGAAAAACTATGAAAGAACTAGCAAGTCAGGGGGAGGGTGACGCCACCACTTCGGCCTTTCGTGTCAGCCCTTCGTTGCCCGGTGCACACTTTGTTGCATAGCCACATAACGTCGCGTGTGCCCCGCGGTGAGCGCGAACCGAGGACAG